>NC_092502.1:26374787-26699037 GCF_047511675.1 Marmota flaviventris
AGAAGGATTCACAGACCACCATGGAGGAATAATGAGATGAAGGAGAGAGATTCAGAGGAGCTCTGTTGATAGTAGCAGCAAGAGAGACTAATGGGTAGGCAAACAAGCCATCAGATGCAGCCTTGTCTGCATGGCCTCCTGCCCACATCCTTTTACTATTAGGAACTTTCAAATTGCCATACCATCCCTGTTGATGGCAGACATTTATTTTCACTGTCTTTGTTATTTGTTTGTTTTCTAAAAGACCTAAACTTTGGCTCTTGGGTGACTGTCGTGTGATAGGAAGCGTGTTGATCCCTCCCTGGGAAACACTTTTGACTCGCAGGAACTCTGTTTACTACAACCATTACCTTTTATTTATGTTTGTCAGTCGCTGGGCAGCTAACTAGACTGTGGCATATGGATCCCCAAAGGCAAAGGAGAGAGACTCCAAATGCTGGTTTGCTGCCTGAAAAGGAGTTCATATTTATGATTGCGCTTACCCCACATTGGGAGTTTAAGTGTGGCAGTTTTCAAGCTGGGAAAACAATTTCCATTAACAGATCCTGGAAATGCGCTCTTTAGTCTTTTAGATACCTTTATGGTCCAACTCCCTCCTCAGGCCCTGTCTTTCTCAAGAAAACAGACAAAAGAAAAGAAGGCTCAGTGCTACAGTAGACAGCCACTATCTGGGTTTCCAGACCTTTCCTTCTCCTTTCTCCTGCATGTCTTTGTTTTTAAGAGAAAATAGGCAGAAAGACTCAAAGTAGGAGAGTGAGGGGTGTCAGTGCAGGGACACAGGGGAATTGGACATGGCAAGGGTAGGTACAGGAAGTGATCGAAAAGGAATTAAGATTAGGGTTCCCAAATTATTCATTGTCATTTTTGCTGTGAACTATGACACCCTTTCTGTCCTCAAAACTATAAGCTTTCCTGTTCTGCTCAGGCACAGAATCCAGTTTGGGGTGAAGAGTGTCTCAAGGCACTTACCGGAACCAAATGTCCTCATGGGAAGAGCGCCACAATGGGCAGGATGGACAAAATTGGTGTGCACTCATGACCTCACAACCAGGTCAAACAAGGGGCTGTTTAAGAATGTCCCCTGTCCTGGGAAATTCTCTGGACTTGACAACGATCCCTTTTGCTGTAACATTGCCCTAACTTGTTGCTCTCCTGGCCACGTTTCTTCAAATCGATCATTGGTTCCCAGGGAGAAGAAAAGATGCTTTTATTCTTTTTAGACCCTCCTCACATTTAATACAGGGCAGTGAGGGAGAAGGAGAAGTACTGTTTTGTTTTTCCCAAATGAATGAATGAACAAGCAAATGAACAAAATCTAAATGCACTGTCACCTATGTGTCCATAACTCAGCAGTTTGGCAAACTCACTATCTGTCATTTAACAGCAATGGACTAGAGAGTGAGTAAAGAAAATATGCAGGGTCCGTGGATGATCACTGGAGTCTTAGCATTTTACAGAGGGCTTACTGTGGGCCAGGCATTGTGCCAAGCCCTTTATGTGCTTTATTTCATTTAATACTCATGTCCCTATACAGCTGTCCTCTTGTTGCCACCTGCCTTCTGCAGATAAGTACATAACTTGTGGAAGGTTCTACTCAGCTCTATTGACTAGAGGCCATGCCCAAGACCACTGTGCTATACAGCCTTCCAAAGTGGGGGTGCTGTCTGGCCCCCTCCAGTGCTCACTTAGCCCTCCTGCTCCTCATACAGTCCTTGTAAAAGATTTTCCTTTGCACACAATTGTAACACACCCATGTCTCTGGGACAGGAGAGCAAAGGCAGCACATAAGAAGAACCTCGCTGTGGGCCATTTCCTTGCTTGATAGCAAGGAAGGGGCCAGAGCAGGTTCTGTCTTCTCTCTTCCTTCCTGAGGCAAAAATGACGGTAGCTTGGGTCTATTCTGGCTCTGGAAAAATACCCTATGTTATGTGCGTTCAGGAAAATTCTTTATATTCCAACTTAATGGCATTGATGATTAGTCATGATGGTTATCAAGAAAATGTTAGGTTCAACATATCCAAAGTAAAAGTTAAAGGTATGAATTGAATTTAAAGTATTCCCTTTAAAAATATTACATTAAATGAAAAAAAAAAAGAAACTTAGAAGCTTTGGAAACTCTAGGGTTCTTGATAGCAGAAAAGGTCCTATACTTAAGCAGTGGTTTCCAGACACCTAGATTTTGTGAATGAGGAAAATAAGAAATTATGGGTGAGAGAATGAATATAGGTGTGAGTTAAGGTTAATTTTGCTAAGTAAAAGTGTTTAAAGAGAACAACTACCATCTACTGGTATCTACCTTTAACGGAATTAAGGACACTTGAAGGATCAAAGAAGTGGCCACATCTTGGGTTCAGCTTTGCATTTTCACCATCCCTATCCAGTAACAAGTCACCAAAAGCTCTTCCCCAAGGTTCAGGTGGAATTCAGTAAGCATGAATGTATATGTGGGTCATTCGCAGAGATGAGTCCCAGAAGTCTGACTTCAGTGCTACATGACTAGTGTCATTATTGTTTTTATTCATGAAGGATTTTGGGGGAAAATCTTTAAGCTTGGATTACAACTGGCTAGAAAAGTAAGACTATCTTTGTTTTATAAAAATTACCTGTTTCCCTGGTAAGTGGGGTGCGGTGTTGTATAAGTACTTATATAAGCTCAATCCTGCTGGATCAGAAAGGTAGCCTTTTCATAAAAGGGAAGTTATGAAAAATAAGAATTTTTAATGACTTACAAAGAATGCTTGAACAAGTAAATAAGGGAATGGCCATTTTTTTAACTAAAAATTTATAGCAGGATTGGTTGAACCTCAAAGAGTTAAAAAGACTTCAGTTAATATCTGGGTATTCCAGGCAAGTGAGTATTCCTATGAACTTCTCCTAGCTGTCCCAGCCTCCTGCCTGCCTCCTGTGGGCTCATATTCTCCACTTGCCATTGGGGACCATCTCTGGGGGTAGTTCTGCTAAATGCAAATCCTGGTACTGGGAGATTCCCACTTTGACTAGCTACAACTACCCTAGGCTAATAATCATGGCAGCCATCTGAGCCACAGAGTTTTCACCTGTCAAAAAGGACAATAGTAGTTACAACTCAGAATTAGTGAATGGACAGTCAATGAGCTGTCTCATCTAAACAACTCACTTCTACTACTACTACTATCACTAAATAATAATAATTAATAATAATGACAATACAATTATTGTTACCATGGAACTGAGTACTTGAATTGGAGTCAGAAGACCTCAGTTGATATCTCAGCCCTACCATTACTGATGTGCCATCAGCCAAGTCAATAAATTCCCTAATCCTCAGATACCCGTTTGTGAACAGATCACAATATGTCCTGGGTCCATAATAGAAGCTCAACAAGTATTTCTTAGCTCTAATATAGCCAGGATTAGAGATGTGGAATAGCCAAAGTTGGCACAATATGTAGAGTGAGCCCAAGATTTTACCTAGAAAGAGTTTTAGAGACCCACCCGCCAAAAACCCCTAAGAGGACCTTATGTCTTATATATTTTCTTTTCTCCTGAAAGTGGAAGTCAGTTTCCCACTGCAGTTAATTAGGTATTCTTCATAAATTATTATTAATTACAGTTCACTCCATACCTGATGAAGAAAAGTCTAAGAGAAAATGACTAGGAAGTAGTGTTAGTTTGATAAGCTCAGTATGTTGTTTGTAATTATGTATCTCTCTCTCTCTCTCTCTCTCTCACACACACACACACACACACGACACATACATAAGAGATATTAGAATCATACAAAAGGAGGTGATTATCTTCCTTCTTTGATTACTTGTCCAATCTCCTTTGGACTGGTTCATACTAGGTGACAATTTTAAGGAATATTACCAAACTGATGTGTGTTAAGTGGAAAAGGACAAAAGTAAAAGTCATATATAATGTAATGATGTTGAAAGAGGTAGATTTAGGGCAAATATTAGAACTGCCTTCAAATATCTAAAGGGTAACATTAGAATTCAGAGAAAAATTATACTTGGGATACTAAGAAGGAGAACTATGACCAATAGGTAAAGTTACATTACATTATGGCTCAATATGAAGAAAAGATGACAAACAGAAAAATGGGATTGGCTCTCTTAAGAAAAAGGAAGTCCCTTGAGATAGGAGGCATTCAGTAAGAGACCAGATAATTATTTGTCAGGATCTTTATAGAAGGGACTTCTACATTTATGAGGTGGGAGACTAGTACTTGGCCATAAGCTCTCTCTGATAACTATGAATATTGCCGTGTGACTACTATGTGCTAGTATCATAAAGGGGCTAGGTATACATTAATGTATAAGACAGGTGGTTCTTACCCTAGCAAAGCTTACAATCTGGAGAAACAGGTATTAAATGGAAATGCTATGAAGGAATCAGGATGAACTGACAGAGGATGTCAGAGGTGGCTCAGGAGTTGATGTTGAAGCTGAGCTTAGTGGAAACCACATTTAAGTGATAAGAGATCATATCCTAGGCAGGAGGTGGTCCAAACTGAGATGAAGTTGGAAAGGCTTGCAGGGACTTTGTGGACCATGTCAAGAATTTAGAGTTTTATTTTGAGATAGGAGGGTATGAGCCAGGGAATGAAAAGACCCTTTTTATATTCATAAGTTGATTTCAGAAAGGAGAGAGAGAACTAAAGAGAGGAGGCAGATGGTAAAAATAGAGGCAAGTTAGAAGGCTGGTGGAGAGACCCAGGAAAGAATTGATTTTGGGTACAAAGGAGAGGCTATACCTTCAGGTTATACTTTGAGGTAGAGGAGATAGGATTGGGTGATGTATTGGCTACAGGGGATGAAGGAAAGAAAAGATTCAAGTTACTATCTTCCTTGAGAATTTGGAGGATGGCAGACACATTTATGTAGATCACAGAGACTAAAGTAGGGGAGAAGCTCAAGAGATCAGTGTTAGATATACTAAATTTAAGATGCTTGGGAGATAGCAAGTGAAATGTCTGTCTTCCAAGAAAACGGAAATCTGGAAGTCAAAGGAGATGGTCAGGCCAGAGACAGAAACTCAAGAGCCTATAATTTGAATATAAAAACAGACTTGCAAGGATCATCTGCAGGAATCTTATAAAGGACTCAAACACTAATGGTTATAACAGTTGCTTTACATGATTAAACAAACCTCTAGTGGAACTTTTTAGCAAGTCCTGTCTTTGGCACACCAAGAAAAATAATCATAAAGCAAACAAATGAACTAAAAAGAACCAGGTGTGGTTCTAATCAGCCAGAGAATCATCTGAAAATGTCCAAGTTCAGACAAATACTCAGTAGGAGGGAGTTGACGGTCCTGGGTCATCAGAGGATGCTATAATCACTGACATAGTGGTGGCATTTATTCTCCAAGGGGGCCAGTGAGCAGAGGGCACCCTCAAATTACCTGATCCCCGATCTTCAGCCACAGGAGCTGATAGATTCAGGGAGCTACCACTGAATCATTGAATTATCTCTGGAAGTCTTGGAGGATTCATAATTTGTAAAGATTGGGTCTTGGATGTCTTCCTACACATTAGATATCAATGTATCCAAACTTGTGCTTTGAAGAAGCTTGATTATCACACATTTGCAGGAAAATTAAAGTTTGGAAAAAGTACCCCAGGGTAATATTTCAGATGGTTTTAGTTGGGTCTCAATTTACAAAATCCTAAGGACAGGATGCTGGGCTTCAGCTGTCCACATTTCCACTCTTGTCTTCAAATCCTTCAAAACCTTTAATTCAAGCATCTGAGAAGGGTTGGAAGAAATGACCCTGAGAGGCCCACCCATCTTGTAGTGGCATGCTTTGCTTCTCCTCCCCAAAGAAAGCTTCAATTTTAATGAGACCAGGCTGCTGGGCATCCCACTCCCCCTACCAGGGTGCCTCTGCTGGCTTCTATGAGAATTTGGAGGATGGCAGATGCATTTATGTAGATCACAGAGACTAAAGTCTGCTGGCTGCTTGCTGATCTCCTTAACTTCTCTGCTAAGACCTGGTTGCTCTCAGTGCTCCCCACTTGTTCTTTAATATTTCATGTCTCACTGATGTCCCTTCATTCCTTCTTGGCTCCTAGCAGACAGTTCACTGCATGGTTTACTACTATTTTGTGTGTATTTGTCATCAATTGAATTATATAAAACATTTGGAGAAAAGAGTTGCTGACTTCAAGTCAACTCCCCAAAGTATTTATGAGCATCAATTAAGTTTTAAGCACTGTGCTAGGTACTTAGAAGGTACAAGTTATAATCCTTTAAGGAATGTACATTCTAACATCCAAGCAGAAGAGTGTCTCAATAATTCATGAAAGACTGAATTAATTTTTTTTTTAAAAGGGCTATGGAAATACCAAAAAGAGAGAAGCTAATTCTGTGTTTTTACTCTCCAATAATTATGATGAAATTAATTTTTCCCATATTTTTTATTGGGACATTACCGTTCTATATAATGATGGGATTTGTTGTTACATATTTGTATGTGCACATAACATAATTCAGCCAATATCACTTCCCATCTATTGTCTTCTGATAGTAGATGAGAATTAGAAAATCTTCAGGGATTTAATACCAGAAGCCCAGAGTTTGGGGAGTGTGGTGATCTCCTTTGGGAGGATGAGATTAAAACTGAATCTAAATCGTGAGCATCCTTGAATGTTATGGTAAGAAATCAACACTTTACCTAAAAGTAAGGGGATATAGAAGGTTTTTAAGCAGGAGGCCTCAGATCAGCAGCCCATTTGCACTTAGCAGAGAGCAAACAATGCAGACAGTTTTAAGTAAATATGTATCAATTAAATGAAAAATGTAAAGACTCCCATGAGAAGAATAGACAAGGTCAACAATTTAAACCCTGTTAGAGATAGTGGGTGGCTTCAAAGCAAACAGGTCTCCGATGTAAACTTGGGGTTGGTAGTAAAAGGGGGATTGGATTTATTCTCTGAGATGCCAAACGGCAGAATGAGATCAGGGTTACAAAGCCACAGGGATACAGGTTGCTGCTGAGTATAATGGCCAGGTTTGCAACTGGCTGAGCTCTTTGACCATTGCTACTTGAAAGGTGTCCATTTGGGGGGACACTGTTGGGGGGATAAGCATCAGGAATAACATGGAATGAATTCATGAGCAAGATAAAAAGTTGAGATTTGACCCGTGGTTCCCCACAGGACGGTCCAATGAGCTGGACTAGTTTGTGATGAAGTTTTCACTCATCAGTGGGGAAATAAGGAAAGATGAGCATTAGAAGTGAGTTTCCAGAAAGTTGAATGTTTGCATTTAAAGGACAGTCCTTTATGTACGATTGACTATTTCCTTCCTTCTTTTCAATGTTAACACATTCCTTCTCTTTAGTAAATGAAGTTTATGCGAAATGCCAACTATCTCTACTCTATCTTATTTTTTTTCCCCCTTTTGACATGGGAAAATCTCTATCTACCCTAAGAAGCAGAAGAGTAGCTAATGAAGAATGAAGTTGAAGAACACTTAGGGGGTCTAGGAAGGGGGTCCATTTCCCACTGGATTAAAGGCACATCCTTCTTACTCTTCCTTCCCTGGGACTCAGGAGCTCAGGGGCTCAGGGTTCCCTATTTCTAATGAAGATCCAGTCACCTCTTTTCTCCCTTTATACCTCTTCCCATGCTGAGCAGGCTTTGGCAGTCCCTCCCACATAGACCAGTGGAGGGTAAGGTTCTGCTGAAGGTCTTGAGAAGATATGCTACCTGGGTGTAATTTTTCTGCTCCTTTGTCATGGCCAAGCCAGGGTCATTGTTCTGGGCCTGGGGGTCAGAGCATCAGCAAGAACCGAAGCTCATTCTCCCTGTTGAGGCTGATGGGGTCTGGGACACAAATGGGTGCTGGTGAACCTGGTCCTGGATGCTGGTCTTGTCCTAATCACTTCTCTTTTGAGGGATGATCTCAAAGGCCCCGTCCATCTTCAGTCCATCTGACATCATTGCTGTGTAAATCATGTGAGGTGAACTGACTGAGGAGCCACAGACTGGGTGGAAAACTGAGGGTCCATAGCTTCTGCTGATCCAGTAGCATAGGGTAGCAAGTAAAGCAGGAGAGGTTCAACCATGACCAAGCAGAAGGACACGAGGAGTTAGTGGGGATATATCAGGAGACTCAATTAAAATGCAAACATTCCCAGGCCTCCTTAAGGAATACAGGTATGATAAAAGTTCCCTCCACCTGTGACATTCCAGATGGTGTCCCCTCTTGAGCATGCTGAAGGAACAGACGGTTTGTGATATGCACAGAAAGAAAGCTGGATAGTGACTTAGCCAACAGATAGAGGCCTTGTCTTTGATTCGGACTCTACAAAACAACACAAAGGAACTGGATTTAAAAAAAAAAAAACAGAAAAAAAACCACCCATATATAAAGTACCTGAATCTCTCCTCTATTTGTGGAGGTAAGAATCTGAAGGCCTGATTTGAGTATTTCATTAATTTCTGATCAAGTAATACGGCTGACCATGCAACTAGCTAGAGTGACTGGGCACTGCATTTTGTTCAGGACTTTCTTGGTTTCAACACTGAAAGTCCCACAGCTTAGGAATGCCTTTAATTCCAACCAAACCAGGACAATTGGTCCCCCAAACTATAGCTTAGTTTTGCTGTTTGCTAAATGGGAAGAATTACATACTCCTGCCCCAGCTATGTGAAGGCCAAGGGTCAGATGAGAAGACGGATGGGAAAATCCTTTCAGGTGTATTCTGGGCAAATGCAGGTGGCTGGATTGGAAGCACCACTAAGACCCCTCTTAGAGTTGGCACATGCTCTATCTAATACACCTTGCTGCTTTGCGGAACCCTAGTCATCTCATGGGCCTTGAATGCACATTGTACTCTACGAATCCTTTTGCAATGAACCAAAGCAGAATGGATCAAGCCTTCTTTCTGGTTCCACTGTACTTGAGCACCCTCTAACAGCAAACTTATCATTCCATTGCTTCTCTGATCAGACTGAGGGCTCTTTTTTTGGGGGGGGGAGTAGGAACCCTGAATCCCATACAATAGCTAATACAGTAACTGCTCCATAAATGTTGAACGAGGAATAGTTTTTAATTCCTTACATCTACCACAAGGGTTAGTTGAACTGCATATTAGTTTTGCATGTGTGAATACATATTTCTGGCCCTTTAACGTTCTTTAGGATTCTATGAATAAGAGCAGCTAATATAGCTCAGAGACCTGGATGGGGACATGAAGTCTGGCTCCCCCAGTAGGAATTTTGCAAACAGAAAGCCTTTCTAAGGCATATCTGATTCCCCAGCCCACCCCATATAGAGAGAGGCAGGTGTCAATGGTTCAAATGCAACTCATAGTAAACCACATCTGGTTCCGTAATGCAAAAGCATTTGTCAGCAGCAGCAGGCACACAGCTCTGTGTCAGATACTTGACAAAAGCTAACAGAGGGAAGAGTGGAGGTCTCCACACAATTAACAGAGGGAGAGGAAACACCATTCAGGATGAGAGCTAGCCTGCTGGTCCCATCTCAGACACCTCTGGTTCAATGAAAGGAAGAAAAGCTGGGCCAACCCTAAGGATGGGCAGATGTCAGCGTGCAGAGGCTGCTGGGCAGGCCAGCCAGAACACTATTTTCATATAGGCCTTAAAATACACAGGGTCTGGGGCTGGGGATATAGCTCAGTTGGTAGAGTGCTTGCCTTGCACACATAAGGCCCTGGGTTCAATCCCCAGCACCACAGACACACACACACACACACACACACACACACACACACACACACTAAATACACAGGGTCATAATGCTAGAGAACTATCTCCTTCAGTGATAGAGAAAAGCTCCAGGAGAAGAAAACTGATCATCCAGGCCTCCTGCCCCTCGATGGAGCTGGTATCTCTAGTCCTTCCATGTTCTCTCCTTCCCTCTTTCCATCACTACCTGCAGACTTTCATCTCTTGCTTCAAGAGCTCCATGTGTATCTTTCTTTTATAGTGTAATTCTGTGAGAGAGCTTTTGTTTGAGGAAATGATTCCCTGCTGAAAACAATGATAACAAAGATAGAAAAAGAATGCATGAGTTATCTCCTCTTTACCCCTACTGTATGTATGCTTGCAGTAGCTTTTATCCGAAATAACCTCTCTTGCTCATAGGTGTTCTCCTGACTGGTTAAGGATCTGTTCAAGGACCCTAGCCTCCCCCAGGAAGATTTCCTAGAACACTCATCCTGGAGAGGGGCAAGATATTGACCTCGACCCTTTTTTTCTACTGTGCCTCATTTGTTCATTTCTCTATTTTTATGGTATCCCTTTCTCTTTATAACAAGGTTAGTTGTTACCACACTGTATCTATGTTCTCTTCTTCCTCCTCCTCCTGCTCCTCCTCCTCCTTCTTCCTCTTCTTATTTCTCTCTCTCTTTATCCCCATATCTATCTCTATCTCTATCTCTTTTGGTGCTGGGGATTGAGCCCAGGGGCACTTAACCACTGAACCACATCCCCAGCCCTTTTTATATTTTATTTAGAGACAGGGTCTCCCTAAGTTGCTGGCTTTGAACTTGTGATTCTCCTGCCTCAACCTCCCGAGTTGCTGGGATTACAGGTTTGCATCACCACATCTGGCTTCCTTCTTCTCTCTTAAAGAATTTTGGATCATTCACACAAAAATTACAATTCCTAGTTTCCTTGGAAAAATGAGAAGATCTGGCAATTTTCCCACATATCAATATTAGGCCAGAAGTCAGAGGAGGCTGTCCCCTTGTCCCCTCTAGATGAGGCACATACTCTTGCTACAAAGACCTCATTACTTCCTGTGATCTCCCTGAGCCTCTGACAGCAAGGGGTGGTGGGTAAGTGCATAGAAACCAAACTGGGCTCCAGTTCTACCTCTGCCACTTACCAGTTATGTGACTTTAACAAGTCACTTAACCTGTCTGTGCCACTGATTTATTATCTAAAATATGAGAGTCTTAATAGCATCAACTTTATTCTTGTGAGGATTACATACATTAGGGAATGCATAGGTGGACTTACAGAAGGCTTGCCATCATTAGCAAATGTTATTTGCAAAACAATTAGGAGCTATCATTATTATTTGTCCTAGTGCATTGTGGGTTTGTTTCTGAGTAGAGAAGTATTGTCTGTAGTCTTGACTCTACTAATGATGAAGAAACCACAGGGGGTTTACCTCTGTTCCATTTCACTAATTTACTTTACCTGGCTCCAGTGGGGGAAAGGTTATGGTCCCAGCACTAGAGATGAGTCTTGGTGGTAATGTGGTTGTAACCCACTCATCTTTGCTTTCTTAGAGTACTTACTTTAGCAGTTTGAAAATACTATACTTGGAATGCAGGTAGAATTAAGTCTCACGGTCATAAACTTTCATTAATGTTTACTAGCAATGGCCAAAGAGATGGATGGGTTAAAAGTCAGTTGGCTTAATTTGGGTTGTATGAGCTATTTGGTGGGCCAGTATTCCATGGTTCTCATGAGTCAGACATTGCAGACACAGCAAGGGATTTGACAATGTGCTTATCCAGTTACCGCATCCATGGAAGTTGGCCAGGTAGGAAGTGGTCCATGTGATAAGCAATCAGTGGGGGTCTCCTTCATGCTCAATTCTCCTCGAGGTTTTTCTGGGACAGTGGCCCTTTGCTTCACTGAACTGTACCTGAAAATATTGGGGGAGGGAAGAAGGAAGCAACAGGAGCAAAGAAATAGGAGTGGGGAAATGCGGCGGGGTTGCAGGCAATGAAAACACTGGCTTGGCTTGTGCTAAGGACTTGTTTTTTTAAACATTTCTCCAGAGGAATAAAGTCATCTCGTGGGAATAGAGAATATGATGAAGAGGTCATTATGCTCTTTTCCTGCTAGATGATTGCTCTGAGAAGGATGAATAATGTTTCTCAATTTCCCTGCCTGGATTTCTTTGGTCTGGAGATTCTGCAGGCTAACCACCTCCACCTTTTAGGAAGAAGTTGCGTGCCTTTGGTTAAGGATTCACCTAAGCCTTTGTCTCTTTGTGAATGAGGAAGAGGTGATCAAATATGATTATGGAGACCTGATCTTAGGCCATGGGGCCATTCATAAGATGTTACTAGAACATGGTCCAGAGCTTCTCTGCAGGGGCTCAACTTGGGGCCACCTGTAATCCCTTCCTTACTGCCTGTCTTGTTTAGATACTGGAGCTTCCTACTTTCAGGCTTATGAATGGATACCATGTGGCTGTTAGCTGATCATCATTTTGTGCATAGACTATAAAAGGGAATAAAGCTTCATATCTGAACATCTCCCTCTTGGTATCTTGGAATTTCTGCCTCATTGCCACGAAGACAGGTTGAGTGTAGTCTGTCCCAGAGAAGCCAATCATGTCTAATTTCAGTCAGAAACCCGAACAAACAGAATAGTTGTGAGTGTTGAGTACTGCAGAAAGGAAAAGAAAAAGAAGAAAGAACTCCTCATGCACCATGAACGCTTCATTATTGATTCACTTTATTCCTACCGCAAAACTTAGAGCAAGAGCTTGTCTGGAAGATGAGAAAACTAATCTTCGGAGATATTAAATCATGAAATTTAACACTTCTTGGACACTTTTCTGTGTGCAAGGCACCGTGCTAAGCACTTTGTATCTTCTCATTTAATCACTGAACAACCATTGGGAAAATGCCAGCGTTATCTCCAGTTTTTGTATTTGGGGAAACTAAAGCTTAGGGAGGTGAAGGAACTTATCTGAGAGACTTTTGCTATGAACTGGCCACATGGGATTCATACTCAGCCTGACTTCAGACCCCTAGCCATCGGTGGGTAGCCCATACTTCTTGCCTTTTCCCAACATCACGAGGCTTGTAAATGTGGGAGCAGGGTTTGAACTCAGGACTGATCAACACTAAAGCACATCTGTTTTCCAAGCCGACAGGCCCCAGGTGGCAGAGCTAGGATGCCCATCCAATCCTTTCCCCTCCTGGCGCTGCCTTAGAAAAGTCAAAAGACCCAGCAAGTCTGAAATAAAGTTGCTGACGAGAAGGGGAGTAAGGAAAGAGGGAGAGAGGGAGAGGGAGGGAGGGAGGGAGGGAGGAAGAGATGCTATTTTTGACAGAAACAGCCTCTTAAAAGAAAGCAACATACAATTTGTATATCAGCAGGGAGAAGGCAGTGCCTTGGTGGGCAAATCATAGCCTGCATGCTGCTGTTCTCACCTAGGTAAAGGCCACTCGTTTCCTGTGCTGTTCATCTCCCCAGATCCATCCTTGCACCTTGCGCTTGCCACCTTCCTCCTCTCTGCCTCTCTCTAATGTGTTGCTTTGCTGTTGACGTGTTTCTCAGCTAGCTGTGATCAAAATGGAGCTCTAACAAGACCAGATGCACATTTGTCTTTGTGATTTCACCAGGATCCTGCAAAATAAATCAGCCCCGTGGAGCTCCAGCCTATCTAGTTCTTCAAGAGGGAGTGCTTGGGCTTCGGAGGCCACTTGGTGTCTCATGTCCCTGATGTTTTCCTTGGAAGTGTTAAAGAGGCCACCTTAGAAGGTGCAGAGGCAGTGATGGGTGCCTCTATTAGCACAGAGGCAGGGTTGTGAACAGAAGGAGGGTTTCAAGAGTCGGGGCTCATACCTAAGTTCCCTCCCTCAAACCCCTTTGAGAATATGGACAGAGTACCATCTCCCTGACTCTCAGTTTCCTAACCTACGAGAAGGAAGTAATAGAATAGAAAGCAAAAGGTGAGAAGAGTCATGCTCGAACATCCACAGGGCCCTGAGTGTATTGCCTAGCACATTTTAGGTGTGAAATGGACGTAAATCTCCCCTTCCCACCCCCAGTCTAAAATTATCTTCTTTTCATTGCTGAAAGGAATCAAGAGTGTATATAGTTTGGGAGCGCATAAAATTCCTGAGGGGTTTTCTTGGTTCAATTTGTCATGGATAAGCAAGAAAAGCTTCATACCTGCCGGAAGTACCCATTTCCATTTTTATGTCCGTGGAATGATGTGAATTAGTGCTATGACCCTGATCCTGGAGGGCATGCTTGTGCCCCACGAATGTAGTCGGTGCCGAATGGAAATGAGGATTCCCTAGGGAATTGAGGCAGAGCTTTCCTTCCTGGAATCTCAGGCTTCTTATTTCTGTTTTGGCTGGGTAGGTCTGCGTGCTGTTGTGTGTGTGTGTGTGTGTGTGTGTGTGTGTGTGTGTGTGTGTGTACACCTGCTGGAATTAGATACTAAATGATCATTATCTTCTGGGTAATCATTTCTTCCTCACACTTCCCTCCTTGTGACCTTGAGAAGCCATTCTTGCCTAGTCGTTGAGAAGAATTCCCGGAATCAGGCTACCCAATTTGAAAATCCAGCTCAACTCATCTTGGAGGTGTTCTGTGACCTTCCTATGCCTCAGTTTCCTGAACTGTATGATGAGAACTTACTGTCACAGTTTTGTTGTCTAAATAAGATAATGCTCATCAAATTCTTCTTAGAAGTGCCTGGAATGGCCAATGCTCAATCAATATTAGCAATAAATCTTATCCTTAATACTATTAAAATGCCACATCAAGCCCTTGCCACCCCTCTGCCTGGGCTTTCCTACTGGACCACTGCCCCAGTATCCTAGGAAGCTTTCTGGGTCTTCTCTACAATGCATCCCATGTGTCTTCACCTGAGAAAGCTGCTATATTGATGCCGCTCTTCCTTGGCAAAACTCCAATCTACACACGCGCACACACGCACACACATTCTCTCTCTGCCCTCCTCCCTTCCTCTGCCCCTGTCTCCTAACCTCCCTCCCCATTTTTGTCTCTCTGCCTTTTTATCCTCCCCCCCCCCCCCCCATTCCCTCCCTCTCTTCCTTTTTCTCCAGCTCTTCTGAAAACGTGGGCAAATCCAGTCTCTTTGCTCAGAGGCCTCTGTCTCTGATCAGGCCTGACCTGGGTCAGAGAGTTCATGGGGTTACCATGACAACGAGCATCCCTGGCTACCCATCAGGAGGCAAGCACCAATTGAAAGGGATTGTCATTTTCCCTGGGACATACTGTATTTATCCTCAGCAGCAGGCTGTGCACCAGTACTGTGCAATGGGAAGAGAAGCTGTTTCTTGTGAGGGTGGGAGGGAGGGAGAAAATATTAGAGTTTTTTTTTTTATATGTTCTCTGTGGAGGAGGACCACAGATTGTTCTCAGAGAGAGACATTTTATTTCTAATACAGCCAATGTGTGTGTGGGGGGGTGGTGAGGGGTGAGGGTGGGGCTCCTGTACATTTCTGATGAACACAGTTGGTTTTACAAAGGAGGAAAAATAAGTAATTTGGCTCCGAAGTGACTTTTGGGTAGGTCTAATGGGAGGCGAGGGGTGGAAAATGAACTTTAATGAGTATCCTCTGTGACAGGCACTTTATGCTATTTTACCAAATTGTCAAAGCAACCGCACAGAATTATTATGATTCCAATTTTACGGATAAGAAAACAGAGGCTTATAAAGTTGTCGTTATTTACCCGGGGAGGTCATCCTGCTGGGCCCTGTACCTGGCTGGGGCTGTTCGAGTCCAGGGATTATGGTTTGGATGCCATCCCACAGCTTCCCTGATACCTTCCCATCCCTAGTCATTTTCTTTCTTTCTGAGGGCTCCCTGTTCTGTCTCCTCAGACCACTCATCCATCTCTCTTCCCTAAACTTTTCTCTCTCTCTTTCCTAGAGCAGAATCCCCTGGGTAGATGTTCCTGGGTCTCACCCTGGTCCCACAAAATCAGGTTGTTAGAGGAAATCTGAGGAATGAGGGACTAGACAGGGGCATTTTAAAGCAGCTTCCCTAGGCCATGTTGATACCCACTGTGGAGCTGGGGGAGGGTTCTTGAGAGCAATAGATTGAACACCTCCCAGAGTAGGAGTGGCACTTGCTTATTTATTTCCCAATTATTTTCTGGATCAATGTGATTCTCTAAGAGGAGAACAATCTACAGCTTTCTGTAGCACTCAGATCTGTGCTAGGCAAGGAAAAGATGTTCAGAGAAGGCCCACATGGCCAATCTGAAGATACACTTGTTTTCTGGTTTCAGTTTGTGTGTGTGTGTGTGTGTGTGTGTGTGTGGTGGGGCAACTTGGAGACCCCCCAAACTCTGAAAGTGAGAACACTCTCCTCAAAAGCCTTATGATATATCATCATTGAGTCACAGTCTAAACTTTCCTCCCCTCACTTTTTTTTTTTTTAGCCAATGTCTATATAGACAAGCAGTTCTTGGTAGAGGATTTCCGGTGTAGAGTTGTGTGCAGGAGAAAAAATATATTCAGTTGGGAATGCCACTGAGGCTAAATGGTTGATGAGCATTTTTGAGCTCATGTTATGTTTAGAAAAAGAACAAAACAAATACAGGCAGACACCACCAATGCAGCTGGAGTTGGGAGAAGTTCACTGGCAGCCTGTATCATTCTTGCTACGATCCTAAGAAGCCTGACTCAGCAGTGGCAGCAGTCATTCTGTTTTGGAAGTAAAGTTCATATCTTCCCTTTTTCTGTCTTGGTCAGTAGTAGTTCATACTTAGTCGGTTCTTAGGCAACAAACATCGTAGAAAGTTTATGGAACAGACTCCTTTCCCAAACTTCCCAGCTTTAACATGAAGGCTATGACTGGTGATGAACATGGGAGTCTACCACTTCTTCCGTCTGTCCTCATCTCATTATAACCCATGACCATGTTCATGAACCTCTATCAAGATGACTGCAAGAGGATAGGAAGGGCAGCAGAATACAACAGACACTAGTATGGCAGTATGTAAAAACGTGGATGTGTAACCGATGTGATTCTGCAATCTGTATACGGGGTAAACATGGGAGTTCATAACCCACTTGAATCAAATGTATGAAATGTGATATGTCAAGAGCTTTGTAATGTTTTGAACAACTAATAATAAAAAAAAGAAAAAAAAAGATGACTGCAGTTGCCTTCTAAATGACTTCTTTGCCTGTGACCCTCTCCTTTTCCTGATTCTCATTGCACTGCCATAGTATTATTTTTGGAAGCCTGCCTGATCATGGTTAATTCCTGACAGTCCCCTCAATGGCCTTTGCACCCAAACAAAAATGCAGAGGCGTTTGAGATCCTTCACCATAGGACTACAGCTAACCACCTGTCCTTCCTAATGTACTCTCTCATCAATACAGATAAGCCAGCTGTTCCTGAACCTGAGCCCTATCTTTCCCACCTCTGTATTTGCCCTCTTTGTTCCCTTCTCCCCACTTGCCATCTATCACAGTTCTTCAAGACCCATCTCAGATGTTACCTCTGCCATGAAACCTTTGCAAATCCTCCCATTCAAATGTTGACACTTTTCATTTTGGTAAAATAATGAGGATCTATGTAATTCTGCTCAGGAGCTGGACTCGATTATGCAAGGGGCTGGGGTTGCATTTCTCATAACCCCTCTTTGCAGTCTATGCACAGGGCTTTGTGTGGGGAAGTGTTCAGAGGTGAAGCTGTAAAGCTAAATGAAGAGCACAGGGAGTGGGTCTCAGACCTTCCTCAATGCCCAGGACCCATTAGGCTGAAGGGAGAAGTTGCACTGTGCTCCTGTCCCCTTGGCCCATACGTCTGCCTTGGACAGGACACATGACAGAAGACAAACATGTCATGATCACAGAGACCAGAGAAGACTCCATATAACCACAGTCACAGTTAAAGACCAGACTTGACCAATGTCATGATTAGGGTACAACTCTTAGTAAATCCACTGATGTCCTGGTGGATGGTTCTATGGAGAATCATTAGCTGAGACTTTAACTGAGGCCAGTTGGGTGTGGATACCTTCTTGGGTTGATAGAACACGGGCCATGCACCCTTACTTAGGAAATTTGAACACATGTCTCTCACTGAAGGACTTATTCATCATAATAAGAGACTTCAATTGAGACCAGCAGATACATTTAGTTGTCAACAAAGGGGCCGATAGATCATCATTAGTGGATTTACCAAAAGCCTTTCCCCAGTGACTGGCATTGGCCGCTCAGGTCTTTATCCACAACCTGATAGCTTCTGAAACACAACTTAGCCCCTCGCCCAACCCCAAACATGCAGTGACGGCCAACAAACAGCATCTGCTTCCAAGAAACACCACCTGTCCAAATGGAAACTCAACAGCCAACACTTCACTTCATTTAATATTTGTTTCCAGAGCAGAAGAGACAAAGAAAAAAAAATCATTCTGTCACTAACACAGCCTTTTAACACTCTCTGGGGACTGTGGTCTGGGTTCTGCCAAGTAGACCTGGCAAGTTTTAGAGGAACATTTGGGCCTTCGATATCAGTTTTCTGATTTTCTGAGGCAGAATGGGGTGGTCTGCTTTGGAACCTGGAGCTTGTTGAGGGCAGCCAGAAGGAAGAACACCTCCCAGGTGTGGTGAGGTCTGGCTTTTCAGAGAGCAAGCGGTAGAGAAGGATGGCCAGGAAGTAAGCCTGGAGAACATCTGCCCGTGAGGCTGCAATAGCCCTGACTTTATTATAGAGTAGAAGAGAAGTTTGTCACAGTGCCTACAGCTTCCTGAGGGTCATTTCTAGAGCATAAACACTTCTAAATACCTTGCAGTGTTGTGAATGGCAGAATAGTATCTTAAAAGGCATTTTCTATAATTCAAACTAATTGAAAAACAATATCGACTTCCTCTGCAAATCATTGTTAAGCATGCACCTCCTGTTCAATGGGTCTAGAGTAAGTTTTGGTGGCTCCTTTACCTTTCTTCTTTCTTTCCAAAAAAATCCCTGCAAAATGTTTTCCTGGGATCAAATTGGTGCATGTAAGATTTCTGGAGTAGGCACATGTGTACATGGCATTTGGTTTGTTAGGGTTTGTTTATTTATTTATTTATTGTTGTTGTTTTAACTACATCTTGGTGAAATGGCACCATTTGGGGTGAGGCAAAGTTATGATGGAAATCTGGCTGGTTGTGTGTGTGTGTGTGTTCATTGTCACCATTATTTGATGGTATGTTTCATGGAACCTCTATACTATTGGTGGCTAAACAATGATCCCTTTTAATGCACATAAGAGAAATAAGATCCCATAGAGATTAGAGGGACTTTCTCAAGTCATAAACTCAAGGCCCCCTTGGATGGGTGCTCACTTCTATTTTTCAGTCAGGAGCTATAATGGCCCCATGGTTGTCATCAGTTTTGCCACTGGAGAAAAGAGGAGCATTGGGAGAGGTTTGAAAACGTGACCATCCGTCAGATATCTTGACTTGCCAATTGTTCCATCAGTGATCTGTAATTAGAACATGGTTCTTTCCATTTCTCTCTCTCTTGTTCTGTCTCATAATCAATAACTGGCTTACTGTGTCTTTTACGGGGATGTAAGAAAAATAATTACATTTTTCTTTACTACATAGTTGAATTATTTACAGTGTTTACCCCGGGGAAGAATTCTTGCACATGGAAAACCCATAAAAGCTGTGTTTGGTGTCTAAAAGTGCGTGTCTATCATCTTGAGCTTTCAGAGTTGTGAGTGGACTTCTTTGCACTGCTGAGTTGATGGTTATTATTTGTTCCGTGTGAATGGGTACAGAGAACCTGGCCCTAGTCCAGTTTCCTGTTTTAATGGTGCTGTAAGTCAGAAAGCTCAGCACAACTTTACAGTAAGGTGTGGCCATGAACTCTGGAATCAGATGCTTGACTTTGACATCTGGTTCCTTCATTATCAGCTGTGTCAGTCTGGTCAAGTAACTTAAAACTGTCCCTCTGTTTGCTCATCGGTAAAATGGGGACAATGATACTGCATAGAGATGTTTCTGGTCTTCTGTGGCAGAATGGGGTGATCTGTTTTGGAACCTGGAGCTTTTTCAGGGCAGCCAGAAGGAAGAATGCCTCCACAGCCTGTGGCACTTAGGGGCTCACTCAGTGATGGCTCTTATTATAGTGGAAAGTCTTTTGAGAGCAGATAACCTAACTTCCAGGTTCATGCCACTGAAACTTACAATATTTTCTGAGTTGTCACCTGGTTTCAAGCACCTGTGTGTGAGAGGGAGTTGTAGAAGTAGTCGGCTGTTCTCTTAACTTTAAAATGAAGTATTTATATCAAATGATGTTCCTGACTTATAAAACTCCCAGTAATACTGCAGTATTATTACTATTCTTGGGCCTATAAGAACTCATTCTGTACTTTGGGTCTTTATAGGGCCATGTCCTTTAAGTTTCCTCTATAAAAAAATCTCTTCCTTAAAAGACCCTGCTATTTGAATCCTCTTTAAACTTTGCCTAAATTTATACAGAGTCCTTAAAGTTCTTCCAGGAATAAAAGAAATGTCTGATTGACAAATACCAGGCTGTTCGGTTTCCCTTCGTTGGGTCACATTCAACCATGTCTACACTAAATTACATAAAATTCTTCAATGCATTTCATTTGCATTGCTCTTTAAATAATTACAAAAATCCTTTACAAAATTCTCTCCTACTTCATCCTCTGTCCTCAGCTTAACATTTTCTCCCCCTATTTGCCTATGTTCTGGGAGCACTGCTCTTCCCTTGGTTTAGCAATTGAGCGGTAACTTCTGGTCTTGGAGTTCATGCATGCTGTCCTCTCTCTCAAGAAGCCCTTCCTACTTTCTCCTAGTTGACTCCTATTGATGTCAGACAGCCATTTGAAAAAAGCATCCTTGGTACAAACAGAGAAGTCAAAAATCATGCTCCATTTGTGTATAATAAATCGAAGAGCATTCTGCTGTCATGTATAACTGATTAGAACACATAAATTAAAACCTAAAAACAAAGGCATCCTTGAAAAGTCTTCCCAGACAGACTCCACCCAGTCTGTAGGCCAGATTGGGCTTTTTTATATGTGGGTGTCTTTAAGATCTTCCCTTTGTATTTATTTTTTCTGCAGTTTCAAATGAATCAGCTGTTGATTTTCATGTACTTAACCTGATGGATACTCAGTTTTTAACTCTGAGGGTTTTTTCCATAAATTCTGGAAAATTCCTTTTAAATACTGCCTTATTTCTACTCTCTCCATTTGGCATACACAGCACATTGATTCTCTTTCATGTTTCTTAACTTTGTTGCTGTCATTTCTACTTTAAAAAACCCTCTATGTGATATTCCATAGAATTTTCTCTGATTTTACCCCTAGTAGGCTAATTCTCTCTTAAGTTTTGTCCAATTTATGGGTTAGCTCTTCCATTGGAAATTTCTTCCAAGGAATAAATTTTATTCTGTAAATTCTAATTCAAATCTTATCATATATGTCTGATCTTTAATGACATTTTTTTTTTCTTTAAAAATGCCTTTTATGCCTTTAGTTGTACTGCTGATTCTTGCACATGTAGATTATCACATAACTTTGCCCTGCTTAGGGTAGTCGCAGAATAAATAACTCAAGGTTTTGATTTCTTTTCCTTTTGGCCCTAAAGTTTTCCTGACTTGTGTTTTATAGTGAGAGTTTTGTTATGCCACATTGCTGGGAATAGGTGTCCTTTTAGGGCCACTTTTATAGATCATCCTAGTGTCTCTCATAATGTCATTAAACATTAAGCAGTTATCATCTGTTTAATGACTGTCTCTCTTGCACATGGGGACAGGGACTAAGTTTGGCTCATGACTGTAGCTCCAGCTACTATCCTATTGCCTAGAACAATGTGGTGGCACCATATTACTGAAATGAATGAAGTGGAGGTAGAGGTGGCCCTGGATGTCATGTCAAGGTGGGTAAAAAACACCTCTGGGTCCTTTTGCATCCTTTGTTAAACTTTTCCACTCTTTCTGGAATGCTATCCTTCCCTCGAATGACTGAATCCCTCTGTGATGACTCAGTTTCTCACAGGTGACTTCACACTGTCCTTTCAATTCCCTTCTACATAGTCTTTCCTGTTTGAACTCATAACCACCGTGAACTAAAGAGATCATCCTCTCTTTACAGATGAAGAAACTCAGGGCTGAGACATGAAATGTCTTACTTCCTGTAAGACAATCAATAGTAAATTTAAGAATTCAATCTGGTTCCTCAGACGCTAAGTGTACAGGATTCTTCCTCAACTGTTTGGAATTGAATATCAAGCTCCTTTATGTGAATATAAAATCCTCTTTGCTGAAGAAACCAATGTCCAGGTAGGAAGTCATACTGTTATTAATTTGGTGCTATTCATTAGGTGGTATCTCAATTTCCATGGCCACAGTCTCAAGACACAAACTACTGAACTTTTCATTTGGACAGTGTGTTTGTTTCTTTCCAGACAAATATTACAAACCATCTCCTGTCAGAGAATCCAGGTTGCTGGAGAGCCCTGTTCATGGCCTAGCTAGATGCAGGGGTATCTGGTCACGGATGGAGTGTCACATATCACATGACGAAAGCACAGGGTTCATGGGCAGTCAACACACTTGGGCGGGGGGTGAGGTGAGGCGTGGGGAAGAACATATGGGCAGTGACAGTCATAGCAAGCTGAGGCCCCCAGGTCAATTTCCAACCTCAGGGCTGAAGATCTTAGGTGGCTGGAATCTTCCATGCCCACAGGTGTTGAAGGAGAGCTGGCTTGACAGCTTGCACTGGGCATTGGAGCCATGTGGCAGACACAGAAGCCTCATTCCTGAGATAGGGAGGGAGAGGGAGTACGAAGGAAGCAGATCTTGGCTACTTACCTCAGGGCGGACCCCTTGGGTGTCGCAATGCCATAGCCTTTGGAATCCAAGTTACCTCCCACTTTCATGGTGTCACAGGGTTTCCGCTGCTCAATGTACTCATTCATGGTGGACTCCAGGAGGTAGGCGTATTTGCCCTTGGACTTCCTCACTCGGATCATCCCTTCCTCCGTGGTCCGCACAAAAACGGATGGTTCTGCTGATTTCATGTATGTCCACATCTTCTCGAATACGGCAATTTTAGACCTCTGGGGGGGGGGGACAGGAACAAAGCCAGAATTAGGTGCTAGCTGCACTTGGAGGGGGGTTGGCACACATATTGATGAAGAACTGAGTGTGGTTTGATCACACATTCATGAGCCAGATTAGCTCTGGAAGAAACAAATTATGAGTGATTGCAAAATAAGAGGTACTAATTAGTACCAGTAGGTTCCAAAGTACAAATATCTTACAAATACAGAATGAACAGCGTAGCTCAGAATCTTTTAATTACTTTGGAGTAATTATATTTCTCTTAAATATGTGGAGAGTTAAGCACCTGGGTCCCTCTCTGGCTTTTAAAGACACTATAGAGCCCATCTGTTATTGAGTGAGGCTACATTTATACTGTCCAGAAGAAGCAGAGAGTGGAATATCAGTGCAATCTGCTTTTCCCCCCCAGTGCTGTCTTCTAATAATGAAATAAAGTTGTAGTCTTTCTATATTGCAAGACCTGACCTCAGAATGTAAATTGTTCCCTGATATAGTGATTAGTTTGGGACCCATTTACCTTTCAAAAGGCTTTGAATCTAGACAAACTGTTTTCCTCATCTCCTCTAACTCTCCTTGGGCCTTCTTTCCTTTGGGATTTTGCTTGGAATGTTTACTCCACTTGGTATCTGGTTCTGTCCATCCGCATCCTCCTTCTCATCTCATAGACCAGAGTGAATCCTATGTATTTAGAGACCACCTTGGCTCCAAGGGAAATAGCTCTTAACCTCTGGTGGGTACCAGTATCACATACAGAGATTGCAAACATGCAGGTCCCCATCCTCAACGAGAGATGCTGCTCAGCAAAAGTCTTCCCAGTGGTCCTGATCTGTATGGCTATTGCTGTGTGGCTGTCACTTTGAAATTCAGTATTATGAGGGCTGATGTTCCTATAGGACACACTGTATGGGTCACTCACTGAATGCCAGGCTGGACTGCTCAGACTGCAAATCATGTCTTCCTGTGCATAGGTCTCAAGCATATAGAAGCTATCTGAGAAAAAGGAAGTCTTCTTACCTAGGGGTCTTTCTGATAATCTAATGAGCACATTGCATGTTACTAAGAATCCAGGATCCAGGACTGCAGGTTAGTCCTCTTATCTCACATGTTCTTTCTAAAGAGTGTCCTTTTCCCAAGGGGTAGATGCATTTTAGAGATGCTTTTGAAAATGTTTTGGGAATGGACAAGGGTTAAATACATATAAGGGACAACTAATTTTTTAAAATCACTTCTAGAGTCATACAACCTACAAAATTAAGTGGTGAAAAATAGATTGCATACTTATTTATTATAAAATTACCAATATGCACGCAATATCTCATTTTTCTGTGCACAAGTATCAGGTTTATTTCCTTGCAATCAATTAACATCATTTGCTAGCAAGCTATGGATACACAGTTGACACTTGAAACAAGTGATCTATAAAGATATTGAGGGCTCAGAAAAATTCTAGGTCTTGAGGAAAAAAAAAAGCAAATGAAAATAGTTACTGAGAATTGGAGTGAGGTGTTTGGTATGGTGAGTTTTAGTTTTAATAATCCATCATGAGATAAGCTAGATCGTTTATTGTTCTACTTCTAAGTCATGGTTGGCTCCACAGGAAATCCTTCCTCTTTAGTCCTTTTCTCCCCATTTACTTCATAAGGAGTTTGGGCATAGTAATATTTAAGTCCCTTGCTCACTTGAAATATCTGATTCTTTACATGAAGGCATTTCAGCCACAACGTCATTATGAGAAGGAATAAAAAAAGGGGAAACTAGGAGGGAGGATTCCAAGGTGAGGGGAGGAAATACCCAAGATCAATCACTGCATCGCCAAAGTATTTAATATTCTTTCCCGAGACATAGTGAAATGTACAAATTCAGACCCAGATTTGCAGATGATCTTCCAGGCATAAAATCAACAAAATACACAGCAGGGCGATTGCAAGATGCAATTTGACCTGACAGGATGGACACAGCAGGGATCTGGGCTGCTGACAGGCTGAGCTGAGGAACCCTCTGGGCAACAGTATGTAGAAAATTAATATGTCCTCTCAGCCTCACCCCAGTGCCCCAGACGCCAAAGCTGTGCTCACAGGCACTCAGAGCGGACTATCAGGGAAATCTAATCTCCAAGAATGCAAAGGTAGCATGACTGGCACGGGCGATTGGAAGCATACTCGGGGTATTTGTTCTTGGATCTCTCCTATCATCTGCAGCTCCCACGGCCCTTCACACATCTTAATTAAACTGTCGATGGAAGATTAAGTGACTCTGGGTTGGGGCTGCCAAGAAGCGCTGGGCTACCATGGGTACTAAAAGCCAGATTCTGCAGACACGGGGGTGGCAGAATTCTTGTCTCGCTGTTTGTTCCCTCTGCCTTGTGGAGGTGGTAGGTGATCTTGTCTCCCTACCCACCAAAGTCTTGGTGGGATGAAAGATCAGAGTCACAGAGATGGAAGGGCTCCTGAGTCATACCTTAGCTGTGCTCTTCTCCTATAGGTAAAGAAACTGAGATTCATGATTTGATAACGAACTGTCAGATGCCATGCAGCTTGTTAGCGGAAGAGCAGGGAGCGAAAATCCTGATCTGCTGATTGCATACCTTGATCTTTACAGTGCAATCAGGTGCCTGGCCTCATCTAAGGATTTTTATCTTCCTAGCTGCAGGACCTTGGGCAAGTCACATAACCTCTCCTAACCTCAGTGTTCCTCTTCTGACAATGGTGCTAACAGTACCCACTGCACAATGTTGCCATGGAGATCACAAGAGAATAATACAGAGGATGCTGACCCAGTGCCTGGCACAGGTAGGAATTCTATAAATGGTGTGAGTTCTGCTCACAATTATGCCTTTTTTTTTTCAGGAATTACTTTGGGGTAGGGATGCTTAACACATGGTTTTCATGGTACCAGCTTCCCTTCCTATACACATGGCAGGCATGGATATGAGTCAAAGAATTCTTTGACATGGAGACCAAATGTGACCTCAGAGCCCCTCTCAACATAGAACCTTAGGTGACCACTATCAAAGCTATCACGAGTTACAATCTATTTCCATCAGGGTAGTCATTAGGGCAAAGAACTTGGAGAATAGGTGCTGTCCTGGTTTCAGATTCCTAACTCTGCTCTGAACGAGAGGTAGTGATATATTATTTGGCATCATTATTATTAAAGGAAACTTTGAAGTCCTATGTCCCAGCTGGGCTTTCATTAGCTAAGGCATGACTATTTTCTCTGGTTCCCAGTTTCCCCAACCATGAAATACATACTAGGGTTAGACTAGAAGTGTCCACGAGCCCATCTGGCAAAAGGAGTGATCTTTTTAAGGGCATTCATTAGTTAACAACAACATCGTGTTGGGACAGTGTGGTTCAGTGGCGAGAATACCTGGGTGGGAATGGGGAAACTCAGATTTGGTACCCACTCCTGATACACTTGTATCAGGACTTTCCTGAATTTTATTTTCTTCTCTAGAAGTGGGCACCATAATCCCTGTTCTGCTTTAGGTCACAGGTGAAACAATTGAGACCACGTGCCTGAAAAGTGTTTTGGGAACTGAGGTGTGCTATGAATGTTTGGAGACGGCAGTGTTATTAAGTGAATTGGATGGACCACGACTGCATTATGGGTTGGACCATAGAATTGGCTTTATGGGCAAACATAAGGTACAACTTCTGTTGCAGGGTAAAAATGTCAGAGAATTGTACTGGATTACAAAGTGGTTTTTCTACTAACCAGGTAGGTGAACCCAGCAAGTTTGGCTTCGCTCTAAAATGACAAGATCTGGTCATGAGACTATTCAGACACCTTCTTGCTCCAATATGCTAAACATTGGTGATTTTAGCCTTGGGTCTGGGCTCAGTGATGGTTAAGACTTTGGTCCCTTTCCTGCCTGCCATAAAGAATACAAAGCTCATGACCAAGACACTGCAGGACATCACACAGTGGACCGCTAGGGCCTGGGGTTTGCTCCATAAAGTTGTGATGAGAACCTGGCAATTCTGCACAGGATCCTACCTTCTTGCCTGAGGCAGTACAAGAGCTTGCTTTCTGTGCTCCTGCTACTACTTATCAGCTGCGTGACCTCCAGAAATGACTTTTATTTCTCTGAGCTACAGACGGAATGGGTACAGCAATCCCTAACCCATCTCTGATGAGAAGGTCAACTGAAGTAATTCACCTGGGGTGTGGTTAGCACACAACCTGGTTCACAGTAAATGTTGAGTATGTGGCATGTATTATCATTTTTATTCAATCATTGCATCATAGCTCTATATCCTGCTTGCGCAACTTCTGGGATGAACATGCCCAAAGTCCAGGTTTTCCTGCTTCTGGGCATTTGTTCAATTTGTTCCCTTAGCCTGGGATGTCCTTGTTCTACTCACATCCAACTTGATTTTTATTGTCTAGAAGTTGTTTCGGGTCCACCTTGTGTGACTCCCGTCCCTGTTCCCAAATGTTTGCACTTCCTTGAAGCTTTAATGGTAAATGGAACCACCACTCACTGTTCTTTGATTTCTCTTGTGTTTTTGATGCTTTATCTCTTTGTTTGTGGGGGGGTTACTGAGGGTTGAACTCACGAGCACTTGACCACAGAGCCACACCCCCTAGCTCTATATTGTATTTTATTTAGAGACGGGGTTTCAGAGTTTCTCAGTACCTTGCTTTTGCTGAGGCTGGCTTTGAACTCTTGATCCTCCTGCCTCAGCCTCCCGAGCTGCTGAAATTACAGGCATGCACCACAGAACCGGCTTGATGCCTTATCTCTTTCAATCCCACTAAGGCTCTTCAGGTAGACATGACTATCCTCATATTCCAGATGAATGGAAATGGTGTCAAAGAGGCAGAGTGTGTGGAATAAGTCACAGATGGAGTCAAGTTCTGGGCCTCCACCTGGCCGGCCCTGAAGGTTGAGCTCCTGATCTCTCGGCTCCTCTGCCCTTGTTCACTACCTCAGCCAAAAGTCACCATCTCCTCTACCCTTCTCATTTTCCCTGTCTCCTGGCAATAGTTAATGGATCATCTATTCCAGTTATTTTATTTCAGTACAGCATCTTCTTATTTATCAAGTCCACATTTATGAAGTTCCTGCTGTGAGGCAGGAACACAAGGAGCACCATCTCCAAACCTTGTCCATTAACTGCTCTAATTGATTACTAACTGCACTGTAAAGTCCTTTGGGGAGCATGGAGGGAACAGTATTTGAAGTCACTTGCACCACTCAGAGAGCTAACACAGACTGGCATTGGGGAAAGGGCCTAAATCAATGCAGGAGTTTCGAAGCATCTCTAAATGTAGAAATATAGATTTATCTGTAGGAAGCTGAGAAATGTCCTGAGTTTTCTCTGGCTCTTATTCAGCTGAGCAGTTACCCTGGCTGTCTGGAACCCTGTGCTCTTTAATAAGAAGGAAATGTTCATGACGATGATGCTTCCCTTTGGTGAAATCGCCTCCAGACACAGTACGTCCTTACCCTGAAGAATTCCTTAGTTGATCCTGCTTCCAGGGTCCCGTAAGCAATCTCTGTTTGCTTTGCTAGATCCTCTGCACTCTCAATGGGAGACACCATCCTCTCCACGGTCAGGAAGGCAGCCAGGTTGGCTGTATACGAAGAGATGATGATCAAGGTGAAGAACCACCAGACGCCACCAACGATGCGGCCGGACAGGGACCTGCAGACCAAAGGGAAGAGGCATCAGAAGCACTAATGTCAATCGCAGAAGGCAACATGAAGCAGCTGAGAGCCAGCCTGAGCCCCATCGGCAGAGCCATCAAACCTTGCTGCACCCTTCTTCTCTGTCAGCAAGATGTGAGATTTCAAATGTCAGACAGATTCCACATTTCGTTCCTTATCACAGATAAGGAGTTGTGGGGCTGCTGCCTGTCCTGAGTGATAAAACTCCAGGCGCATATTCACACTCACTTTACACGCACATATACATCAAGAGACATGTCAATAAAAACACAGATATGTCAACACTTGCCCACAGAAGTCACAAACATGTACACACATCCTTTCAAATGCAGTTACATATACACCAAATGTTCGTGTATGCACACGTGAATGGAAATGCATTTATACGTGTGATGGACACATTTGACTGATTCAGAAAGATCAGACAGCCTTCTCTTTATTGCCCTCCTTCCTGGCAAAGGTCACCAAAAAGATGACTTAGAAAGAAAGGAAGAAGACTATATTGGAAATGGAATGAAAATAATCATCCTCCAGCCACATTGGATGTAGGTGTAATTCTCTGTATCTGTGCCCCACCCCCTATACCACTCCCTACACTGCCAGAGAAAGAGATTTTGGTAGAAGGTAAAAGATCAAAAAGGCAAATACAGCAATCACACATGAGGGAAAAAAAATTATGTTTGAACTATTCCTCTCTCTTACACTCAAAACAATGAAGAGAAATAAGAGCTTTCCAAGAGTCTACAGTGATCTCTTTGATTTGGCCAGGGTGTTTCCAAGTCCAGGGCTTCCCAAACATGCAACAAGATGATTTGGATATTGCATGAGTGATTTTTTTTTGTGTGTGTGTGTGTGTGTGTGTGTGTGTGTGTGTGTGTGGTGAACTGACACAGCATTCATCCATGCAGAATTCAGTGATACAGTTATTTGCATTCCATTTCTCTTCCTGTCCTGCTCAAAAAAGTCTCTCATCTTAGGGCTACTATATGTTTAAGCCTCTCTAACATGTGCCGTGACAACCTGAAGCTCAGGGTCTTTAGTTGGTGACCATGCTTAACTAAAATCTATCTTTTAACAACTTGAGAGATCACCAGTCCAACGAACGGGTTTTACAAATAAAGAAGCTCCAGAGCTTTGTGTCACACTGAGCCTCAGGAATAGTCCCCAGGCCTGCTGACTCACTCTCTAGGTACACACTGCTTGCAAAACCCTGGTTGACCCCTTCTGTGTTATTTCCACATCTGTCTGCACTTCACTTTGTTTCTTAGAGTTTCATTTTCTCTCCAGGCATACAGTGTTCACTCCAAGAAACCCAACAAATATGTGTTATTGCTTGCTACGTTGAAAAGATCACTCCTAGATGCCTCACATGAAGAGGGAAATAGAGAGGAAGCTTGTTCAAAGGAACAAGACCAGCAAAGTGGAGCAGAGCTATGTGATGGAAAGAAGGTCTGCAGGAAGAGGGGACCTGTAACCAGAAGAAAAGACAGGGAAGACATGTTCCCTGAAGGGCCCTTGTGAGGCTTGTATTATGTGACCTGATTTAGAAGCATCGGGGGATGCTCAAGAAAGCAAACACCAACTAAATATAAAGAAGATGCTTTTGATGGAGTGACATTGAGATGACTCTTCTGGGGGCGAAGGATAACTTTTCCTATCTGGATGTGTCCAAGTGGTGAGCCGTTTACAGAGGTGTTGTATTGTTGGCAACTCTTAGTTCCTCGGGGTACCAAGTTCTGGGGACATGATCCTAAGTAAGATAGAGGAGAGGTCAAGTGTCATATGGGGCCAGGGGTCAGATGCTTCCACCACTCACATTTCCCCTGTCTCTGAGATTCTGTGATTTTAAATCAGAAGTAGGTAGACCATGATGAACAGCTTTCACAAAACAGGTTGGCAAGGTAGATCGAAGAAGAATGATCTTAAGAAAAATATCACATCACATTGACTGTCTGCTTCAAACCCATGAAAACACCCTCTTCACACTTGGAATAAAATTCACACTCTTTGGGGGACCCTCAAGTCCCTGGGTGAGCTGACAGTGCTATCCTGGTCTTTTTTAGTCCCTTGTATTCAAAAGGCTCCCACCCTTAGCATGTGCTGCTCTTGTCCCTGATTCCTGCAACAACCCCAATGCACCCTTCAGACCCCACATGAATAATCACATTTTTAGCATTCAAATGTAAGTTTCACCCCATGTAGCTCTTGTAGCAGTTGAAATCTGACATTCGTTTGATTTATCATCTCTGAGTACCCCTAGATCCTAAGTTCTACAAGAGCAAAGGAACCTTTTAGTTCTTTCCTGCAGCGTTGTATCTGGGGCCCAGCGCAGAGTAAACCCTCCATAACCAATGAACGCATGAACCCAGCCTCTCTCATTACCAGGTGCCTCCATTCACATAGGAATCCGGAGACCAGGAAGAGCAGTCAGAGTCAGGAAAATGAAAAGCTGCTCATGCCCCTGACTGGCTGCAGAGCATCAAGCTGAGTGTTTGGGATGGGTGCCTTCTTTTGCAACAGGATTGAGCTCAGAGATCCAGCTAAGCCATCCCACATTCCAGATCATGTAGTAAAGCTCAAAAGCTTCCCCAGAACGTTCCAGGCCTAAGGCTCCTTCTTCCTTGTTCTGTTTTAATTAATATTTATCTTCTGGGTATTGTGAGCAGCCGTACACTGCACAGTATTCCCCACATCCCTACCTTCTTAATGAAGATACCAAAGAAAGATTCTGCTGCTTGTCAGCCAGCGAGTGTCACCTGTGGAATGGCTAGAGAATTGAGGGAAGAGGCTCTTAAAAATAGAACATATGTTTGATGCTTTGTCTGCATCTGATCCACAAGATGGGAACTTGACCTTGAGGCCGCCCTCTTTACCTTCAGTTGTAGGTGCAGGTGAAGCTGGGCCTCTATCTAAGAACCCTCTGTTTCCCCAGCACCTTACTAGAGGCAGAGAGATGGAGTTACCAGGGGCCGGGACTGGGAATGAGAACCTTTGTTCTTTCACTGACCAGCCCCATAACCTTGGCAAATTGCCTACCCAGCTAGGGCCTCCATCTTCCTGCTCTGAATAATGGACAATGTTGCTATAATGGGTGAGGATTTTCTTACAATGAGAAATCAAAACTTTCAAAACTAGAAGACTATTGGTCCATCCTTTTCTTTTAACAAATTACAAACTTTTGGACTTAAAATGGTACAGGAGAAAGCACTTTGGAATAAGAGGCATTATTTTTATGATGATCATCACTCTTCCTGGGAACCACAAGGGAAAGCAGCACTTTTCTTAGTGGGGAAGGAACAGCTGTGATCTGAAGCCCTTGGAGGTCTGCTTAGTCACCTGAATTTTATTAGTCTCATAACTTGGCATAGCTCTTCCTGAAGCCCTCTTGGTGATTGAGAAGCCCTCTTGTTCCTCCAGAGTTGTCCGTAACTTACACCATTCATAGGACTCATTATCTAACTCCAACCCCATTTCCAGCTCTGCAAAATGGATGAAAAAGGAGGGCATACCCCATTGGACACATGAGACAACTGTGGTTCAGAGATCTGAAATGGCTTGCCAGGGTCACATGGTGACCACAGTGACCAGAAAGCAGGGTTTCCTGCTCCTTGTTCAGCACTCTGGCCACCACCAGACTATGACCTCCCTCACCAGATTTGGATTCCTTTTGTGAATGGGCATGGACTTCCCACATGATGCTGGATCCCAGCCAACACTGGTTTCCTGAGGACTCAGCAAATACCTGCTTGTATTTGCCTTCCATTGCTACCTAACAACTTACCACCAATGTTCATTTACTTTCTCATATTCTGTAGGTCAGAAGAGTGCACTAGGGTACTTAGGTTGTCTGCTCAGGGCCTCATGAAATTGAGACCGAGGTGCTGGCTGGGGCCTTGCTTTTCATCTGGGACTGGAGGTTCCCTTTGGCTTACTGGTTGTTTGCAATATTCATCTCCTTGTGATTATAGGAGCATAGTCACCATTTCCTTGCTGGTGGTCAGACAGAACTGCTCTCAGCTTCCAGAGGCTGCCTGTACTCCTCATCCTCTAACCTCTACCATCTTAAAGGCTGTGATGTATTAAATACTTCTATTTTCAAAATTGCTCTGATTTTCACTAGCTGGAGATAACTCCTTGCTTTTAAAAGATTCATCGGATGGGGCCAGGCCCACCTGGATAATCTCTATATTTTAAAGTCAGCTGTCTTGGGACTTTAATTACATATGTTAAATATCTTCACAGCAAAGCATAGGTTAGTGTTTTGTTGAAGAAGCAGAAGACATGAATCTGTAGGATTGTGAGTACCACATTACTTGTTTCGTTCATTTCATAAGCATTTCTTGCATGACAGGCAGACACTGTTGGTCATTGGGGAGATAAAAGTAGATATATCATGGTCTCTCCCATAAGTTCACAGCCTGATGGAAGTGTGAAGACAGGGTAGCCTAGAGACTCAAGACATAGTTTTGGGCCTAGTCCCCTTGGATTCTCTGACAAGTGCTTAACTTGGTATCTGGCACAGAGTAAGCCACCATCACCATCTTATTTAAATATCAATGACAATATTACTGTACTGTCTTAATTATGTAGCAAATAAGAAAACAGCATCACACACACACAGAAAGCTTGCTAATTATGGCCTGGCAGAGGTCAGGGGGAAGTTATCAAAGGAGATATTGTGCTAGGCTTTGAAGTATATGTAGGAGATCCACAAGAAGAACAAGGCACAGTAGACAGAGGGGCAAAGAAGGAAGTGGCTGAGATCCCACCTCCTCTGTGAACATCCCAGCCTTTGCCAGCAGAGCACTGAGCTGTCCCTTGTGTGACCACGTTTCCACCACCCATGGCTGTATTTATTTGCTGAAGATGATGCTGTGATTGTTATTTGGAGGTATTTATTGATGCACAATGTTGACAATGGGTTGAGCTAAATCAGCGCTCACCCTGGACAGGGAAGGCTGGCTGAAGAGGTAAGGAGATCCAAGTGGCCATCCCTGGGAGCTCTCGTACTGGGTGGTGCCTCCTAGGCGAACGGGTTCTGACAACAAACTCAGAAATGGCAGCAAGCTCTCTCCACTAGCAGAAGATCTTTCTTCCTTTTGTTAATGGAACACTAAATGGGACATTAAGTGTGTTACGTGATGCTAACAGAAGGCACTGTGGATGAGAACGGTCGGATCTCTGGGTTCCAACAGGCCCTGCTTGTCTGGTGGGTGATTGGGATTCACTGTAAATCTTTCAATGGATATTTCTAATCCTGAAGCTCTTTTTTTGTTCTATGCCAGGATTCAGCAAACTTGAAGTTCAAGTGGCAGATATTTTGGGCTCTGTTGCCGGACTCATCTGTGTAGCGTGAAGTCAGCTACCAATAATATGTAAAATAGCATGTGATGGCTGTGTTCCAGTGACACTGATCACAAAAGCAGGTGGTAGGCTGGGTTTGACCTGCAGGTCACACTTGCTGACCTCTGCTCTCCACCCCTATTGTAAATATCACAGAACTTTGACCTAAGTTAATATGCGACCTCATCAAAAATACTTTTTGTCATCCATCCATCTGGTTATTAGCTCTTCCACATCAACACCCAGGGAACATATTTCAGGGATTCATTTGACAATCACTTTTGTACAATCCTTAGGGAGAAAGCAGAGAACACTGATTAGGAGAAAGGGCTCAAGGGCCACAAAAAAGCAGGATGGAGCCCCTGCCTTGTTTCTTATTGATGTAATTTGGGGCAGGTCATTCAATCTCTTCGTGTTTACTTCATTAATGGTAGCACTCATCATAAAGGTATTATTGATTAATGGTAGCACTCATCATAAAGGTATTATTATTTTTCCTCTTTCTTTGACACCAGGGATTGAATCCAGAGGTGCTTAACCACTGAGCTACATCCCCAGACATTTTTTGTATTTTATTTAGAGACAGGGTCTCACTGAGTTTCTTAAGGCCTCACTAAGATGCTGAAGCTGACTTTGAACTTGAGATCCTTCTGCCTCAGCCTCCTGAGCACTGGGATTACAGGCATGTGCCACCATGCCTGGCTCTTAAAGATATGTCTTTTGGGGGAATACTGGGGATTGAACTCAGGGGCACTCAACCACTGAGCCACATCCCCAGCCCTATTTTGCATTTTATTTAGAGACAGCGTCTCACCAAGTTGCTTAGTGCCTTGCCTTTGCTGAGGCTGGCTTTGAACTCTCAGTCCTCCTGCCTTAGCCTTCCGGGGAACTGGGATTATAAGCATGCACTGCTGTACCCGGCCTCTTAAAGGCATTCTAAAGAATTAAAAAATGCCCAGCACAGGATAAGCACTTCTGGACAGGGGTATGTGGGGAGCAGCAGCCTGGCTGGAGGATGAGGGAGCAGATACTGTGGCCAGGGACCTTCGGGAGAGCACACCTGGGGCCCGAGTGAAAAGTTATTAACCAGAGATCCACTTTTGATCCCGGCAACCTCCTCTCCAGGACATCTCTGACAAGAAGTTGGATCAGCTCCTTCTTCTTTATTTCAAAAGCATGTCCTGTCATCCCCAAGAGGAAGGGGACAGAAGGGACACCTCCTGTGTTCTTTCATTCAGCTGAGCTCAAGAGGTCACTGAGCACAACCTATTTCCTTTTGTCATCTACTTCAAATGGCTATTTTTAAAAAGTAATGGAAACAGGAGCAAGAAGGCATAAGCTCAGATGGCCTGTCTCTAAATTACCAGGAGAAAAGGTCCATCTTGCCTAATTACTGAGCTGAGCTATGTTCAGAGACAGACTCACTTGGTGTTGGGCATTGAGAATCCTAGATCAGGGTAATTAGCTCTGGCCAAATGCAACAATTCCACTGACGAGGCCACTTCATCCAAGATGCTGGGTCTGGGGAGCCAATCATCTCATTTGTCACCAGCTGCAAATCACACAGCACTTCCCCTGGCAGAGCTGGAGTGATTCATTATAATTGCCCCAGCTGCTGGTCACTGTGTTCCAGCCCTCCAGCTGGGGAGGGCCCTGGACACTGGTGGTGAGTCCCAGGGGTGGGGAGTGGGGGGTTGGATGACAAGCTCTAAGGAATGCCCAGTACTCTGTAGGCTACTTTACTTTCCGGCACTTGCAGGGCCATGTTTTAAAGAGGGATGGTCTTCTGTTCCTGTTGTTTTCCAATTGGGTAAGCTATGGAAATGTAGTGTGGCCACAGTTTGCAAAATAATAGGTTCAGATTCAGTCATTCATTCGTTCATTTGTTCATTAATTCTTTCTTTCTTCTTTTGGTACACTCTCCAAGCCTTGATTTCTATACCTGAGAAAGAGACATAATGAATCCCATCCAATGACTTGCAAGAATTCAATCAGATGTATCTCACACTAGCACAGACCCGGCAGGGCTCACGATGTCACTTGTAATGACGGTGAGGATGATGAAGATGGCAATCTGTTGGGGAAACTGTGCTTGGTTTCCAGACCCTACACACTTTGCTGGGCCTCCTCCTGCCTCCTGGGTTGGTCATTCTTGGGTTTCTTTGCTGCCGCCTTCTTTCTGCTTAATCTTGAGCTGTTGTATCCAGAGTTCGGGTCTCAGTCCTCTTCTCATTGCTGTCTGTGATCTTGTCCTAGAGATCTCCTCTAGTCCCATGGCCCTTCCATATAGAGACTCACAACTCCTCCATTGCAATCTCCAACCCCACTCCCTGCTCTCTCTATGCCTGTGTCTAACTACCTGCTTGATATGTTAAACCTGAAATACCCAAAGCAAATTTTCCGGGATCTACCACCTACAAGCTCCAAATTAATATACCTGAACTTCTTCTTCTCCATCTTTGTCCTAGGAGATGATGCCATTGTCTTCTCTGCTGCTCAATCCAAATATAAGAGTCTCATTTCTGACTTGTCTCTCCCTCGCCTTCATATCCGGTCCATCTAATCCAGGCATGTTCAATCTCCTCTCCAGGGTGTCATTTTAGATGCTTGATTCCAGTGGAACATTTCCTCACTGCTTCTCCTGTCCTTGAACCTTCCATGTCCTCGTAGGAGCTGGAGAGATCTTTGTAAGCTATAAACAGGATCATATTATTTTCTGCCTCTACTTAAAATCTGTCATAATTATACAATAAAATCTAAATGTTCTACCAAGGTCTACAAGACCTGATCTGGCCCACCTCTAACCTCATATTGTCCCAGGTGTTCCTCCTCCGCTATGTCCCAGCCGCGTTGGCCCCCTCGCAGTTCCTAGAACACGTCAAGGTCTTGCCCACTTCAGGGTCTTTGCAATTGTTCCTTCTGCCTGGGACTTGCTTCCCTGAAATTGTCCCCAAACCTGCTTCTCTCTATTCTTCCATTCAGGTTTCTATTTAAATTTGATCTCCTCATATATCCTCCTCTTAAGTATTTGTTTTAGTCAGCTTTTTAGCTGCTGTGACTAAAAGTCTTGACCAGAACAGTTGAAGAGAAGGAAATGTTTATTTGAGAGCTCATGGTTTCAGAGGTCTCAGTCCACAGACAGCTGGCTCCATTCCTTGGGGCTTGAGGTGAAGCAGAACATCATGACGGAGAAGTGTGGTGGAAGGAAGCAGCTCACATGATGATCAGAAGCAGGGAGAGAGATTCTACTCACCAGATACAAAATAGATACCCCAAAGACATGACTTCATGACCCACTTTCTCCAACTACACCTTATCTGCCTTCAGTCACCACTCAGTTAATCCCATCAGGAGATCAATCCACAGATTGGGTTAAGAGTCTCATAACCCAATCATTTCTTCTCTAAACCTTGTATAATCTCACACATGAACTTTTGGGGAACACCTCACATCCAAACCATAAAAGTATTATTGCTTCAACTACTCATCTTTCCATCTTTCTCATCTTACCTTGCTCCCTTTTTATTTGAGCACTTATCAAAGTCTAAGTGATCTTCATATACTTATATAATTATTGACAGATTCATTCATTTATCATCTATCCGATGATCAAAAGCAGGGAGAGAAATTCTATGTCCTCGATATGTAAGTTTATTGAGAACAAAGATCTTACCAATGTCATCCACTGCTATATACCCAGCACCTAGCATAGTACCTAGCACATAATAGGTGCTCAGTGAACAGACCAAATAAATGGATGATTGCACACTTTTACTCAGGAACAGCTACACATCAAGTCTGACAGGAAATGCATAAGAAGTTTCTTCTCAAGGAAATCAATTTATTTATTTTCTAAGATTTTATCCTTTCATTTTTTCCTTATTTTTATTGGTGCCTTATAGTTGTACATATGGTGGGGTTTGTTGTTACTTATTTGTGTGTGTACATGGTATAACAATATAATTTGGCCAGTATCATTCCCCAGTATTTCCCCTTTCCCTCCCTTTCTTCCCCCCACCCCTGTTTCCTTTCCTCTGCTGATGTCCCTTTGATTTTCATGAGGTTCTCTCTCATCTTTTTCCCTTTTCCCTCTAGCTTCCACAAAGGAGAGAAAACATATGACCCTTGATTTTCTGAGTTTAGCTTATTTTGTTTAACATCATTTTCTCAAGTTCCATCCATTTTCCTGCAAATGACACAATTTTGTTTTTTCTTTATGATTGAATAAAACTCCATTGTATACATACAACCCATTTTCTTTACCCATTCATCCACCGATGGACACCTAGACTGGTTCCATAGTTTGATTATTGTGAATTGTGCTGCTACAAACATAGGTATGCATGTATTGGTATATTTGGTGACTTTGATTCTTTAGGATAAATACTGAGGTGTGGCATAGCTGGGTCATGTGGTGGTTCAAGGAAATCAATTTATAGAAGATACAAGATATACACAAAAGTCTCTGTGATAGCTGTCCCAAGGTGAATGGTACAGAGAGTCCCTGAAACAGTCACTGCCTTCTGATTCTATGCTAAGAAAGTCAGAGTCAGGAAATCCCACATCCTACTGAGGGAAATCTGGAAAGGTTTCTTGGAAGAGGTCTCAGTTAACAGAAGCTATTTGATGTTATGGTTTATATCTTTAATGTCCCCTGAAAAACCTATGTATTAGTGCAGGAAGGTTCATATGTGAAATGATCAGATTAGGAGAGCTAGATCCTCATTGGTGGATTAATCCATTTGATGGACTAATATTTTGAATGAACTACTGAGTGGCGATTGTAGATAGATAAGGCATGGCTGGAGGAATAGAATGTTGGGGACATGCCACTGGGCTATGTCTTGTCCCTGGCTCCTCTCTCTCTCTTTCTTATTGCTTCCTGACTGCCACGGGCTGAGTAGCTTTCCTTTTCCTTTCCTTTCACCATAATGTGCTCTCTCACCTCAGGCCTAGAGCTGACCATGGACTGAGACCTCTGAAACCATGAACTTCAAATAAACATCTCCTCTAAGTTGTTCTTGTCAGGTCTTTTGGTCACAGTGGTAAAAAGTGGACTAACACAGTTGACATTCATTTTATTTTCTAATTCTTATCACTCTCTTTAGGCCAGATAGGGATATTACCTTTCGATCATGAGGAAACCTAGGTTCAGAGTGATAAAATAATTTACTTAAGGTCACAAAACAACTGATGGGGCTTAAATGTGAATACAGATTTGTTTCACCTGTGCTGGGAGTGGGTTCAGCTCTAACCAGGACCAACACCTTCAGGGTCCACCTTCTCAGACCCCAACCTCCACTCACCCTACAGTTCCTAGACACAAAAGAATACATGGCACCATACTGGTGTTAAAAATGGGACTTCCTCCACGTATATTTTTGGGTTTAAGTTCTTAGAAGAAGCCATTCGCCTTTTATAGCTGCATGTTGGACAGCCCACGATACCAAAACATATGGTTTCTCTGCATCCAGACACCCCACCTCCCTGCTCTGGAGCTCCTACTACCTGCTGATTCACCAGCTGGTTTTTAGAGGGAGATGGGCTCCAAAGGCCTGGGGCCTTGCCTCAGTGGGCCAGGTGTGAGCCTGATTTGTCATCTGTGGCCCAACATGTCTGGCATTTGAAGTCCTTAGGGTTGGGAACATATTTAAATATGGTAATGTTGTGGGCTTTTTAAAAATAGACCCCCCCAACCCATCAGCAAACAGGAGATAAATTAACAATGTGTGCTTTTGCTTTAATTAACATTTGGTTGGCTTCCGCACAAGGCACATATTTACAGGAGCTATTTTACTTAAAATAACCAATTGAAAATTCCCCATTTGCCAGGTACCTTTTCACCATCCCCAGTTCCCTGCATGCTGAGCCCCTCCTTCCCACTTATCCCCAGCTGAGCCAGCAGAACAGCCCAGGGAGGCAGGGAACAGTCTCTCTTTCTCTTCTCACCCAGAAACCCCCAATCATTTCTTCAAAGGGACACTCAGCTCTTTCCGAGGCAGTGAAGGGAATGGCTAAGTGGGAGTTGAGAAGCTGTGGCGACCTCCTCCTCCTCCTGACCTGCCATTTATTTGCCATGATTTGGGCCAAGTTATTTCATAACATCCTAAGAGGGCAGCTGGGATGAGCTGCCAAGCCCGTGGTGGGTGCCTGGACCAGAGTAGATGCCTGGTTGAGGCAGTCATAAGGCATGAGAGGACATGGGAAGAAGCTTAACATGTGATATTCAGTGAAAAAGAGCAGCTTGTGATGCAGAGTATAGTAGGTGGCCCTTTTTAAATTCAACCTTGATAGAGAGAAATGGCTGCAAGTCCGTAGACTAAGACATATGGAAGACTTATAGGTGCCTGATTTATGGGCTTGATTTTATTCTCCTGCCTACTATCCTGATTTCCTAAGTGAATACTGATCATGTTTATAGTATGCAGAAAACTCAAAACATAGTAGTGTAGTTGTAGACTGTGGGGTCCTCCAATGTAGGTTCAAATCCCAGCTTCTTCTTTTTTCTGGCTGCAAAAAGAAGTGACCTAGCCTCTCAGGATTTCCAATCTCTCATTTATCAAAAATAACAGCAGCGCCTTCTCATGTCAGCCCTTGGATCCTGTCGTTAGTTTTGAAAATCACTAATTTGCAGTCATCAGTTGGGTGGGTGACAAGGAGTCAGGCAGAGGGAAGGAAGGGACAGATATGAAAAGGGCTGTGAACAAGGTTTCCCTGAAGGGCAATATTCCTCCTGAGAGCTTGGAGGCTGAGAATCATCTAGATGTGTGGAAAAACCTGGAGGAACGCATTCTAGACAGAGGAAACAGGAAGAGCAGAGGAGGCGGGAAAAGGGTCCATGTGTTCAAGGTTGATTGACAGGATGGATCTAGAGAAGGAGTCAAAGACCTGATGCAGCAGAACCTCTGTGGCCCAGACGTGGACTCTGTATTTAATGATTACAAACCAGTTCCAAGAGCCACTTCCTTTGAGAAGCCTGCCTGGCTGCTGCTTCCTGTGTTCACTTCTCTTTTTCTCAAACTCTCCTATTTCCCTGTCAGCATCTCTCCTTGTTCTGCTCTTTTCCATGGTTATTACTGCACTAAATTATTAAATCATAAAGGGATTTTAGGTTTCTTCATAATCCTCTAGAACCTAATATTGCCTCAATATTTGTTGAGTGAATATGAAACTTCATAAGTAGGCAATTTATAATGGTTTCCTCTGAGCTATCTATGAAGGAAAAGATTTCTTAAGCTAATTAATAGCAAAAACATGATTGCAAAGTAATCACTTATTCTGAGTCAATAAACTGATTTCAAAAACTTCAGAAGCTAATATTTCTGAAAAAAATGATATTCCAGGTACATCCATAATTCTTATGTAGTCATAAAATCACATTACTTCAGAATCTTAGCTCTGCAAAATGATTGCCATGGAGCCAATTATTGCAGAAAGTTAAAATTATAAATGTTTCTTTAAAAATACTGCAAAAGATTGATACAAATCTAGACAGGTTTACACCCATACTGAATTGCAGTCATAAATTTGCCTGAATTATTATCAGTATGGAATGCTAACTTTGGGCCTTTCCACTTTTTCCTCAGGAGTTTTCACCAAGAATGTCTTTCCTCCAACAAGGACATTACTGGAGATGCAGTTGGCTAGGGGGTTGCTCGGGGCCATGCAGGAGTTGGAAGAGACACCAAGAAATCATCATAGTTACCTGAAGAAGATGAGGAGGGATGCTCCCTGGTTCTCAAATAGAAGATGCAGCCCTTCCTAAAGTGATTGGCACTCTGCTCATCGTCAGGACCTGGGCCCGGCTGTCTAGCTCTGTGCTCGTACTCTAACCTCTGTGCTCCTCCTATGTCCAGTGAGCATGGGATTATCTTTCCCATTGTTCAGGGAATGTGTAGTAGGCAGAATTATAAGATGTACCATGACCTCTGCTCCAGACATTTCTCCCTTGATGATGTTGTGCTCCCTTACAAAAGGGATTTTTCTTTTGCCAATGTCTTCAGGTCGACTAATCAGTTGAATTTATAAAGGGTCATTGCCCAGGTGGGCCTACTCCAGTTATGTAAGTCTTTTAAAAGAAGAGGGTTTTCTCCACCTGGAGACAAAAAGAAGTCAGAGAGATTTGAAGTGAGAGGAATTTGATGTGAGAGAAGGTCTCCATCACTGGGGTGGAGGGGGTCACAGGCCACAAATCTAGAGTGATCTGCATTGACAGAAGAAAAAAAAGTGTGGGGGGGCATTTTTTGGTCCTATAAATACTAGGAACTGAATTCTTCTAATAACAAGAATGAGTTTGGAAGAGAAACTTGAGCTCCAAATGAGAACTCAGCTGTGACATGTTGATTTGATTCTTGTGAGAATCTGAGCAGAGGAAGTCACAACATCCTGACTTCTGACCTGCAGAACTGTGAGATAACGTAGGAGTATTGTCCAAGCTAAGTTTGTGGTTATTAGTTACAGAACAGTAGAAATCTAATTCCCTTAAGCCACTGGAGGAGCCTGCTGTAAATCCCTCACCCACTGTTTTAGCCACACCCTCTGCCTTTTCCCTTTTGTTTTCTGGCCAACACAGTGGTTTAAAGTAAGATTCCTGCTGTCAGCTTCATAGGGTTCCAAAGGCATCTGCCAAGAGTGAGGTAGTGACCTGGGATAAGCTGCCTACCCACACTAAGCTTCAGATTCCTCACTCATGAAGTGGGATGGGGAGGCAGAAAGTTAGTCCCCCAAGGATATCCATCCAAGCCTTAATCCTTAGAATCTTTTAGATAGAGGTAGAGTTATGGACCTTGACGTAGAGAGATAGATCATTCAAGAGGGCTTTAGGTAATTACATTGGCCCTTAAAAGTGGAAGAGGAAGACAAAAGAGTTGGTCCATGAGAAGAGACGGAAGAAGAAACAGGCATACTTGCATCAGAGGGACACAACCCTGCACTTCTGAAGACACAAAAGACAGAAATCAAAGGGTGAGCGTATCTTCCAGAAGATGGAGAGTCCTTGGCTGAAAGCCATCAAGGAAGCAAGGACCTTGGCCTTCACCTGCAGGCCCTGAATTTTGCAAACAGCCCACATGATCAGGAAACAGATTACCCATTAGAGGTCCCAGAAAGGAAAACCACTCTGCCAACACCTTCAATGTAGTTCCAGGAGGACCCGCACTGGAATTTGACCTACGGAACTATAAGATGATATGTTTGTATTGTTGTAAGCTGCTGAATTTTGTCATGGAAGCAACAGAAAACTAATTCAGGCACGTTAAGAATAAATACTTGCTCATCACACAGGACAGAGGCCGGCCTAGAGTGAGTGCCGATCCGTGCCGTGTTCTCATCCCTGTGTTTATTAGAAACCATGCCCTGCTCAGCCACTCCCCTTTCCCGATCCTTCTGTGTACTTTCATGAAAGCACCCCCCTGTCTCTTTCTATCTTGCTTTCTCATATATGTGTTCTTCTCAACATATCTTCACCAATAAGCTTTCCCAAACCCCTCAGCCAGTCTAATCTCCTCCAGTGCAATACCTCTTTGGCACTTTTCTTAGCTATTATATTTACTTAAACCCTAGGTGGTATGAAGGGTTTTCTCTCTGTTCAGTTCTATATGCTGTGATATTTTGCTATGATAACAGACAACCCCCCAAGCCCCAAATCTTGGCTTAAAACAAACAGGCATATTTGTTTTACTTAAATGTATTTTTATGTGGTAAGAACACTCAACGTGAGATTTACTTGGGTAACAAATTTTTGAGTATTCAGTACGTTATTATTGCCTGTAGGTGCAATGTTGTACGGCGGAACTCTAGAGCTTATTCATCTTGCCGAACTAAAATTTTATGCCTGTTGATTAGTAAATCCCATTTCCTCCCTCCCCTGCCCCCAAGCAACCACCATTCTATTCTTGGATTCTATGAATTTGACTATTTTAATACCTTACATAAGGGTTAGTATTTAGCATTTGTCTTTCTATGCCTGGATTTCACTTAGTAGAGTGTCCTCAAGGTTCATCCACGTTGCTGCCTATTACAGAATTTCCTTTATTTTTTTTAAGGTTAAAAAGTATTCCATTCTACATATATACCACGTTTTCTTGTCCATTCATCTGTAAGGTTGTTTGCACATCTTGGCTATTGTGAAAATGCTGCAATAATTTTTTTATTGAGATCTTGATATCATTTCCTTTGGATAAATACCCAGAATATTGCTGGACATTATGGTAGTTCTGTTATTGATACGTGAGGAATCTCCCTACTGTCTTTCATAGCTGCTGTACCATTTTGTGTCCTCACCAACAGTGTACAAGGGTTCTAATTTCTCCCCATCTTTGCCAGGACTTGTCTTTTCAGGTATATTTCTTATTCCTGTCATTTGTCCACGGTAGGTGGCTTGGGGGCTCTTTCTCATCATTCTCCCTCTGGTCCCAAGAGTGACAGAGGGGCTGCAGTCTGGAACATCCCAGTTTCCTATCTGCTCTTCTGTTTTCCATTATTTCTCCATTCTTGGCGAAACTCTATGAAATGCTTCTCTGTGCCTGATACTGTGCTGAGAGTCCAGTGGTGATCAAGTGCAGCTATCCTTGGTGTCACACTTACCATTGGCTCCCGTGCCCATTCCTCCTTCCAGCCCTCTGTACCTGCCACCCTCACCTCACTCTGCCTTCTTGTTTAATATGTGCCACCTGTTTTTATAGCTGTCCATCTCCAGCAGTTAGAGTTTCAACTTTGACTCCCTTTGCCATCCCTGATGCTTTGGGCACTCAACAAAATGTTCCTTGGTTGGAACACAAAATTAAAAACAAAATTCACTATAGATGCCAAACATTTGTTCTCTGTCTATATCCCTGCCATGTGTTCCCATAACTAATGTATTAATAGGAATTTGCATGTGTGTTGCCAGTTTATTTCAGAGAATATTAGTTCTCTATCAGCATACACTTTTTAAAAAAGATTAATAATATCATCAACAATGCACCTGATAAATCACTCTGAAAATCGCCAAAGCGATTTCTTAGTTTTTTTTTTTTTCTACAGAGAGATTCTGCTTCTTTCGGTGACTTATACTAAAACTGACAGTTCTAATTAGCAGCCATGAAAACCAAACTTTAAAAAACTGTAGCAGATTAAAAAAGAATTTTCCAGAGATGTCATAAAACTTCTTATGAAGAATGTCATGTGTCTCACCTTTTGGGACTAGGGGAGAATGGGAAGCCTGTGGGAAGAATGATGAGGTTGGAAAAAGATTAAAGGGAGAGGACTCATCTCAAGTTCTTGTCTGGCCTCTAGGTGTGAGCAGGTCTCTTGTAATTTTTTGCATGTGTAATTTGATAGGTGGAGAAGGTCAGGGAAGGGTCCGTGTTATTTGATATCTGTCAACTCTGGGTCTTGTCTTTAACCTAGAAGCTGAACTTGAGCCTTAACAGGGATCCCAGCCTATCCTCAGGTTTCAGAGATTCAGGAGTCAACAGTGGGTCAATTTTGATACTGCCATTGACATTTATTCAATAGATGGCTAATCAAGGGCCCTCTGAGTTCCAGGCCTTGCGTTGACATTTCCCAGGTATAGAGGAGGGACCTTCAAAGCTGAGGCCAGAAGCATGAGCTCACCCGGGAAATATTGTAGCGTGGGCCAAATTCCTCCAGGCAGAGGAATAACAAGAACCAAAGGTCTCAGGAGTGGTGGGAGGGGAGAGATCTGTGGTTCTCCCCATGGAGGAATATGGGAAGGGATACAGCAGGAGACTTGGCGGGAAGGTGCAGACAGGAATGAAGCCAAGTAAGAGGCTCCATAGGCAGGCCGCAGGGTGCTGAATGGTGTCCGCAGCTGAACGTTTCTGAGGCTGGGAAGCAGAGTGACAGGAGCCAGTTCACTTAGAGGAATACTGCCTTGTAGAGTGGAGAGCGAATTGGAAGGAGGTGGCAACAGGAGTGGAGGCCTGGAGATGAATAGGTGGCATTGCAGGTCAGAGGTGATTACCCAGACTCCATGGTATTTGTGAGGGTCGGTACAGTAAGCAAATTTAAATGGATGCAGGAAGCAGGACTTTTCTTTGAAGATTGACTAGATGTAGGGCTGAAAAGAAGGGCTTGCTCAATTTTGGAGGGCTCCATATTTGAAGTTCCACCTTTTGTTTTGGCAAGGACTTCCGCAAGCTGTTTGTATTTATTCCTCCTCTCAGACTATGAAGAAAGCAGCATTTAGCTCCTTTTATGAATGGGAAAACTGAAGCTTTTTTTTCTGGGGGGGGGGGTACTCAAGCCAGGTGTCTTTTCATTAACACACAGTTACTCTGTGTCCAGAGCTCACCTTTTAACCCCTGTTCTCTTACCTTTCTCTCCCAGATTTCTGGCTGTGGCATCACAAAGAGACAGTGACATTTTTTGGAGACTTAAAGCACTAGAAAGGAAAAGTATTCCAGTAGCATCTTCCTCAAAATTGCTAGTGGAGAATCAGTTACCCGATCAACCTAGACAATGACCTCTACGACCTGGTGCTGCTAACCTGCAGGGAAGTCCTGTGCGAAGTTTCCTCTTTCTGCATCCTGTCTGGATGCTGCTCAGTCTGAGTCTCTCTTCTTTAGTCTCTGCTCCCTGGGGGCTGGGTCTGATCTGTTCCTGTCTCGGGCTCTGTTTAGCATCCTGATGCACCCTCATGCATACCCTTCCTTTAACTTCCCAGCAGTTAACATTTAAATTAGCAATGGAAATCTCCCTGGGAATAAGAAATGGGATAGAACCCAGGAGATAGAAAAATGCCTGAGATAAAGGAGGAGAAGAGGTACCTGGTATATTAGAGCAGGCGACTGGGGAGTAGCTGTGTTAACCCTGGACAAGGCATCTACTTCATTTCAAGTCTGTTTCCGCAGAGAGGGGATAGTTCTTGCCTGCCTCACGCTTGTTATAAGATCAAATACAACAAGAGATAACTGTACTGTGGAAATCAAAATAGTCCTTGCAAATGAGAGGGCTTAAAGTTCTGATATCATAAATTAGAATCAGAGACAAGCGCTGGAAGTTGCCTCAGGGATCATCAAGGTCATCCCGATTATTTCACAGGTGAGGAAAACCAGGCTGAGGCTCGGAGAGATTAAATGACTTTTCCCCAAGTTGTCTTCAAAATTAAATGTTGGAGCCGGGTTTGGACAGCCAATTCTCCATCTCAGGCTGAGAGCATTTTTTCACTGTATTGCTTGGGTGGAGTCGAACAGTAATTGACAGGCAGATCAACTAAGGTTTGATCTCCAGCTTTGCTACTTATTAATTATGTGGTCTGGGCCACTTTATGTGATCGTTTATATGTCTGTGAACATAGAACAGCCATAATTTGGAACTGAAAATTAGATGAATTAATTCTTACAGGTACTGTATAAAAAGTGGCAGGGATTACTATTATATGATTGTACAGTGTGCATTTGCTCTATGCTGCCATAATATCCACCCACCCTACGTAAAGACTGACCTTAAATTCAGAGGCTTCTAACTTAACCCCATGTATTCCTTATCTTGATTGAGTCTCCTACATATTTTACTTATAGAACTGGAGTGAGGCCAGAGAGAACGCTATTCCCTAATAATTCCCAATACCCTCTCCAGCTCATCCCAAATGTATGTTTGGGGAATCTAGTTCAAAGGATGGTTAAGAGGCTGTGTATGTGCCACATTCCATCCTCATTGAATATTTCATGCAAATAACTGAGGAAGGGTGGAGGGAGAGATGACATTTGACTGACATAGGTCTAGAAGATCCATTATGTTTTTTCAGGGCAATCCTAATCCAGAGGTCTGAAGGGCCTGGAAAATGAAGAGGACTCCAAGGTGTGAACCTATCTCACTGTAGGCATTGTACTGTACACCATCAAAGATAACAGAATCAGACTCTCTTTCAAAGGTAAAGCACAGAGAAGAATAAAAGTGTTTTTGAATCCAGGGAGATGTCATTGAAACGAGTTCTGGGTTCAACCACCCCTACACCTAGCAATTGTACATAAGGCTAGAGACCAAGCCTGTCTCCTTGATAAACAGGAACTATAAATTACTATCATAGTGCATTTAACCATATTACATCTGTATGCAAACTTCTCTCCCTTCCCAACTTCACTTTATGTGATTTTTAATGTAAGTTTCCGTTTACTTACTGCTTCTTTTCTTCTCTTATGGAAATGATTGCAAAGGGGCATAAAATACCAGCATTTACATATGCATTTTTATAAGAAAAAATGGAAATTGGAGATCAGATTCTTTATAAAAAGAATTACACAAAAAAAACTCCTTTTATTGGAATGGGTGTTTATGCCATTCCCTTTGACACATGCCCCTCACTTGGTTTCTGGGACACAAAACTCCCTCACTAGCTGTTCATTCCCTGTCACTTCTCTGAAGCTTCTTTATGACCTCCCAATGCGTGAGTACCTGGAATTGGACCTCTGTCCTTCACTAGACTCATCCCCAAGGTAACCTTCTCCAGCCCCATGATTTTAAATCCTGTATGTTGATAATTCCTAAAAAGTTGAAGTTGAATCTGGAACTTGTCCCTCACCTCCAGACTCATGAACCTATTGCATATTTCCTCTGGCAGGTCTAATAGATATTTCAAACCTAACATGTCCCAAAGTGAGCCCTTGGTTTTTCTCCATTCTATATACCTATTAATCCACAAATGTTTCGCATCTCAGTGAAGAGGATCCCCATTGTTTTTAGTACTGAGGCCTAAAACGTTAACTATTCTCTATTCCTCGCAGCCAATTTCCAATCCATCCAAGAGTCTATTGGTTTCACTCTCAAAACACATTCTGGATCACCTAATTTCTGACAATCCCCTTAGTAATCACTCTACACGTGTTCATCATTTCTTGATTGACAAATGTAATATCTTCTAACTGGTTGCCTTCTTAAAAGTCTTTAATAGGTAATTCTTTATGCAACAGTTTACAAGTTTTTCCAACCCAAGAACTATTAAAATTTTGGGCCAGATAATTAGTTTTTTTTTTTTTTTATTTCAATTTTTACTTTACCATTGACACTATTTTGAGATGTATGGCAGTTGAAAAAAGGCTGCTTAATTTTGAACTATTTGTCCTGGATTTTTCTAGCTGAAACCATCATAATAAATGTTTCCTTACATTGCTCACTGGAGAGGGTCAAATACTTTAAATATTAAAGATTCATTTCACTTCTGTACATTTATTTTAGGACCATCAGTAACTTATTGAATCAAACAATAATTCAGTCCATGCATGATTTTATATACCTAAAAATATTAACTGCCCGCCACCCCCACCATTTGCTAGGAATATATTCCAAGGCCCTGTGGAGACCTGAAAGTGCACATGGAATCAAACACTATCTATACTGTTTTTTCTGTACCGACATTCCTATGATAAAGGTTGATTTATAACTTAGACACAAGAAGTTCAACAACAACTAATAATAAAACAGAATGATTATTATAATATACTATAATAATAAAAGGTATATAAAAACTTGAAAGTTAATTTAATCCTAATTTTGTTATTTAGGATGTTACCAGATAATCCTTAGTGGTGGAGACTCTCCTATCCATGACAGGTGTTTGGCAACATCACTGGCCTCTACCTACCGGGTGCCCGTAGCCCCTCACTCCCATTTGTGGGAGCCCAGGTTTTCTCTAGGCATTGCCAGATGCTCCTGGGGAGCAACATGTTCCTGATTGAGAACTGCCGTGCTAAGAGATATCCTTTAAACATGTAGATCAGATTGACTCATCTTCCCGCTGGAAACTTTTCAATGGTGTTCTGTCATGTTTAAAATAAGATCTGAGTTCTGACAGTTGCTCACAAGGCTGCTTCCTGAAGCTTCCTTCTGTCGCCTTTCCCTTGACTAATACCTACTCATCCTTCCACCCTAGTTGAAATGCAACTTCCTCCAGGAAGCCTAGTTTGAGTTAAGGGCCCTACTTTGCATTCTCATAACTTTTTGTTCTTCTTTGTCTTAGTACACATCACACTGCAATCCTGGTTACTAGACTGAGAAGCCCCTAAAGGGCAAGGGCTGCATCCTCCTTATCACAATATCCTTTCTTTATGCACAGCATAGGGCCTGCAGGACAACATATGTGTAAGTACCTGGTGGACTATTGTAAGTTGTGGACTAAACCTGGCATGTTCTATGGATACCCATCCACCCTGGCTGAGGCTAGATACTATCATGTCTTGGCAAATTTCCTTTTTCATCTAGTATTTCTGCAATGACACTGGTGAAACACCAAGACAACCTCTGGTCTTAGTCAGAGAAGTCCTTACTAGAGAAACTCTCATTCCCTTTGCAGCTTATTGAACCCCTGCAATGAGCTGGACATCCAGCTGGGGTTAGACACCTGCTACTGGATAGGAACTTATGTACACAGGAATGGTGTGGTTTATATTCCTGCCCATTGGTGGGCATTTAGTACATAATAACATCATATGTTACTGAACTGCTATTGTGAGTATCAGGGAAAGTGGATCCAAAGATGAAGACATATGGACATCCTATCCGATAGAATTTTTTTTTTTTAAACCAGGCATTGAACCCAGGGGCACTTAACCACTGAGCCACATCCCCAGCCATTTTTAAATATTTTATTTAGAGACAGGGTCTCACTAAGTTGCTGAGGCTGGCTTTGAACCCGCGATCTTCTTGCCTCAGCCTACTGAGCCACTGGGATTATAGGTGTGCATCACCACACACGACTCTGTAGAATGTTTTACATGTACTTAAAAAGAATACACATTCTATGCTTTTGGATAGAATGTTCTGAATATGTCTGTTAGGTCCATTTGGTATAAAGAGCAATTCAAGTTCCTAACATGAGTCTTGGAAATTATTTTTTTGTATGACTCCAAAAGCACAAACAAACAAAACAGCAAAAATAAACAAAGCACATCTGTATCAAACTAAAAAAAAAAAATTGCCCAGCAAAGAAAACGATGCACAAAATGAAAAGGCAACTTATGGAGTGGGAGTAAATATTTTAAACCACGTATTCAATGAAATGTCAATATCCAAAATACAACTAGAGTTCATGCAGTTCAATTGCAAAATCAAAACCAAAAGCAAAACAAAAATAAACCCAAATAGCTCAGTTACAAAGTGGGCAAAGGACCTAATAGGTTTTTTTTTCTTCAAAAGAAGATAGATAATGGTCAACATATATATGAAAAGGTGCTCAACATCAGGAATCATTCGAGAAATGCAATTCAAAACCCATAGTGAGATATCACCTCATACCTCTTAGGATGACTATTAACAAAACGTGAAAAGATAACAAGGATGTAAAGATGTGGAAAAATGGGAACACACTGTTGGTATAGCTATTACAGAAAACAATAGGGAAAGTCCTGAAAAATTTAAAAATAGAACTGCCATATGATCAAGCAATCTCACTCCGGGACTGTATCCAAAGGAAATAAAACCAGTATCTCAAAGAGACATCTGCAGACTAGGATCACTGTGGCACTATTCACAATAACCAAGATGCAGAAACAATTTAAGTGTCCATTGATGGATGACTGAATAAAGAAAATGACACACATACACAATGAAATACTTAGCCTGGAAAATAAGGAAGAAAATCCTACCATATGTGACAACATGGATGAACCTCTGGAAGACTTTATGCTAAGTGAAATAAGACAGATATAAAAAGACGAATGAGGCATGATTCACTTATATGAGGAATCTGAAAATGTCAGACTCATAGAATGGTGATTACCAGGGTTGGGGAAATGGGGAAAATGGGAAGATATTGAAATTGGCTAAGAGAACAGATCTTAAGTACTCTTAACACACACACACACACACACACACACACACACCACATTAACTATATGAATGGGATAGGTTAATTAACTTGATTTTATGTATACCAAAACAGCATCTTTTATATCTTAAACATATTCAGTTTTTATTTTTCAATAATACCTCTAATAAAGCAAGGGGAAAAAACAGGTTCTGCTCTTGGGGAACTCTCAGTCTACCTTGGAAAAAGAGGAATTTTAGAATCACAGACACTATGCTGAGAATTAATAGCAATATGTGGAAAGAACATGGGAGTTCTGAGGCAGGAGCCACAGATTGTCTTAGCAGGTGTAGCTGAGGAAATCAGGAGAGAATCCTTCAGAAAGTGTTATTAAATCTGAATTGTGGAAATGAGTTTACTAGACTGAGAAGGGTGGGGTATACTCTCCAGGCAAAGGAACAGAGGTAAAAATTCAAAGACAGCCCACAAGTTTGGAACAGAACAGAACACAGGAGAATATAGGAAAGAGTTGGAGATGGAGATGAAAATAGGGCTGGGGATAGAGATGAAGATGGAGGTGGAAATGATGGAGATGGAGACGGAGATGGTGCAGGAGAAGCAGATAAGTCTAGAAAAGTAGGGATCAGCTTTTAAAGGGTTTGAAGGTTACATTGATAGGTTTAGGCTTCATCTGCAGTGATGGAAAAGAATTGGTAGAATCTGATCATCATGGTTAGAGGACTCGATTTGGAGTGTCAGAGCACACTTTAGGGAAAGACCCAAGAAGCAGGGAGAACTCTCATTTGAACCTTGTCTCTTGGCACACCTGACCTCACAACCCATAAAGCCCTATGGGCTGGTTACCCTGGAGTCTGAACCCTCAAATGACTCAAGCTAGATCTCAGTGCTCTCTTAGGGCTCAGCAGCTGCAGTGTGTGACCTGAAGGGAGAGAGTAGATTATGTCATTTAAATATGAGGGAAATTCACCCTCAGTTACTCCCTTCTTCTAACTGCTCAGAAGCCAGTCAGGGACTTCATGATTTCCTTTTTGGAATAATACAGCCATCTACTGCAGTGCCCACTACACCACTTACAAGGCTGTCTAATGCCAGCCACTACATTAAGCATCTCAAAAGAAAACTTTCAGTCCATCTTCTTCCTATTTGTGAATTTACTAACTTGTTTTTCATTTTCCACATAACATTCCATCCTTCACCTGGTTTTCCAAAACCCTTTATACTTTACACTATTTTCATATCTATTTTTACTTTTGTCATGATATCTTCTTCATTTTGTCAAACCATAAATATTGTTATTCCTATATTTGTGCACACGCTGCTAAACTTTTCTCATGTCTGCCTATATAACGTGTATTGATAAATACAAATCACAAGTACTATTTATTTAGACATTCATTCACTGACTCCTTCACTTAGTAGACATTCATTAGTGGTAGGGGACTACTATTCTGTGGTAGGTGCTGCAATTATTGGAATGGGCAAGATACTGAGGTCTTCATTGAAATCAGAGTCAACCTTGAGTTTGTTAATCCAAGCAGCATTAACATCACCTGGGACTTTGTTAAAAATGCAAACACCTAAGCTCTACCCCGGGCCTACTGAATTAGAACCTGATCCCTAGGCAATTTATATGCATGATAAAATTTAAAAATAATAGTCCAAGAGACAAGCATTGAACAAGCAACTGTGATAAGATGTAAAGATGTCTATGATGCTCTAAGAACGGGCCTAAGAAAGTTAGCACCATGTTGTTGAATGTTTAATTATGAATGAAATTAAGAAATAATTTTTGTGTGTGAGTTCATAGAGATTACATGCTATTCTCCTTGAGGATCTCTCATTTACCTAGGCTAGTCTTGAGTCCATGGTAAATGCCTAACACATTTTTTTTTTCGTTAACACTCATGGATTGAATTGTTTCCAGACGCCCTTGAACAAATTTGAGGGTTTTAGAGGTTTCAGCAAATGATAGAATTGTTCGATTTTTGCTGGTGCCATTTTGATTTATTGAGTGTGTGTGGGGGGTTTGTTCTGCTGCTACAGAAAGGGAACATTGTTTATCCTTTCAAAGCCACATCATTTCACCATGGTTGACATAAACAGGGGTAGAAAATTCACAAGATAAAATGGAACCAAATTTTGCACAGAATAGTTTTTGCACTGTGGTTCAAGGCTATAGATGAGTTTGCTTTTTCATGTGAATTATTTTTATTTTTATCATGTGCAGAGAGCTGGGTGATCCACGAGTCAGCCAATACCCCTTGATTAATGGCCCCAACACAGCCATTACTTAGTAATACCCTGAGGCTTTACTGGTAAAAAAAAAATGCACAACCTAAAAACAACCTCTCTATTTTTCATCTCTCTTATGATGTGTCCATGCAGCTCAGAGCTTTCCTCATGCATTAAGACTAAAGGTCAATAAAAGGAACCATGTTTTGAATGCATAATGAATTCCTTTTTGGTCCCTATTACCTTCTCTCTCATTTGAAATACAATTTTTTCTTTTAGGTTAATTTAAAGGAAAGAGAATTAGTCCTTCTCTGCCTTTTGTCTGGCAGTCTCTGGAGTTGTGCATTCTTCATGTTTAGATGCTAAAGGATACATTTTCTATCTACAAATATCCTGAGTTTTACCCATCAGTTCAAGATGTTTTGAAACATGTCCAGGAAAAAAAATCACTGACATAGAGTCTCAGTAATTGATTTGTTCTAGACCCTTGAGAAAAGTCACAATCATTGGTACTTCAACAGAATCACAGTATCTCACAATTAGAAAACACTGTAGACATTATTTCACATGGGTTTTTATGTGGAAAGAATCCCTTTATACTCCCTGTCCCTCTGTGAGAGTATCCAGCCTCTGCCTCAGTAGCAGTTATCAAGACTTATTAAAAAGCTACAGTAATTAAGATAGGGTAGTATAGGCACAGGATAGACAAGTATAGCAACAGAATAGAATCAAGAGTCCCAAAACAGATCTGCATATATTTGATAACTAATTTATGAGAAAGGAGTACACAAAGGCAGTGGGTGGGGGGGAAGGTGACCTTGAAGTAAATCATTCAAGGTCAATAGGATATCTACATGTAGAAAAAATAAATAAATCTTTACTCTGTCTCATTCATACCTACAGGATATGTAAAAGAATATCTTCATGACTTTAAAGTAGGCAAAGACTTCTTATGCAAGACACACAGTACTAGCCATAATGGAAAACTTTGGCCAAACTGAACTACATTAAACTCTTTGTCATAAGACACTGTTATGATAATGGAAATGGAAACCACAGAATGGGAGGCGATACTGATGAACGAAACAATGGAAAAATTTCTAGTGTCAAGGATATATAAGAGAAAACAATAAGAGAAAAACAGATAACCTAATAGAAAAATGGACAAGAGACTTACAGTTACTTTATAAAAGACACTAGCAATTCAAGTGGCTAATTACCAGGGAAGTGCAGATTAAAATTATAATGTGATATTATAACATTACCTACTTGCTAAAGTGAAATATGGAGCAACTGGAACTTATATACAATGCTGATGAGTGCTCTGACATTGTACTGCCAATCATGAAAACAGTTTAATTGAAAATATATTAGGAAAATACACACAATTCCTAGTTAGATATCCAACAATAAAGAATGTGTGCTCACCAAAAGAATTTTGCAAGAGTCTTTATAGCATCCCTACTCATAATAGCCTCACACTGTAAATAGACCAAAGGTTCATCTTCAAAAATAGACTTAGGAATACAATTCAACAATGAGGATCAATGAACTATGACTAGGTAATTACATGAATAAATCTCATAATAAAATATTGTGAAAAAAAGAGGCATGAAACAATACATACTCTACCATTTCATTTAGAAGATCACAGTAAAACTAATTTACAGGGCCAAAAATCAGGATAGTGGTTACTTTTGTCATGGGGAAAGTGTGAGGAAGAGGACAAGGGGAGGTGTCTGTGATCACAGTAGTATTTCATTTACTAATTTGAGTGATGATTACTCAGGTGTTTTCACTGAATGAAAATTAATTGAGATGTAAATTTATGACTTGGTCACTTATTAGTCCGTTATACCTCTATAAAATTTATAAAACTAAAATTATCTGGGCATGGTGACACATATCTGTAATCTCAGAAACTTGGGAGTCTGAAGCAGGAGGACAGCAAGTTCGAGACCAGCCTCAGCAACTTAATTAGCTCCTGTCTCAATAAATAAATAAATAAACAAATAAATAAATAAATAAAAAGAACTGGAGATGTGGCTCATTGGTAAAGTTCCCCTGGGTTCATTCCCCAGTACCAATAAACAAAATAAAATAAATTATGTGTCAAAATAATATCTTACTAATATCTTCTTTAGCTCAGTTTGCTATCCCAAATTTAAGAGAGGAAAAATTCTGCCAAATAAAAGAGGTTGAAGTAAAAATCAAGCAACATAATAAACTATAAAAATGGTTTGGTAGAATGTACAATAGGAAAATACAGATTTTCTTGCTCCTCCTGGAGTTTTGATTTGTTTCAACATACATGGTGAAATGTGGGAGTCACTGGCTTTTTAGAGAAGGTGGATGGGTTTGCTTCTGATTTATTCATGTATACATCTCGTGTTTCTCCTGCCAGATGGAGAGATGAGGATTGACCTTCTTTATCAGTGTCCATCTCTCCCTTTAGGATCACCCGTCCACAGCACTTGGAGCCAGGATACACCTGAGGTTTGTAAATTTACTGTTCCTTGTTATGTCAATCTTAGCTCCTCAATGTCAAGGAAGCCAACAGCTGGCCTTCTTACTCCTGCATGCTCTTCATGGTGCTAAGTAGAGTATGGACTGCTACAAGGCTCAGTCAATACTTTCCCTTATAGAACATCAGATCATTCAGACTGTGAAATCTCAGGCCTGAGAAGCAAAATGAGTTCCCCAAGCTCATGCAGCTGCAGTTGTTCTCTGGCTGCTATCCTTGTCCAGCTAGGCTCCCTCCACAGCCTTGACCAGAGAGTACAAGCCAAGCCCCTTCCCTCTGGTCCTCTTGGCTCTACTTACCCTGAGAAGTAAACAGCACTTCGGTTTTGCTAAGCTTTGATTGTTCTCTGCTAACTCCACTGAGCAAACAATATCACAAAATGGAGACCCTTGACTGTGGGAAGGGGGCTCAGTATATAAGGTCTCACAAAAGCAATGGCTATGACCTGGCTGGTGCAGTGTTCAGACTTGCCTCAGGGTTTTCTGAGGCCAAATGAGAATACATCAATCTTTTGTGATTCTCCTGTCCCTTTTCACTTGTCCCAAGGGATTACAATGACATTGAAAGCCCTATGCAACTTGAAAGGTGTTCAAATCTAAAGATTAGTCTTTTGAAAAGTTCTCATTGTTTGTTAAGGGTCACTTGAGTTATTTTCAACCAAAATGCTTTATCCACGTCTGGATTATAAAATGGTCAATGTTAACTTAACAGGCTATGGGAATGCTCTCAAATTTGATTTTCCAAAACATAAAATGAGGTGGTTATACAAGCAATTACATGACTTTTTTTTATTGTTGGTTGTTCAAAACATTACAAATTTCTTGATATATCATATTTCACACTTTGATTCAAGTGGGTTATGAACTCCCATTTTTACCCCAATTACATGACTTTTAAGACTCTATTTTAGCTGGGTACAGTGGTGTATACCTGTAATTCCAGCAACTGGAGAGGCTGAGGCAGGAAAATTGCAAGTTCCAGGCCAACCTCAGCAACTTAGAAAGACCCTGTCTCAAAATAAGAAATAAAAACGGGCTGGAGGTACAGCTCAGTGATAGAACATTCTTAGGTTCAATACCCCATACAAACAAAACAATAATTAAAAAAAAACTTATTAATACTCTATCTGTAGGTTCATAAGGAATATGATCTGATGATATATTAGCTAAACAAATATTTACAAACATCTTTTATGAACACAAAATAACAAATACCAACTGCACAAAATATGAATAAGCCTTAATTATAAATGTCATATGCATCTCTACTTGGAAAGAGAAAGAATACATGCCTTTTATGAGCACTTATTACATGGCAGAAACTTTGCTAAGTCTTTTAAATACCTTATCACATTGAGTCTTCACAATGATTCCAAATGGCCTTGTCATCATTTTAAAAAATTTTTTTTGGTTGTTGATGGTCCTTTATTTTATTTGCTTATTTATTTGTGGTGCTGGGAATCGAATGCAGTACCTCACGTGTACAAAGCAAGTGCTCTAACTGCTGAGCTACAACTCTAGCTCTTCATCATTTTTTTTCAAAATTTATTTTTCATTTGTAGTTGGACAGAATACCTTTATTTTATTTTTTAATTTTTATGTGGTGCTGAGGATCGAACCCAGGGCCTTGCATGCACTAGGCGAGCACTCTACCGCTGAGCCCAATCCCCAGACCCCTTATCATCATTTGTTATATAAGGCGTGAAAGATTGTATTTTTCAAAGATGGCCACAATAACCCTTCCATATATTCTCCTTACAATGTGCGGTTGACACCTGTCTTCCTGAAAGGCAGAATTTATGTTCTTTCCCTTTTAATCTGATTGGGCTTGTGACTATGGCAGGAGCCACACTATTTTGAAGGAGATACAGCTTCCACCTGCTTCTCTTTGGGACACTGGTTCTTGGAGCAAGCACACACAGGAGCACGGAGAGGGCATGTGTAGGCATTCAGGCCAACAGCCTTGGCTGTCACACACTTAGTAGAGTGCCTTCAGATGATTCCATCCCCCAGCTGTCTGCTCACCCACCACCCTTTGTGTTTTCCAACAGAGGCCCCAGACATAAGCAGAGGAAGAGTTCCCACTGTGCCCCTTTCCTGCAGAGTTCATATTTAGACCCGGGTTTCATTCTGCCTCTTACACTAACTTGCTATGTGACCCTGGCAACTAACACAAATCTGAGACGCAAAGCTAGTTGCCAGGGTCACACAGCAAGTTAGTGTAAGAGGCAGAATGAACCCCGGGTCTAAGTCCAGACACCAGGCTCTCCACTCTGTTGAAAAAGCTCTGCATATTTACAATTCCTCAAAGCCAATAACTGTCGTTATGGGATACACAGAAAACCATTATAATGTTGATGAACATTATCAGGTGCCTGGGAGAGTGGGAGGGAACTGGTGGACAGTGTAGTTTGGCAGGGAAGGGTCACTGCCTGGGAGATGAGTCATTCCAGAGAAGCAGCAAGGAACTTGGACTTAGTCCCTGTCCAGGAACCAAGCTGAGAAATAACCCTGGAATGAAATGAGCGATGCTGCCAATCAGGACGCTGCACCTGGCAGCCTTCCACCTCCTGGGAGCAGCCTCTGAACTTCCCTCTGGCCAGAGGTGGGCCAGGAGCCCAACCGGATAAGGAGATGCAGGTCAGTGAGTCTCTCAAAGCTTAAGTGATTGGTGAGAGGCCAGGGACAGTGGAAAATAAGTAAAGTGATTAACACAAAGGAAGGGAAAGAGAATTAGGAATTTTGAATCACTGGTCTAAGCTAAATACTTTGCAACACACTTCAGCATTTGCTTATATAGTAGTCTTATAAGAATCTTGTGATATTGGTATGAATCACCTCTTTTTAAAGTTGAGGAAACTGAGGCTCAGCATTTAAGCTACTGATTAAAGTTTTAATGGGAAGGTGGGGTAACCAGAGGATTGAACCCAGGGGAATTTAACCACCAAGCCACATCCCAGCCCTTTTTATTTTATTTTTTTTTTATCTCGAGACAGGGTCTTGCTGAGTTGCTTAGGGCCTCGTTACATTGCTGAGGTTGGCTTTGAACTTGTGATCCTCCTGTCTCAGTCTCTGGAGCTGCTGGGATTACAGGCAGGCGCTACTGGGCCCAGCCTGGCTCAAGTTTTAAAGCTTAGTAAACGTCGGAATTGGGATCCAAATCCAGGCAGGTCTGAATTAAGGAATGCATGTTCTCAAAACACAGTCATTGCCCCTTCTTTGCTTGCCCAACTACCCAGCCTCATCTGGAGTTCTTTCTATTAGTCTCATTTTATCCCTTGGGACAATCCCAAGTCTCTCCTTTGTATATAAGTCCAAATCAGTGGCCTTTCTGTCTACCTACTGACAATAAATCTTGCTTTTAGAAATTATCCAAATAACATTCTGCTTATTATCTACTTTTCCTTTTGCATATATTGGTTATTTCACTGCCTTGCAAACTCCGAGGTCTGAATTTGTGCTTCATGCTTCTTCAAATTTGCCATAATGCTTATCATTGTTCCTAAGGCAATTTCAAGATCTCAAGTGATGTTCAGTTAAGACATTGAATTCCCATGCTTCTCTATAGCAGTATCCACAACAGCCAAGATATAGAAACAACCTAGGTATGTGACTCACAATGAAATACTATTGAATCATTAACAAAAAATGAAATGCTATCCTTTGCACCAATATGGCTAGTAATGGAGATCATCATGTTAAGTGAAATAATCCAGGCATAGAAAGACAAGTACGGTATGATCTTACTCATACATGAAATTTAAAAAAAGCTGACCTCATAGAGGTTGAGAATAGAATGGTGGTTTCCAGAGACTGGGGAGAGTAGAGGGTATGTTAGACAAGAGTAAGAAGTTCTGGTATGTTTTGCACAGTAGGGAGACTATAGCAAGCAATAATGTCCTATGGATTTCAAAAAGCTGGAATGATTTTGAACATTTTCTAATGACAAAGGTTTGAAGAAAGGGATTTGTTTAAACTGATTTAAACATTATATGATGTGTACCATACATGTATGGAGACAGTACCTGATACCCCACGAATATGTATAATCTTAATGTTCTTTTGTATTCATTAAATCATAAATGTATTTAAATAAATAAATAACACACACAGACATTGGATTAATTCTCTCTTGTATTCGTGGGCATTCATATAGTAAGCACAAACAAAACAAAACACAACAAAGTCCCTCTCCGTTCTTTTCTCCCTACTCCTACAGTGAGACATGAAAAGAGAAGATGAATACCAGGTGGCTGTCCAGCCAGAAGCGATGGCATCTTCCTGCCTGATGGCCCCTTCCACCTGCTGCTCAGAAGATAAATAACCTGGCAGCAGCAGTGGCTGGTGGCTTCTCAACTACACGCCAGCATCCTCTGAATGTCAAAAATCAAAATGGAGCTGCTGAGGCTCTGTTCACAATGGACTAAGCCTTCGCACTATCAAAAGTGAGGCCCCATGGAGAGCTGGAAGCTACTTCCTGGAGCTCTTCCTGGAGGCAGTTGAAGACCTGGCTCAATATCGCTCATTGTGGACTCTGTAAGCTTCATTAGTGATACTCTAACCGTCTCAGAGCTGGTGATGGACTCCCAATGTTGTGGTATTGATTGTGTCATTGCACTTGGTAAACTCTGCAACCAGCGAGTGCCTAGGAATGATGCTGATGGACAGGTTTCATGGTGAAATCTGTGTCTGCCTCAGTGCCTTTGCTTATGGTCATACCCCACTGGGGGTTTCCCTCCTGCTTCTCTCTGCTATCTGTTGTTGTCATTGTAAGAACATCTTGTGATCTATCAAGGCACTGTCCATGCTTCCCAAAAGTTCCTTTTCACCTCGGCCCACACAAATGTTCCCTTTCTCAGAAAAACTCTAGCACCAATGCAGAGAGCCACAGAACTCAGCCCTGAGATTCTGTGTTCCAGAAAGGAGCAATGGAAAGAGCCTATTAAACTTAGGTCCAGCTGGACCACAACCCACTACCTTCTGGCACTGCAACCTGAAAGATCCTCACAAAGCAGCCCAGCCGTCCCAGTTCACCCACCTCCACAGCAGGGCCCTGCTCGGTGGGTGAACTGCCATTTCTGTGCCTGGATTTCTACTGATGGACACTGAGCTTTCTCGAGGTATGTAACACTAGCATCTCCGTAGGAAAACTGCCTTGAGTCGACATCTTTTGTAACCCCATACTTTTGAGGCCATTTATGATATTTTTCCCCCTCGTTGTTTTCATCTTTCATTCATCTGTCAAGTACCACAACTAAAAACATCTCCTCTCCAGCTTTTGGCTGTGTCTATGGACCCCATCCTATGCCCACAGTCATCTCCCAGATAAAGCCAGGAGATTGGCCTCTCCAACGTAGCTTTATCTTTGCTTCTCCCTCTGTCTCCCTATCCCCTCTCCCCAGTGGCCACACTGCCCTCACTCTTGTTGGGGGTGGAACACACTCACCTTTCTCCCTCAGAAGACAGTGCAACTATAAAGAATAATAACAATATAATAATAATAATAATAATAATAATAATAATAATAATAATATAGCAAAAGGCCCCCTTTTTAAAGAAAAGCAATCAGATTTAGGGAACTCTGTAGAAGAAAAAATTTATTTTCCCATAAATTCTAACAATTCCCAGGATACCCTAAGTTACTTTCAGATTTCTAGTCTGAGAAGACAGCAGTATATCCAGAATAAATCATAGGTGTTAGAATCAGACAGACACATGTTATCATCTCAGTTTTGCTGGGTGCACATGGGCAAGCAAATTAACCTCTCTGAGCCCCAGGCTTCTCATGTACACAATGATGCTGACATACCAGGCAGAAGTTGGCATGATGATGAGAAGTGACAAATTCTAGCACCAACTAGAGTTCCTGACGCACTCTAAGAACAATAAATAAAATAATTGACACTCTTTTCCCAGGAAAAGGAAGATTTGAACGTTCCTGAATAGTGGGACAACTAGCAACATTGTTTTCTGGTTCTTTTTCAATGCCCTTCTCTACGATTCTCCTCTCTTCTCCAAATCTATTCAGAAACCAGGATTGAGTTGCCCTGTAGCATGTAGGTGGGTGGTAATGGCTAGAAATTAAATTCCCTTCATTGAATAGAAAATATGACCCAATCCTTGTAAGGCTACTGTGAAAAGGCTTGTGTTCATTCCACCATACACTGTGAGTATTTAGAATGCACAGCGCCTCCTGCCAGGGTTTGAATGAATTGCAGGGAAGTGTGCCAATCTGCACCTCAATAAGGAAGACTTGGGTAATTATCCTGCAGGGTTCAGGATTACAGGATGCCCTCAGTCAGGTGCAGATGACAAAGGTGACAACAACAATATCAGCAGCTTTTGCACGTGAGTCCTGTGCAAAGGAATACATTTCCATGCATTTGTCATTTAGTCCTGAAAATACCGGAATTGAGATAAGAATCAGTATTATCTCCATTTTCCAAAAGAGGATACTGAGGTCCAGAGAAGTTATTTTCTCCAGCTTACCAGCTAGCAAGGTAGAGTTAGGGTTCAATCCCCAGACAGCCCTATTCCAGAGTTCAAGTTTATGGCTGTTACTGTAAAGTGGAGATTCAGAGGGCTAATTAGGTTGGGTGGGGGCAAGGTGAGAGACAGCATTTGCAAAGAGGGAAGGAGTTGAGTGGGGAAGAGGTCACCTCGAGTCGAGGGGATAAGAGAATAACAGTAAAACAAAGCTGGGCAAATAAAGCACGACGTGGCTTGGCTAGAGCCATGGCTAAGCTGAGACTCAGTGGGAGACAAGTCTTAGATGGGGAGCTGGGGACATAGTAGAGACTATCTTGCTCCCATTTGGAAAAGGGAAAACTGAGATCCAGGAGCTAGATGCTCACCCCATGGTGAGCAGGAGGCTGAGCTCGAGAATCTTTCTAACCTCCCCCAGCCCGTGTGACTGACAGCTGGTGCTGCATCTCCTCTTGGGTGGAACTCCACTCGGCTTCCAGCAGGTACTGTCCTCATCATGTTAAAGCCTTGTCTTCTCAAGCCACCAGCCGTACATAGCCACCTAGGATTGTAGCTTCTGTGTAGTGCCCTTGGCACTATTCATTTTCTGCAGGGTGCCTTGGGCTTAATTTTCCTATCATATCCCTTGAACACAGCTAGGATAAAAGTATATACAAATGATGCATCAAAAATGACTTGACAGCACAGTTGGATGGTGGTAGCTAAATATGCCAAACTGTCAGCCTCCCTGTAGGGGTCCGAGCATGCCTTCCCCATCCACTCAATTACTAACACTCTCATTTTTCCCTTCATAGAACTCACAATTTTTCCCAAACAACTGGGTCTCTTGATCTTAGATACTCTATTTCCAGTGAGGGTTTAAAAAGAAATAGGGGGTCCTCTTTGGGAAAATGTGGAACCCAGGCAGATGTAGCTAGCCATGGGTAGGCTCCAGACATAGAGATGTGGGGGTCCATGTTTCTCCGAGCACAGCCTCCATTCATGGTCTAGACTTTCCAAAGTGTGTGAAAGAAAAGAAAAGCATCAGATTTTATACAGGAAACCAAAAAAAAAAAAAAAAAAAAAAAAAAATCACCTTTCTTCCTGGAGTCTCAGACTGGTGGTTGAGAAGCTGGATGTGGGCATGCTCTTGTTTGATCTGCACAGAGTTCCCACGGCAATGAAGGTCCACAAGTGACAGAAGCCACCTTCTTTAGCTGACACATGTGTGCTCAGTTCACCGTGGCCCCAGACAAGCTCCAACCTGGTGTTATTGAACTTAACACTAATCGTCTGTGTGATTATGGCTGACTCCCTCCCCCACTTCCTGTAAACCAGAATCCCCCCAAACTGGGACGTGAGTGTCGGTTCCATTTTGGTTTTGCTTATTGCTTGTCCCACTGGATGAGCAGGAGGACAGGAATGTTTGCTTTGTTCAATGGTCCCCACAGCACTAGAAACCATGCTAAAGAAACATTTGATGAAGAAATATGTGCATAATTGATCCTAAACATCCCATTCGGCTCTGTGAAAAACTTTCTGAAAAAGCGCCTATTGTAATTTTGGAGGGGGAAAAATTCTCTTTTAATTAAACGGTTCAAGCGGTGGACTTCGGTGCTACCTAAAGAAAGAGCTACTGGGCTGGGGTCGAGGCTCAGCGGTAGAGTGCTAGCCTCGCACACGTGAGACCCTGGGTTCTATCCTCAGCACCACATAGAAATAAATAAGTGAAATAAAGGTATAAAAAAAAAGAAAGAAAGAAAGAGCAACTGGACTCCCTCCTACCTGATGGCCAGAACTGCTGGCTGAAATAAAGAAAATGTCCACTTTCATTTGCATCCAGGAAGCTCTTGTTCTCCTGCTATTGCGCTCATTTCAATAACTCCAATGCCACTTTTGGAGCTTCCAAAATTTAGTGTTCTTCTTTCTCAAAAGGTCTGTGAAGCTGCTCAGTAGCAGAACCTGGCTCTGGGACTCACCATAAGGCAGCAGAGAATTAAAATTGAAAACATGGGTGGGAATAAGCTGAGTCCCCTCCACCAACCCTTGTCATGGGAATGACCCACGGATGGTCCACGTACACACCACACCTGCCAGGATTGCAAAGTCACCTCACCTGGGCTAATCCCTCTGCTTTGGGGTTACTTGTGAGGGAAAGGCATTGAAGGGGAATTTACTCTTGTGAATCCCCCTGTGACCCCCTTCTGATAGCCTGGGCTGCAGGAGAAAGGCAGGGTCACCAGCAAGTCCTCCGCCTTCAGTGGTCACAATTGACCACTCTGTTCCCAGGGCCTTGCTCATTAGCAGTTATCATAGGGCAGTGAGCAGGCAGGCCCTGGGATCAGTGCCGATGGCTGTTAATTGACACCCTTTCTTGCTGCCCCATTGACCTCGCTTTCTGTACTTTTTAAGTGATCTTACCTAGACAACATGCTGGCTCAGTGACTACCAAACTTTTATGCCCATCTGCTCTGGGTGGGGAGGTTCACGAAACATTCACAACCGTCTCACCAACCGCAGAGCTTCCTGTTCCGCAGGTCTGAGAACCAGCACTGGGACAGACACCCAAGTGATTCTGCTGTAGGGGATCCCAGCAGAAACCCCACACCTAGTCCCAAGACCCAGAGTGTTTATCATCCATCACACATTTCTTGCTTACTGTTGTCCACACCATCCTGTGACACTGTCCCTTACAGCCATGAACCTGTGGCCTAAACCAGACTTGTGTTTTCAAAATGAGAACAGTTTTTAAATTCAGGCTGTTTTCATCAACTCTTAGCTTTCTTCTCTCCCCCACAACACTCTGGTGACCTCAGGATGAGCAAGACACTCAAGATGAGCAAGAGAAATGGGTCTCCATGCCCCTCTCTGCGAGTGTAGGAGGGAGAGCAGGAGGGACAGGGGGAGGTTTTCGCATCATCTCTCAATGCTGGAGGCATATTGGTTGCCATGGAATTTATGTGCATACAAAGGTCAAGCTTTCATTGGCTATCTGCTTGGGTTTTCCTTCTTGCCTACCCTGTTCCCATGGTGAGTCAGTCCCGACAAGTAAATTAGCTGAAGGGTGTGTGTGTGTGTGTGTGTGTCTGTGTGTGTGTGTGTACCCGTGTTACCTAGGGTTCTGGGAGATCTCCAAAATGCCATCACTCCCCCGCCTGAGACTTCTCACTGAGAGTAATTATCTTTACCAGGTAGAGATAATTATTATCTGTGCTGATGCAGAGTATGAACAGGATAAAAAGGGCGCTTTCTGAAACCTGAAATTTTAATTTCCCATTTTTCTCTATTCCCCAAGCGCCCTCCTACCCCTCTTCTTCTAAACCTAGGAAAGTACCAACTCCATGGAGGTGGATGGGGAAATGACTGTTGCAGACAGTTGCTCTTAGTTCACTTGTAGGTAATGGTGCCTTGGGTTGAGACTTCGTGGTAGGGAAGGATTGGTCTGAGTATCCGTGAGCCATGGGTGTTGCCTGGGTGATATTAGGGAAAAATACCTTCTTAGGTCTCAATTCCCTCATCTGTAATGAGACAGATAAACCAGAGCATCCTCAGATCCTACTCAGAGCTAAAAGTCTCTGCGTCCATGTTTTCCAAATGCTCCCTCCCTCTCAGATTCACCCTTGAGTCCTCCCTGTCTACATCCTCATAGATCCACTCCATCAGCAAGTCCTGTCAATTACGGTTTCCAAGTAGACCATAAATCCATGTCCATGACCATCATCGTCATTTCCATCACTGTAATTTCTCCTGGATGGCTGTGAGAGCCTCTTGTTCAGCCCCTCTGTTTCTCCTCTGGACTCTTCTGTGCTTTAACTCATTTTCTTTATAGCTTCCCAGAGTGGTAGTTTAGCATGCAAATCAACCCTTCTCTTGTTTAAAACACCCCAATGGCTTTCCATTTCATTTAGAGTAAAACCTCACATTTATACCATGGCCCTGCATGATCTTGCCTTGGTCTACTTCTCCAATATGATCTCAAACCCCTGCTGTCTTCACTCACTACAAACCAGATACACAAGTTGGTCCTCCAGTCCTTGAGAGCACTAAACTCTGAAGGGTCTCTGCACGAGGCTATTTTGTCTCTCAGCTCTATATAAACTAGCTCCCTTTTACCCATCAAGGCCTCAGAGAAATCTTCCTGGAACACTCTAAGTAAGTCTCCTTTAATTACACTTCCTTTATCATCCAAGGCCGGTTCACTTTATTTGTAGCACATCACAATTCATATGTTCACAATTACTAGTTTAATGCCTTTTACCACTGTACCAGCAAAGGCAAAGGAAAAAACTCCTACCCTGCATCCAGCTCCATCATCAATTGAAGTTCATATTCTCAGCACCTAAAACCATGCTCTGCATGCCATAGGCCGTTATCAATATCTGCTGAATAAGGGAATGGTGTGGGCCCCAAATAGGGAGGAAAGGGACTTAAAGTAGATTTGGGGGAGCCAAAGATAAATTTTGATTATGTTTATTTTCATTTCACCTTTAGTATAATCCTTTCTCAAAATCTCCCTGTGTGGAAAAAAGAATCCACAATATCTATTAAAAATAGGTCTTTGGGCACAGGAAGCAGGCCTTACAGAGTCCATTCACGGATGGCTTTCTAGTCTTGCCATCAACCTCATGACAAAACCATTGTATCTGTGATCACAGCTAATTTGAACCTTTTTAAAAACATTTTCTTAGTTTTCAATTGACATTTAAAAAAAACTTATTTATATGCGGTGCTGAGAATCTAACCCAGTGCCTCACACATGCTAGGCAAGTCTCAACCACTGAGCCATAACCCCGACCCCGCTAAGTTGAATTTTAACTTGCAATGTTCAAATAAGTTAGAAAAAGACAATTTTTCTATCTAAACCTTTCAAGGGGAAGAGGGAGGTGTTTTAAAGCATTTCAGGAGCACTTGCTGGCTAGGGGTATAAGACAATTTTTTTTTTTTAATATTTATTTTTTGTTTTTAGTTTTTGGCGGACACAACACCTTTATTTGTATGTGGTACTGAGGATCGAACCCAAGACAAATTTTGAATACACAATTGTGGGTATATAACTGTATATGTACCAGTAATAAAGTGAACAATCATTATAGGTTATTTTTATGTGTTTGTGGTGCTCATGCAGAAAACATTAAATTCAGGGATGTGGCTAGGGCTGCTGGTTGATTCCAACCATCCATCACACCTCTTCTACTCCAGAGGCTGGAAAGCCTCAATCCCTGCCTTCCGGGTCTCCCTCCAAATAGTCTGCTGTTTGTGATGTTCTAGATAGCAGCAGACATCTACTAGTGGTGGGAAGTACTGTGCTAAGCTTTTGTTTTCCTGATGCAGAGAGACAGACACGGCTGGGAACACTTCTACCCCCTCTCACAGGAAACAATGTCTGGGAGCTTTCATTTTGTGATCAAGAAGAAAGACCAAGAAAATTACAGAATAGTCGACCTTGAACCATATTCCACTGCCTGATCCCATGTTTGTTTCATTCTTTCTTTTTTGATACCAGGGATTGAACATCCCCACCCTTTATTTATTTATTTATTTTAAAATTTGGAGACAGGGTCTCAATAAGTTGCTGAGGCTGGCCTCAACCTTTCGATCTTCCTACCTCAGCCTCCTGAATCCCTGGCTTTAAAGACATGCACCACTGTGCCTGGCCCATTTTTCTTATGATATGGAAAAGATAACTCCTAGTTTGTTTATACTACTGTGATCAGGTTTGTTACTTGTAGACAACTACATTCAGCCACATTTTGTTGTTTTTTTTTTTTTGTTACTAGACATTAATAATAACTTTAAAAAGAGTAGAAGGAGACAAAGGAATTTGTGTTGTAAGTGCAGGTACATGAAATTCTGATAAAATTTGGTTTTACAAATCCTAAATTATTGAGGATTTGTGATACATTCTCTAAATAAGCAGTGTGAGCAGTGAACTGAGGCTCATTTGGAGGAATGTTTGACATATGCAAGCACCTTACAAAATACCTTCTCCTATAGCAGCCAGAGGGTTTTACACAGTGTTGTGCATATTAGAACACTGAGAAATAGGTAGACAACAAAAGGATGTCTGCTGGTGTCGATGATTTTCTGCTTGGCCTCTGACCCTGATGACTGTCCTGCATCTTTGTCTTTTTGTCTGGCCCAAAGTAAGATGAAATAAACCTTCTCTTTTTAATGAATATTTCCAGGAAACATTGTGACTCACAGTCTGACTCTTACAGGCTGTTAAGCTCTGGGATTGGCAAGGTGGGCTTAGTAGGGAAAAGTCTATCCGAAGTGGATAAAACTAATTACTATGGTGCACACTGTCAGTCATATCTATCAGACCCTTTCATCCCAAATCCCAAATTCTTCCTCCAAGTTCCTTTGGGGAGGAGCTCCAAGAATCCAGATATTCTTGGTCCCTGGATGAACCATTGGCTATTTTTTCTTTGTCCCTGGCCTTCTTCAGAAGAGCACAGTAGGCTTTCCAATCAGTGGCACCCTTCCTTCTAGTGAAGTCGAGTCAAAGTACAATGTACAAAATAAATTTTAAAAAATAGCATGCATTTTACAGGCTTCCTATGTGAAGGTGAGGCATCGGTACAGGTTCTATGTATGGCCATGTCTTTTAAACCTCACAGCAATACCCCAGGTAGAAACCATTCCTTGCATTTTACCAATGGGAAAGGAGAAGCATAGAGTGGGGTTGTTTTGGTAGAGCTGGGGAGGAGGGCGGCTGGATATTTGGCTGGTCAGTCTTGTCTCCACCCCAGTGTGGCTTCCTGAGATACCCCAGCAGAACCCTCAAAAGTCCAGGGAGCACAGTTTGAAAATTCTCTTGCAATCAGGGGTCATGAAGTCAAATACTCTGTGGGGCCAGCTGAGCAACACGGGAAGGAAGAGAGGCTGGGGGGAGTTTGAAAACCCAGCGTAAGATAGAACCTCAAGGATGCTGCTAAGAGGTAGATGCCCACTGAAAAAGAATTGACAGAGAAGGACAAGCTCTGGACACAGACGTGTTTTGGTGGGCCGACATTACACTGAGTAGATGATAGGAATAATTTCTTCCCACTGTTTATCCACTGGCCCGATTTATTTTTAAGTGAGCCCTTCCCCTGCTTGGTTCTTGCTACTCTTTGCCATGTGTTTTCCAGTATTGGCCACGCATCCAGTCTCACACCTCCTCCCCCACGTCCCCTACCCCCCAACTGTCTTCTTATTTAAAGAAAAACAAGATTATAATGGTGAACGATGAGACTTTCCAAATTATGAAGCAGGAATAATAAGTTCTGGGAAAAGCTTCTCAGGAAGATTTTACTCCATTGCCACTTGGAAACCTCAGTCTTCATTGACACTCAAAATGCAAGATGGCAATGTGGGTAGAGATGCCTCCCAGGCATTCCATGAAGCCTGGTATTAATGCACTTGTAACCTGGATTTATCTCTGGAGGCCAAATCCTAAGCCATGTCTCCGCACCTGCTTTTGAAATTTGGTGTTCTACAAGGGAATGTCTACTGGAGAAAGATCACAGACACTAAGCAACTGGAAAAGCAAATCTAGTCAGTACTATTTATCAGTAAATTAGAGGGGATGTATGGCTTGAACATTTCAAAATGTAAAGAAAGTACATCATGCATAGATAGGAAGCCAGTAAAAGTGGAAATTGGTCTAGATTGGTAGTTTTCAAATGCTTCCCCCCTTTTTTTCCTGCAAAATAAATCATATCTACAAATGCAATGTATACAGCAGACAAAAATGGAGCCACTCTGGTTCCACATAAAGGGTTCAAATCCTACTGACTTGATGACCCTGGTACTTTCAGTGTGGTATTTGAGGCATCTCTGAGAAAGCCCATGTTTGGACCACTAGGAACAAATAAATATCATCCCTGGAATTGGAGTTTTTCTGAAGTCTTTCTCAGAACCAAGAAGAAGAAAACCATTTTAAGATACAGGTACACCAGGGTAAGGTGACTTGCCCAGGGCCACACAGAAAGTCTGTGGACTATAGCCAGTGCTACGACCTACTCATAACCCATGACCCTGCCCCCATGCAGGAGTAAGGACAGTGGTGTGAGTCTCCACTCCCCCTTCCCCTGGCTGTGTAACCTTGGGAAAGAGATTCAACATGAGGGTAGGTATACTGTGAGCCCCATTTCTGCTTGAGTGAGGTTCCATTGAGATGATGCATGTACAAGACTCAAACCTTGCTTGTTGTATAGTAAGTATTCAATAAATGTTAGTTATATAGCACTGTTCCCTCCCCCCCCGCCAACTCCATTCTTTCTATGTGCCTTTCAGAGAAACATCAGTCATGATTATGCCATCAATCTTTTTTTTTTTTTTTTTTTAGTACTGGGGATTGGGATTCAGGGGTGCTTGCCCCCTGAGCCACATCCCCAGCCCTATTTTGTATTTTATTTAGAGACAGCATCTCACTGAACTGCTTAGTACCTCACTTTTGCTGAGGCCGATTTTGAACTTGCGATTCTCCTGTCTCAGCCTCCTGAGCTGCTGGGATTACAGATGGGTGCCACCTCCCCACCCCATGCCTATCAATCTTGACACAGAGCACATTAACCAGACAGTACAAAATGCTGGCCCAACCATAGATGCATCCAGATAATCCACAGCATGCAAAGGACAATGGACCATAAGGAGGAGTAGAAAAACTGAAAACAATGAAATCTGGAAATAATTCCCATCTCTTAAGTTTCCAGTAATTTTTTTTCCAAGAAAAACATAGCATTGTGTAGCACGAAGGAGAAAAGGGAACTGACCTGGGAGAAATGTCACATCCTTGCTGCATGAAAGCTCCCAGCGAGAACCACAAGCTATTGAATATCCCAAACTCATTCGCCTGGTCGCTGGTCGTCTGGTCTCGTCCCTCCTCAAACTCTTCACTGTGCCATTCATAGGGGCTGAAGCGACTGACCAGGAAGAGGACCACGCTCACTCCGATGTAGGCAAAGACGATGCACATCCAAATCTCGTACGCCAAGGGGTCGAGGAAGGAGAAGACTCCTGGCTTGGACTTCTGTGGCTTTTTAATCATGATGGAGATGCCCAGACTCATAAATGGCTTGGAGAAGTCTATAACCTCTTCCCGAACCAAGGTGATCGTTAAGGGGGCCACAGCCACATCAGCTCTCTGCAAAAATAAATAAATAAAATTCAGTTGAGCTCAGCAGCTTTCTTTGTTCTCATTTCTCTCTTCACTGTGAATATTCTTTTGTCTCTGAAAAGATGTGAAAATGGGAAAGAATTTAGAAGTCAACCACTCTGGCTCTATTCCTGACAAATGGATGATCAGCTCAATATTTTACTGGAGGGATTATCCTAGGATCTGACAGCTCCACTTACCAGAGACAGCTTCTTCATCCTGCAAGAAGGAGGCTGTGGTTCTGTCTGTTGATTTTGCCTGTCCAGCAGCCATGTCTCCTTCCTGTGGCTGGAAAACCACCCTTGCCCTCCCTCCTCTCAGCTGCCCAGGTTGGAGTGGGGCTGGCTACGCTTGTTACATGGGGAAGCACATAACCCAGGTCTGGCCAATCAGCATACTCTACCCCCGACCTGGGAAGTCTCACTGAAGGATGGCATTAGAGCCAAGGGAGTCTACTGAGCATTACCCCTAACAGCCAGAACTGAGAGATGCTGAGGATAATCCCTGGTGCTGTAACTTGGGCCACTCTAAATTCAGGCCTTACCTTGGCCTCCTTAGGAACATGTGTCAATACATTCAGAGATCTGTCGCCAAGAAAATGAACCAGTCTTTCTGTTTGCCTAAGCCACTTTGAATTGAATTTCTTTTACTTGCATCCAAGATCATCCTGGCTAATGAGGTGGTAAAGGCAAATTTAACTCAATAAACATTTATTGAGCACTTATGTATAAGCTCTAGGCTGAAAGCTGAAGGTAAGCAATGGTCTCCACACGCAATTGCAATTACAAATTGGCAGGGAAAACGCATGAATATGTGGGCGCGCGCGCGCGCACACACACACACACACACACATACACACAAATATACAGATACACAACCTTTCCAGTCTGTAAGGTTAATGGGATGCATGTTGTCTAAGAGATATAAAATGCTACAGGAGACCTGGAAGGGATTCATTCTGGCTGGAGAGATCAGAAACTGAATCATGGAACAGGTGACATGTACATTGGGCATTAAAGGAGGGTAGAGTTATGACAGGTTGTTCTGGTACAGAACAGCATGCCAGGAATCAGGGACCATGAGAGTAGGAGTCTGGTGGTGAGAAAGTGCAGTAGATTTTCAACTTTTTTTTCCCCCCAGAAAAACTGCTAAGAAATATGCAATTAATTTAATTTTTAATTTTCAAATCCAGCATGTGGATGAACATGAAAAGATTGCAATGAATGTTCATCCTTGGGTATCCAGCATGTGGAATCTCCAGGCCTTTGCTCTTCCTTCATTCTTACCTCTGATCACAGACACACTGGCATCTACTCAATAAAAATCCAGCGCTCTGTTGGCCCGAGATCAAGAGATCCTGGAAACTCAAAAGGGCTTCTATGGACAGTTGCCACAACATTCATTTCTGAAATGAGAGACGTGCTTAGACAAGTCTGTTGGGGAGAATGGCTTTGTCTTACGCTGCTGTATAGCAGCCCAGATGTGAAGCTTGGAACAGACACTGTGCAGATGAGGGTCCTGCCAAACCACCAGTCGGCTGCTACTTAGAGATTCCTTCTAGTAACTCTCATTTGCTGGGACTACTGAGAAGGTGCTTTAAGTGGAATAAAAAGCCTGGCTTCAGAATGACTTAAGTTCTCACTTATAGAAAAACTCCATAAAATGCTGCAGGAGTCAGGTGTGAGTTTCATAGTAATGCTGTTCTCCCCTCATCCCACCAACACCTGCTGCATAAATCTTGATTTTTTTTTAACAAATACTTACAAATCAGTACAAGGAAAAAGATATCTACTCTTTTATCTGTAACTTAGCATAGAAAAGGAATGAGAGAGAAATGTAATGTAAATGACTTGGAGGAATTGACTGGAAATAACCCACAGGGTGAATGCAGACCAGCTCAGAACATGGTACAGGGTATTAAATGGATTTGTCTGATGCTCCCTGACATGAGTGAACAGAAAGGATCATAGGCTGGAAAATTAAAGAATCACATTATCTTAATGCTTCATTCATTTAGTGGTTCAAAAATGCGTTCCATGAAATATTTCTGGAAAGATGTTAATAAGTATACATGAAAATTAACATACTTGGAAAATACAGATTTAAACAGGTTATTTTAGGGCAGATTCCTTCAACCCTTTAAAAGACCACTAAGCACTGACAATTTCCAAGAAGAGTATGTTGGAAGCAATATTTCTAAAATTGTTTGTCCTTGGATCATTCATTTCTCTAAGCATTTATAAAAAGGCACCATAATTCTTGTTTTAAATATTTACTTCACATTTTTTGGGGGGTGAAGGTCAAGTTAATTCAACCACTTGAGAGTGCCATGAAGTGTGACCATTTTATAGGTGCTAGAAATTATTTTTGTAAACTGACATCTGGGGACAATGGCTCTCAAATTTGAGGATGCATCAGAATCACATGGAGGGCTTTCAAAATCATATATGGCAGGGTTTCTAGATTCAATGAATCTGGACAGAGATGTGAGAATTTGCAATTTCAACAAGTTCCCAGCAATGTTGAAGCGGTGTCTACACTTTGAGAACCCACTGAACTAGGAGATCCCAAAATGAAATATGCCATGCTTGGTTCAAAGCAATTTTGGGAATGTGGTATATATCTTTGATATGGGGGGGAAAAAAACAGGGTACAGTGGAGCATGCCTGTAATCCCTGCAGCTCGGGAGGCTGAGGCAGGAGGATAGCAATTTCAAAGCCAGGCTCAGCGACAGTGAGGGGCTAAGCAACTCGGTGAGACCTTGTCTCTAAATAAAATACAAAACAGGGCTGGGGATGTGGCTCAGTGGTTGAATGCCCCTGAGTTCAATACCCCCCCCTGAAAAAAAATTCCCAAAATATACATAAAACTATTGGGGGTGTAGATCTGCTCTGAGCCAGGCATGGTGCAGGTGAATATCCCCAGAATGGCTCTGTGATAAAGAATTCACTATCTGTGTTTCAGGAAGGTGACCTTGGAGGAGTTCCCTATCTTGCAGACCTCATGTAGCTGGTAAGTTGGCGGAGTTGAAACTCAAGTCCAGGTGTCTGCCTGCAAAGCTCACTCTCCTTCTGCTTCACCAAGACAAAGGATGGACAGTCATGCATCTGGAAATAAGGCACAGCAACAGTCCCCAACAAGAAGCAGAAACCAGCTACAAGTGGCATCATTTCCTCATTGAGAACACCACTGGCTTGGATAATACTGGCTTTACGGTCCAGTGTTTGGATGTTATGATTTCTATAGAGTCTGTCTTACTGTGTAGTACAAACAGCAGAATTGTATTCCCAACTCTGCTGTTATTGGCTGTGTGTCCTTTGCCAAATCATCTAACTTCTCTGGGCCTCAGATTCCTCATCTACAAAATAGAAAAATAACCTTACCTATTTCACAGGGTTGATAGGAGGATAGCCTAGCATGGGGCACATGAGCAGTGTGATTTGATGAAATATTACTGCTACGATTATAGCTAAAAACAAGAGAGAGCAGCTATACCCAAGGCAAAGAAAGAATAAATTCAGAGTCATCTGGATGAATTTTTCCAGACTTTTCTGATGGTTTGTGGTTGAGAAAGATTTTTCTGAACCCCTTTGTTCTTTCTCAGGGGAATTGAAAAAGAAAGATGAACTTAAAATAAAGGAAGAGTTAGCCAGTTGGGCCCAGTGTGGAAACCAGATTTACTGGGAAGAGGGACAGACCCTGGCAAGGGGAGACCAAGGGAAGGACTAACCACGGAGGCATGCAGAGGTGACTCCTGCTTGTCTGAGCTCTGATGAGCCAATGGCTCAACACTGGCAGCTGGCACTGGGGGCTTGTCCTCAAGTTGATCACACGGTTATTCTGCCCAGATCACAGGCTTTTTACTAAGGGGCTGAATTACATGAGGTGAAGGTGAAGATGAGTGCTGGGGAAGGTGAAAAGTTCACAGCTGTTGCCATGGAGATGACCTTAAGAGCTTGGTGGAAGTTCCCATGGAAACCAGCCTCCAGAAGCTCTATCCAGACCTCTGTCTTTCCTCAGTGGAGCTTCCAAAGTGAAAGGCAGCGGAGGAAAGAAGAAAGAGGAAAGCACAGCCCGTTCCTCAGCCTATGAGCGACCTTCACAGGTTGTCTCAGAAGCCCTCTCTCCCTGAGGAATATTTTATTATTTTATTTTATTTTTTTATTTTTAACTCCATTTTCTTCTTTTTTTGAATTCCCTTTGTGTATCCCCGAATTCTCAAAACTCACCTTGCCCTGCTATGAGATGATGAGATTTACAATTCCTTTAAGTGATTTTTTTTTTTTGCCTCCTGACCAGCACTGAGCATCATCACGGGGCCCAGCCTCAGTGCTTCCACTCCAAATCCCCTGCTGGAGTTTCCGGCTTCTGTGAGTGGGGCCACACTGGCCCCTTTCCTGCACAGAGCCGCCATGTTCTTCCACTGCCCTTCACTGTTCCCTTCCTCAGGCCCCTCCACGCTCTCCCAGGGCCCGCTGAACCAGTCCACGCTCTTCCCTGCGCCCTGGCTCACTCAGAGCCCTCGGCACGACAGGGCTTCCTCCCTCCCACCGCTCTCCTGTTGTGTACACTTTAGAAATTTCTGGAATGCTTTCCTCCCTTTCGGTTTGATTATGGCCACGTTCCAAGCTCTGCACCCTTTCTGAGGGCTAGGAAAACCCACATGAGCTCTGATGTGAATCATACAATTCACACTCCTTGATTCTACACTCTCGTTTACTATTCTCTCATTGTCTTTTCCTGCTTTAAAATGTGTAGATTGGTGGGGAATCTCTTGCCTCTCAATGACTCCTTAAATACTAACAAGTGCGGGACGTTCAGTGGCTTCTCGAAACTGCTTTAGTTTATTGAAGATTTTACAGCCATCATGCATGCAGTTATTTCGAGTGTGGTGAGTGATATAGAGATGGGGTAGCTCTACCACTATCCCACAGATCGCTACTATACCAGGCAGGGTAAGGACATTCTCATAAGTTCTACAGGGAAAAGCCAAGAACAGTTCAAAGGGATGTCTGCACTCATTGAGGGAGGAAGAAAAGACAGCTTGCCAAAAGTAACATGTGAGGCAGGTTTTGGAGGAGGATCTTAGAGGTGGAGAATGGCAGGGAGCACTGTAGGGAATAGGGAGAATGGGGGGACAGGTTGGCTGAACTGGAAGTTGCACCAGAGGGTCTATAGAAGCAAATGACTAGAAAATTAGTTTGATCCAGTTGCATCGAATCCCAGAGTAGAAATTTAGAATTTGAGTAGGGCAGTGATAACTCAACAATCTGCCTTGAGAAAATTGACCTTGGAGCCTAAGTCACAAGATGCTGAGACCTGGAACCTGAGCAAAGCATGTCTTAAGACAATGGTTTTGGACTGATGTTATCTATTCAGCTGCAACGATATTCAATTGTGGGGTCTAACAGGCACTTGTGTGCAAGACCATCCAGCCACCAAATGATTACCTTCAAACCCTCTGTCTCTGCCCTCCAGCTCCACCCTGGGAGGAACGTACCCCATAGACCAGCTCTCCCACCATGCCGTTCCAGGCCTTGGTGTCAGGATCCCGTGCTCCATATTTCCCATCGCTGACGATCTCCAGACGGTAGGAGTAGCCCACATGCTTGGCAATCTCCGCTGCCAGCTCTACACAGTAGCCCTCGTAGCGGTCATTGCCTTCAAACTGGTTGGCGTTCTTCTTGAGCATCACATAAGGATCTTCCTGGTAAAGAAACAAGGAGACAGAGGATGTGGGTCATGGGTTCACCCTGGCACCCTCTTCAGCAGGGCAGAAGAGTACACTTTTGATGTTGGCTAACAACACAGGGCAGTCTCTCCAGCCCCTAGATCTATTTCCTGAATTTCTGCATCCATTTATAAACATCTTGGGATAAGGAATCAAGCTTTTAAAACATCAGAATGTTTCTCCATTGAAATATGATGAATGGCTTTTTAAATTATGTTCTGGGAGCTCTTGTTTGAATTTATTTATTTATTTTAGATAACTCTGGGAAAAGAGGAAGTAGATCAAGAATAGGCTTCAGATTTCTCATTATCAACCACTGAAAATCACAGCAGTTTCATTTCTCTGTCCTTTCTGTGCTAGACTTAGGGGGGCAAAGGCTTCTACTGTGGCAGGGTGGAGTATGAAAACCAGCACCACTTTGTGTCACCCTTAAGTGTCATATATGAGGAGAGTGGCCCCAGAGCATGCATTGGCTTATCCAAGGACATAATGAGTCTAAGAGATGCAGAGTGAAAATTCAGGTCCTCTTATTTACAGAGTATCCCCCTTTCCAATCTCTATGTTTATCTATGGTACAGTTTTTGGCAAAAGGAATGACCAGCTCTCACTCTTTATGCTAGTCTGGCTTGAATCCCAAGCAACCTCGACAGAGGACTCACTAGGATTGTAGTGACGATGTACGTTCTGTTCTGAACGCTGGAGTTATCTCCCCCAGCTTGAGCATCGGTGGCTGCAGGGACAAACTTATCATCTTCATTCCAGTAACCAATCTGTTAGTAAGAAAAAGGTGGAGATATAAGATGGGCCAGGTAGGAGAGCAAGGAGCTCAGCATCACACCTTCATGAGGTACACCAACATCTCAGGAGACAGCAACAGCAAGAACCAAGCTTCGCAGATCCTTCCATCCCTAACACCCCGCTGAAACTCGCCATAGTGGTGGGGTATATCTGGAAACTAGCCCCCTGGAGATGTGAGGGGTTAACTGCTTACACAGCTTAATTGTTGTACAATACAAGCCAGGGTTGTGGGGATTCAGTTCCCTGCAGCTGTTACAAGGCCAAACCTTTCCACCAAAGTCTACGGGTGGTTTCTTTCTGTGGGCTCATTCTGAACTAGAGTTGAAATCAGATGATTTAACTATTATATTCCTTTTGCCTTTTTTTAGGTTACCTACATTTTTCCATCTAGATTTAACTTCCTAGGACATTTACTTTATCCTTTATTTATTTCTCTTTATTCCAAGTATAAACTATTATAATAGTGAGGATATAGTTGTGCTTAATGTTAAATATCATTAATTTCCCAAACATCAACAGGTTATTATTTCCAACTCATTTTCCAAGACCTTTCAGCAAATATTTATTGAATCCCTATTGTGTACAAACAAGGCTTTGAGCAAAAACGTTGGTGCTGGTGTGTGGCGGGGTTGAGAGAGACACAAAGAAGTCCAAGAGAGCGTCTGCTCTAAGTACACCTCTGGTCTACTAGGGAAGACATGAAACACTCATAGAGCCCAAGAAATGCCAAGTAAGTGGGCCTAAGGTGTTCAGAGAAGCCAAAGCCGAGAGTAGGATCCAATATGGAGAGAAAGACAACAGGAGGAGGCGGGGCTTAGGGTCTTAAGAGAGGGGACTGGCTGGGCTCAAATCTTGCAGATTAGGAGGAATAGCAACCAAGGTGTGAAGGCAAGTTCAGCGCATCCTTGGCCAGGAGGGCAGTGGGTGCTTGGGTCTAAGTAGCAGAGGGCTTTGAAAGCCAGACTTGGGAGTGTGGAATATATACTGAAAGCAGTAGGGAGCCATGGAAGGTTTGGGAACCGCAGAATGATCTACCTCTCTCTCTCTGCCACACACACACACACACACACACACACACACACACCCCAAACCTATCTATACCTATCTCTCCTCTTTCCCTTCCCTTCTTTTCCATTTTCCCTCCTCTTCTCCTTCTCCCTTCCAACAGTTATGTTTTGTTTTGTGATCGTCCTGCCAGGTGTAGCTATAAAGGGCAAAAAGGAAGGAGAGCTGGAGGTGCGTACGCAGGAGGTGAGCAGGTCTCCCAACAGCCAGAACTCAGCTCAGCCTCACGAAAACCCAGGCACACGCCAACTGGTCAGCGCAAACATCCCCTTCACCTAGATGTCTTTTCCAATTCCTTCACCTGGAAAACTTCAGCCCTCCCTGCTGTCTCGCAGTCATTAACCACAACAGCGATCATTGCCAGCATCGATAATGTTCTTGCTAAGTCACAGGCTAAGTGTCTCACAGTTTCCGTGTCCTTTCATCTGGTGTGGGGAGGGTGCTAACTTATCTGTGGTAGTGCAGCTGGAAGGCGGCTGAGTTTGGCCTGGAACCCTGGCCATCTGTCTCCTGCGGCTGCTTTGCACTGTTAACGCTGTTCTTATGAAGGGGGCCTCAGCCCTGGGCTGGGAATCTTTGTTAGCACTTACGCTTTTGTGTTTCAGACACGCTTCTAAGTACTTCATATGTTTCAACTCCTTTCATCCCCATAAAACCCTGTGAAGTTGGCTAATTATCCTTCCCATTTTAAGTGTGAAGAAATTGTGATGTGGAGAAGTCAAATAATTCCTCAAGGTCACAGGGGAGCCAGGATCTGAACCAGGAAGGCTGACTCCAGGGCTGTGCCAGCCAACGCTTGGGGTTCATGAGCCTTCCCATTACAGCTCTGGGGCCCCCACTTCCACCTCTGTCCCATCTCTCCACGGTGCTGCAGACTCCTCATGGACAAGACGGTAGCGTCTCATCCATGTGCCTCCCCTTACACCAGCACATCCTTTCACAGAGAAAGCAGTTCAGGAACTGTGAGAGGTGAGAATGGAGCAGACAGCTGTGACCCAGCATGGCGCCCAGCACCCTGATGATGCAGAGACGGTTCAGAAGCCTGGCAGGGCTTGTGCCTCTCAGGGTACTGTGTGGAGATTCGCCTTCAGGGCACGCATGTGCGTGGTGTAGCCTGTGTGGGAATGCTTTTGTTTCTTTCTTTCCCCTCTCCCTCCTTTTCTCTCCTCCTCCCTCCCTACTTTCACTGTAAGTCCATGAGTTTAATTATTCCTACTGACTGTACAACTATCAGAAGGGAAAGTTACATCCTTTGACTTGATCCTAATTCCTCTAAAAGCCACAGCATATGAAGAGGTATTATTTAAGCCAGCAATAGTGTGCATGCCTGTGATCCCAGCTACAACTAGTGGGAGGCAAGGCAGAAGGATCGCAAGTTCAAGGCCAGCCCGGGCAACTTGGTGAGATCCCATCACAAAATAAGAAGAGACACACAGCTCATGGGTAGCTGCTTGCCTCTAGTATTATTTTAAACAAGAGGGGGTTCATTGCTCAATATATCATCTGTCTGGCCTCACACAGACCTGGTTCAAGAGCTAGCCTCTCCTAATGACTATGATCTTGTGTACATTACTGGGCCTTAGTTCCTGATCTGTGGCTAGAATATAGTAACCTGCTTCACTGGGCCACTGTGAGAACTGAATGAGTAAATGTGTACAAAACATGGTGCATAGTTAGGGTGCCAACTAGCTGAAGATTAACAGAGTTCTACACTATGATGCATTTCAGTTTTTAATTTGCTATTGAAAATCATTAATCTCAAAAGAAGTATACATTCTAGAGCAATTCCAAACTCCAAGCCAAATTCTTCTTTACATACAGAATATTCCAGGGTAAGTGATTCAAAACCACAAAACACTGATCTAAAATCTTAAGTTATTTTGATAAAAGATGGGGGGGGGGAAGATGAATCTGTGTGTACCAGACATATGTCTTTGAGAGAAATATTAATTGTTATGGATGGTGGCCCTTCAAAACTAGAATCATAGCACTAATGTTACATTAGAATCTATAAAAAAATAATGTGTATCTTGGCTTATTTATAGCTACGTTCATATCAAAAGGTAGTAGACTAGTTAAATACTATAAAAAATATTATTGTATTACTAATCCTCTTATAGGAAAATAAGACTAATATTCTCAGAGTCAGTAGAGATTGATATCTAAACTCATGCTTATGCCTCATTTAAACTAGTGGATTGAGAAATCTGGTTTTACAGTTTGATAAAAAGAAAGCTGGCAGAGATTTCTAAAGAGACATGGCACTTTGGAGATGAGAGAACATTTCTTGTTCGTGGGGAAGTGGGTTGGATTATTATACAGCACTTTGATTCTCTACTGAGGATATGCAGGAACTTTGATTCTATCTTAAAGTAAATCAGAGTTAGTAGTTTGGTGAAGATTGGGGCTACTGTTCAGGAGAGGATTTAAACAATTCTGACAGCAAGAGGTCTTCTCCTGGGGCCAGTTATAATTTTTGATCTTCTGTTTTCCATCTACCTCTAAAGAGTCTTTGAATATAGGAAATGAGTCTAGATTTTTTTTTAAAAGTGGATGAAGTTTTGAAAAAGGAGATGTTCATAGAACTGAAAATTCAATTGATCTACCTTACACAGTCATCTAATTGAATTTACACACTGATATCTCTAGGTCATCTTTGAAGCCACACTCCTGACCTCCAAAAGTGACATCAATTATAATCAAAAATTTTAAAAGTTGCCTCCTGTGGCCGAGACAACTAGCTGACCACCAGGTATTCTTGTTTGCCTTCCATAGTGTAGATAGTGGCTACCTAGCCAGAAACTACCTTTCCCAGCCTGCTTTGCACCTACTTGGGCTCAATGATTGTGTTTTTGTCACTAGAATGCAAGGGAAGTGATGCATATCTCTTCAGATGGACCCTCAACATCTCCACAAAGTTCTCAGGGTTTTTTGGGGGGAGTGGGGCTGGGATTTTGGCTCAGAGGTAGAGAGCTCGCCTACCATCCATGAGGAACTGGGTTTGATCCTCAGCACCACATAAATAAAAAAATAAATAAATAAAGATATTGAAAAAAGAAAGTTTTCATTTTTTCCCCTCCCTGGTGTGTTTGTTAAATGTTGACAGCCAGAAACACCCAAGTAGGCAGTGGGTCCTCTATAAACCTGAGTCTCAGACAGAGCCCTCAGGTTAAGAACTAGTCACTAAGTAAATAAGAAACAAACGTCAATTGCATTAAACAGCTGAGATTTTGAAATGTATCCGTTCACAGCACCCAGGGTCATCTGGACTAATACACTTAAAGGATTTGAAGTTAATAAATTTGTCTGTAACTTCATCTGAGTTCTGCTTGAGGTGTTATTTCACTGAATTAGCCAGCTTCCCTCTTCCCCTTTGGCTGGCAGATCTATGGAAATATGGGCCAGAGTACTGTGCTCCCTGATTACCCAGAAACAGTCAAAGAATTTCCCACTCATTTAATAAGCAGCCACTCATTTGCATGAATTTACTAGGTATGTGATGTCAGTATATTCTAGACACCAAGAAGAAAATAAGTAATACAAATATGGTCTCTGCTTTTAGAGACCACGGTTAGTGGTGCTATGGTTTGAATGTCCCCTCCAAAACTCATGTTGAAATTTAATTGCCACTGTGATGGTACTGGGACATGGGACCTTTAAGAGGTGACTGGATCCTGGGGGCTTCGCCCTCTTGAGTGGACTAATGCTGTTATTGGCTCCACCTTCACGAGTGGATTGATGCTGTCACTGTGAGGGTGGGTTAGTTATAGCAGGGTGATTTTTGTCACAAAAGAGACTGTTCTCACCACAGGATGCCCTCCATCACATGGTGCAGCAGAAGGCCCTCAATAGACACCAGAACCTTAGAGTCAGATTTGACAGCTCTAGAAGTGTGCAGAATAAATTTCTTTTCTTTATAAATTATCCAGTCTGTGGAATTTTGTCATAGAGCAGAAAACAACTCAGACAAGTGGCAAAGTGGTAAAAAGGAGAAGAAAGACAATCCATATCCAGATCAGGGTTTGACAAATTATAATATCTTAAAGGGCCAGACAAGAATTATTTGAGGCTTTTGGATGGTGCATTCTTTGTTTCAACTGCTCCTGTCTGCTGTTGTAAGGAGCCAGCCATAGATAATATATATAAACAGATGAGCATGGCTGTGCTCCAAAAACCTTTATTTATGGACACAAATTTTAATTTTGTATAATTTTTACATGTCACCACATCATCTTTTTTGATTTATTTCAACTGTTTGTTGGAAAAAAAAACATTAGCTCATGGGCTGTACAAAAACAGGTGGTGAGCTGAATTTGGCCTGTAGGCTTAAGTTTTCCAATCTTAATTTAGATCAACCAAGCAGTAAAAGTATCTCACAAGGAGTAAGCAGTATCGAAAAAGTAAAATAGAGTAATGGCTCTGCTGGGTGGTGGGAAGCTACTTCAGATGGCTTGAGTAGGGAGAGCCTGTCCAAGATGGCTCCACCCAAGCTCAGACCTGAATGACAAGGAGAGACACAGCGTGTGAAAATATAATGATAGAGAAAGCCAGGTAAAGGAACAGCAGGTGCAAATGTCCTGAAGAGGAATGAACTTGATGTGCTCCAGGAACAGAAAAATGCTAGAAAAAATACAGAGTAATGAGCCAGAATGAGGAACAGGAGCTGATGTCTGGGCTTTGAAGGCCAGGGTCTGGAGATGACTTTGTATTTTACTGATGACAGGAACCCAGTGAAAAGGTTTAAGCAGAGGAGCAATAGAATTTGATTCATGTTTGAAATTTATTTTCCAGACCTTGTGGTGCAAAAGTGGACTTGTTAGAGGGGCATAAATGTAGATGGGGGTCCGTGACTGGCAAGGGGGATACTGCATGGAGCCTTGAGGTGGCTTGGGCATGGGGTCATTGAGTGGAAACGGAGAGAAGTGATTGGATGAGGACTATACCTTAGAGCTCTAACAGGATTCAGTATGTCCAAAATCAAATGGCAAAAATTTAAAGGTAACTACAGAGGTCATATGGAAGAAGAGCCATGAATTCTTTGGGATATTAGAATATTGATTATTTTTAAAAATAGTTTTATTTAAGTAGGCAGATAAATCGTGTATTCACTGTGTTCAACATTGATATTTTGAAACATCTGCAGGTCGTGAAATGGCTAAATCTGGCTAGTTAACATACTCATCACCTCACAAAATTTTGAGGTGAGAATGCCTAAAATTGGCTCTTTTACCATTTTCAAGAATTTAATGCATTGCTATTAATTATAGTCACTATGTTATATAATAGATTTCTGGTATTTATTCCTCCTAACTAAAATTCTTTTTAATTTTTTATTTGTTTTGTTTTTATCAGTATGTTTTAGTTACACTTAATGGGTTCATCTTTACATACTCATAGATACATATAACATAATTAGCTCCATTTCAATTCTCAGTCTTTTTTATTTTCAGTTGTAAATGAGGTTAGAACTGGGAATAACAAACTTGAGACAGGATGAAGAGAATCAAATCAAACTGAAATGAATAGATGCCTTCCACTAGGTCCAAAAACCAGCTATGGGATCGGTTGGGCATGGTGGTACATGCCTGTAATCCTTGCTACTCAGGAGGATGGAGCAGGAGGATCACAAGTTTGAGGCTAGACTTGGCAACTTAAAGAGAGTTTATTCTCAAAATAAAGAATAAAATGGGCTGAAGAAATGGCTAAATCTGTAGCTCAGTGGCACAGTACTTGCCTAGCATATATGAGACCTTGGGTTCAATCCTCAGTACTGCAAGAACAAAACAATAACAACTAACAATGACGAAACAAAACCCAGCTATGGGATTAATGGTGATGGATAAGGATGTTAAGTCAACAATCATTCTGATCCTTTGATTAAAAAAAAAAGTGAAAGAATTTCCTTGTATAGTTCTCCTGTGGGCAGCCATTTATGAGAATTTGATTCTATGAATTTGACAAGGTATTTTATTCAGAGAGGGTTCCCTAAATCAGTACCCAGGGTGAAGTGGAATCTCTAAATGGGACTTCCTAGGACTAAGTTTAGCAGAGCCAGTGCCAATCCTGGTTTCTGAAGCTCCTAAACTTTATGATGGATGGACACTTAGCACACACACGTTTCAGTGTGATGTCAAGGTGGATCTAGGTTCCTAGAGGGTGTGTTGGCACATGAGCAGGCAGGATGTAGCTCAGAAGATCAGGAGAGTGTCCCAGAGGCCCTGAATCGGGAAGAAGCAGTTCCTTTTTATTACACACACCAGGTAAGGTCACGTAATGTTCACCAAAACCAGCACAACTAGGTCACCCTTGAAGTCTGAGAAATCAGTGTGCCGGGAGGCTGGCAGAGTAAAAGGCCCCAGGGTACGGATGTGGAGGAAGGGATTTTCAGAAGTCAGATCCCTGTAAACAAAGAATGTTTAAGCTCACATTCTAAGAGAGGATTTAGTCACTTGAAAGGAAGTTTCAAAACAGCCTTGGGATCTAAAAAATAAAGCACAACAATTTGCTCCTGGATCTTAAGTTTACGCTCTGACTTTAGCCATTCATTCTATGGGCTTGCATGGCAGCCTCACTCAAACTGGGGACTGACATAAAATCCCTGCAACCTGTTGGAGGGAATTTAAAATACAAACAACAAATAAACAAATGTGGGCTGAAGGTCTACTGGTGCTACTCTTGGGAACCTCCTACTATGGAGGCTGCAGGCATCGTTTCTTTGAATCCTGCGGCAATCCTGTGCTCTATTAAATAGAGAAGGTGTAACTGAGGTTCCTGGAGGCTAAATAGCTTGTTCAAGGTCTTGTGTCTGGCACGGAGTACACCTGAGACTTAAATCCTGATCTGTCTGAAGCCAACATTCTTAACAATTTGGCTAATGTTTCTCACAACATCTCTCAGAGCATCAGGAGCCCTCACGCTGGGGAGGGAACTTTTGAAATGTGTAGACTGCAGGGGCCTCTTTTCTCCAAAAGCAGGGTGCCCAGGGGCCAGGACCCAGGAATCTGCATTTTCAGCCAGGTATCTAGGTAATTCTACTATTTGCTGAGAACAACCAATCTCTTTGTAACACCTCCACTCGACGAGTTCTTCATAGAGAGAAGGTCTTGAAGAGATAAAAGGCTCCTGTCAGTCTCTAGAAAAGGTTTGAGGTCAACTCCTCTGCTCCTAGAAGTAATGATTTTGGGAAAAACCCATAAAGGGTAGCTTGTGTGTTGATGAACGCTCTACCTCCCTTTCACAGAGGAAAGGAACCACATGATCAGGGGAAGGAGGTTGGTAAAAATGAGATCACCTGGCACTTTTCTTCAGGGGAATGCAAGGTGTCAGAGCTGAGAGGAATTCAGGGTTGTCCTGCCCATCTCTAACTTATTTTAAAGACCCAGAGAGGCTCAGAGAGAAGCTGGAGACCACACAGCTAGAAGATGGCCCCTTTGGTGGAAGTCTTTGTTTCTATTTTGACTTGTTACACTACAACTATGCTCCCAAAGCATCCAGTCTACTGCTAATGTGTAGAAATGAATCTTTTTTTTTAAACCTCTCCTGTACTCCAGAGAGCAAAATGCAGATCCATATCCACATTTTAATTGTGACAAACACACAGCTGTTCGTGCATTGTGTAGAAATACCAATACAAGCCACAAGAAAATGCCAATAATTTTTCCCCCCTGAGGATAAAAGGCCATTTTGAGATTCTGAGGGACAGTCCAGGTTCATGGTCAGTAATTTTCTGTCTAAGAGCAACCTGCTAGCTTGTTCCAAATCTTCTGCCAAAACTCTCCTGTTTTTGTCTGCAAGGCAGGAGGTGATACCGCCAACCTTGCTCACGCTCTGCAATGAAGACAGCCTGGGGAGGAGGTCACAGGCTGGTGTCCTTTCAGGGGCAATGACATTCCCCTCGCTGCTTTCCCTCACTCATCAGCCATCAGAAATGTCCTGATTGTGTCATTCTGATCCACTCAGCCTTGGCTACAGCTGTGGCTGGCTGAGTAAGGGCTGGAGAGGCAGGGTCCCCATGTCAGGGCTCCATTCAGCCACAGCTCAGTGTGAGACCCCAGAGAGCCCACTGGGCCTCTCTGCCTTAGTTTACTTGTCTGGAAAAGTGGGCTCTATTACTAAGGTTGATATAATTTACAACCACGCAAAGGAACAAAAGGCTTCGAAAGACACAAACAAGCCACCTCATTGCTTCCCCCATGCCAGTCACCTGCCACTCTTTGGCATTTCCCCTAGATGTTGATGAACACATAGGGACTGTTCACTGAACAGAGATCAGGTGCTCATCCAGACGCTGTCCATTTCATAGATGTGGAAACTGAGGGTTATGAGAGCTAAGTGACTCGGCAGATGTCTCTCTGGCAGTAGGGATGAGAAGAAAAGGGGGTAACAAAAATGAACTCAGACGTGAACCATTCCTGGAAGAGCATCAGGCATAGTGGACGTTGTTCCCATAGGGTACCCTTGTATAATCCCCACACCAAAGGTTTGCTGGAAAAGACAGGTAGTGGGCCTAAGGTAGCTCATTACTGAAGAGCTACCTTAGGAATGAGCTCTGGGAGCCTTCAGGTTGCTCTCAGTCCAAGAGAGAGGATGAGATGGTGGCCAACGGTCACCATAGCCAGTGTGGTGGTGTCCTTTTGGAGTCAAATGTGTTGTGGGAACACAAGAGGACAAGGGTAGCTTCTTCTGCATGGGGAAGCCTTGACTACAGAGAAAAGACTTGACTTCTGTGGTAGGCAGAATAATGTCCCCTGAAGACGTCCATGCCACAATCTGGAGAACCTGTAGACACGTTAACTTACCCGCAAAAGGGACCTTGCAGAGTAATTAAAGTTACAGACCTTGAGTTGGGAGATCATCCTGGATTATCTGAGTGGGCACAACACAATTATAAGGGTCCTTAAAAGAAGAGAACCTTTCTTAGCTAGGTTTGAGAGAAGGAGGTTCAGTAGGGGGATGTCACTGGGTTTGAAGATGGAGAACAGGAGCCAAGGAATGAGGGCAGCCACTAGAAGAAGTTGGGAAAAGTAAAGAAATAGTCTACCGTAAGGGGCACAGCCCTGCCAGCACCTTGGTTTCAGCCCAGTAGGGCCTTTAGAATTGTAAAGTGATAAATGTGTGTTGTTTGAAGCCACTGTTGGTAACAACTCGTTAAAGCAACAATAGGAAACTGATAGGTTTGACGAGCAGTGTGAGCTGAGGTGGGGCTCCAGCCAGAAACAGAGGGCACAGAGGATAGGCTTCAGGGGTTTGAGGATGCAGTGTGTGGAGAGCAGGCTGTGCCCTGCTCTGAGTTACGCCATGATGTGGGCAACTGTGGTTTTCAGGCTGTGCCTAGCCCTGAGTTACTCCATGTTGTAAAGCAGTGGTTTGTCATGAGCTACTTTATTTTGAGTCCAAGTGCTGAGGTAGAATGACTCCACAGCTTATTTGTACAAGTAAACAGCCAACATCTGCTCACCACAACCTCAGGGCACATTGATAACTGACATGTGCCAAGTTATCCAGCAAAATCAAGGAGCACCTGAACGCATGGACATCCCAAATCATGTCAGGAACACCAGGAGCTTATTAAATCCACCTGAGACAACCCCTAACCTAAGACCCATTAACAGGTGATTCCCCCCCACCCCAAGACTGGGCACGGTGACACCCTGATCACTCTCAAGAGCCTTGCCCAGGAAAATTGCCAAAGTGACAAACTTCCGATTCCCAGTCCTTCTGGGCTTCAGCATAGAGTAGTTTCTCCTCTCTGGGACCATGACTCATAGCCCATTCCAAGCTGACACCAAGCTGACACTGGGCACTGACACTCTGAAACTAAAACTGCCATTTGTTTGGATCCTCTGCCTTGACAACTGTGCAGAACTGGCTCATTAAAATACTTATCTGACCACCTTCAGTGACTCCAACTCTGCATTCATCTCTCTCTCTGCCTGTGGTCTTTGTACAGTGTCCTGTAACCCTCTGGCTGCCTTAGCCTTTCTTAGTTTTTCCATGACATCTATACACATATACATGTGTTTGTATTAACATATATATCGTCTTGTGAAGTGTGGTGTGTGACTTAAGTGTTATAGATATTAGAAATTAAGATTGGAACGGAATAAAAGAACTTGTAATTGCCAAATTCTGACTCTCAGGCATCACCACTGCTAAAAGTGGTGACCCCTGATCACTCTCAAAGTGTGGCTTGTGAGTTTATTATTATTCAGTAAATGCTGACATTGTGGAAAGACACAAACATGTTCGGCCTGTGTTAATGGCATAGTTTGCTCGGGATACAGTGAGTACACAGTCATCCAGTAGAATGTTCTGTGATGATAGAAGTATTCTCCATCTATGGCATGAAGTACTTGCTATGTGACGAATGCCACCAAGAGATGAATTTTCTGTGACGACGAATTTTTAATTTTTTATAAATTAAAAAATTTAGATAGCGACACGTGGCTAGTGGCAAGTGCATTTGGCAGCACAGGCAGAGACAGCGCTATGTTTGAAGTCATGGGACAACTTTCAATGTGGCCAGGTCTAGCACTTTGAACTTCTGGACCCCACAGATCATTTAATTCCTTTAATGATCCTACGAGGCCAGCATTTATCATGGTGATCCCTGTTTACCTGATGAGAGAACTAGGGCACTAAAAGCCCAGGATAACCTGTGCAGTGTCCTCGGCAGGTTAAGTAATGGAGTCAGGCCTTCCATTTCCAGGGTTTTGGAGCCCGTGCGGTGACCCATGGTGCTCTACTATCTCACTGTATGGTGCCTGGTCGTCACCATGCCATGTCTGGCAGTCATCAGGAATTAGACACGTGATGCAGACCATGGACAGAGAAGCAGAGGCTGCCTTGAAATACAGGAGGCCAGGAAAGGCTTCCCTGGGCAATGATATTTGCTCCAAGTATTGAAGACTGAGGAGGCATTGGACGGACCAAAGAAGGGAGAACAGCACAGAGAGTCCCAGGCAGAGGGAACACATGTGAAGTCTCTTTTGCGAGAAAGAACATGGTATATGAAAGACAATCAGAATGACTAGAGTGGAGAGAGGAAGGGAGTATCAAAGATCAAGTTTGGAGAAATTGGCAGAAGAGCAGATCATATCGCGTCTGGTTGAATTTTGAGTGTTATCCCAAAGATTTTAACAATATATTTTTTTAAAATATTATATATATATCCTCCCCCCACCCACACATGCATGAAATATTCACTTTGACTTCCGTATGATAAGTGGAGTGGATGTGACTAAGTGTGGATTAGAAGAAGATTGTTAACTTCATCAATAAACATCATTCTCAGATTCCGACTTCAGAATCCCTCAGGAATAGTAATGGCATTTTGTATACATCCTTTGTAAAAAGATATATTTTCAAAGTGTTTTCCTATCCCTTGGGTTTTTACAAGCACCTTTGACAAAAGCAGGGATTTTTATCTCTTTTCTGCAGATGGAGGAATACATCCTTACAGAAGGAGTCTGACTCCCCTGCACCCTGGTTGGCTACTCCCCACATGGCCTGACTCTCTTCAGTCCAGGAGAGGCAGCTCCCAGGCCCTCAGCCCCACCCAAACCTTTGCTCAGCCCTCTCTTCCCTACACATGGAAGCAAAGGTGATCCTTACTTTTCGGATGCCATCGTGTTTCATTTCAATCACGTGGAGAGTGTAGTTGGTCCTGCGTCCTTTCTCATTGAACTGCACGTTGCCGGTCAAACCTTCAAACCGCACCTGGGAAACAAAACCAAATGGTGAACGAGGAACTCAGAAGCTGAACTTCATGTTTGTTTGCTTTTCCTGCTAACATAAAAATCCAGAACCCAAGGATGTGACTTGGAATGAGGTCTTGGAGTTGCCCAAATGTTACCACTTCCCTTGCCCAAGGCAGGCATCAATACTAAAAATTTCTTTTCCACTGAACTGAGAATAAACCTGAATATCATTTTCAGCCATTCCTTCAGGCAAACACTAACAGTGGGTCAGAGTGCATAAAAATGTGGGAATCTTTGTGCCATTCCTAATCAAATACCCTCACCATACACACCCCTTCCCTAGACACACATTTGAAGATAAAGAAACGGAAGGCTATCTGCAAAGACAAGGGACTGATGTGCCATCATAGATAGGTCAGGAGAAGACCCAAGATCAGAAGCCAGACCTGTGTTGGGTTATGCTTGAAAATGGTTCCTCAACTCCTCTGTGAGTTTGGGGGAATAAAATGTCTGGAAATGTAAAGACTTGGATCTGACTCCAGCTTCCCCATTAACAGCTAAGTGCCCTTGAGTGATTCACCTTTTTAAGCTTCCAGTTTCCAAACTTTGGGCTCTGCCTACCTTAAATGACATAGCTAATAGGAAAGTCCTGTGAAAGTGAAAAGCACCCAGAGAAAATGCCATGTATTCAGAACATAGTGTGCAGAGTTTATAGAGGTCTCAGGTGGTTAAAACTCAACTTGTATCAGAATCCCAAAATATGCTGCCTAGGATTTCTCCTCTTCAAATCAAACTTTCATGGACTTGTATCTTCAAGTTTATATGAAGAATCAACTGGTCAACCTGGGGATCCAAGACCTTTTTGGAGTCCAGTTCAGAGCCTGCTGATCTGTAGGTGACCAGTGGATCCCAGTTAAGTCCACCCTCAAATTGAGAATGAGTCTAGCTGTGTATCATCGGCTTAGGTACAAGGAAACATATTCTCTAATGGTGACCCACCTTATATCCTCAGATCTGTCTTGCCTAAGGCCAGAGAGTTAGGTATCTTCCTGTTACAAGGGCCAATTTTGCCTGGGATCCAGCACTGTTTGTTTTTTACCCTTTGAATAGTTTAAAAGAAGTCTTGCAGAGTTTCATCTTTCTCTAAGAGTGATCAGTTAGTTCTTCTGCATTTGAGAGGCATAAGCATATTTGGTGTGTGTGTGTGTGTGTGTGTGTGTGTGTGGTGTTTGAGAGTGAAAGAGAGACTGTGTGTGCATGTGTGTGTACTTGTTCTGAGGCTGACCTTGCATCTCCTTCTGGTTTGAAGTCTCAGTGGGGAGGCCGTGACAGGCCCTGAGTGCTGAGCAAATGACACAACGAACTCTTCCTTTTCACAACTGAAATCTGGAGAAATGTCCAGCTCTGCAAAAGTCTGGATTGTTCTTGCTTTTCAGAAAGAAAACAGAGCAGAGATCCTACTACAATGAAAGGAGATGTTCCAGGCCATCAACAACTTCACCTCCTTCTCCCCTTGGTCCTCTTTTGCCCACATTCAGCTTTTCCATTGGCTCAGGTTCAGGGTAGTGTTGCTACGTGGGTGGGTATCAGTTTAAGAGACTCTTTTAGAAGAAGGACAGAGTGGGGTAGAAGTATAGATGACTGGATGGTAGACTGAGTTGTCCCGACCAAAGGAAGTGTCACTAGCGATTCAAATGGGCACAACATTTTGGCCCCAGTTTCAAGCATCATACTAACCATAGCACATTGTATGGCAAACTACTTCATCCCTCCATGACTCAGTTTCCTCATTTGTTTAATAGGACCAATTCCAGTTAATTATGATTTTTGTTCCAAGGGTTAAATGAGATATTTATGACCAATACTTGGCCCGTGGTGTGTTTTTGAAAACTGCTAGATATTACCTTATTGTTACTAAGAAAGATACTAACGCTACCACCATTTCCCAAGTATTTCATATTTATGAAATGCTTTCATACATACTGCATCATCTATATTCACAGAAATTCCATGAGGTGTGCTCTTTGGAGCTCATCATCTTTATTTACATGAGAGAATCTAAAACTCTGGGAGCTAAAGTGATCCACTCCAGACCTAGGACTAATAACTGGCAGAGGCAGGCCTAAAGTCCAGAGCTTCTGATATCTTCTGGAATCTTCACTTAAGATATGAAGCAGCACCTCAAACAGGAACCAGTGGTACTGTGCAAGGCTCTGGGTGGACCACACAGAATGTGCAAGGCAGCATGTGCTACCTGCCTTCGACTACCACCCACTCCTGCTGGGTGCTTCTAGGTGTGCTTCTAGGTTCTTTGTTTAACTAGAAGGCCATGGGGTTGTCACAGAACCTGTTTCTTGGTTTCCTTCTCAAAAAGCTGAAAAGTTTAGCACATCATCTGGGATGTAAATGTTTATGAGTGTATATTGTGTAGATGATGATGATGATGATGATGATGATGATGATTATGATGATGATGGAGATGGTCTTGATGATGATGGTGATGATAGTGATGGTGATGATAATGATGGTGATGATGATGATGGAGATGGTGTTGATGAGGTGATGATGGTGATGGTGATGATGATGATGGTGATGGTGGTGATGATGGTGATGATGGTGATCATGATGATGATGGAGACGGTGATGATGATGGAGATGGTGATGGTGATGTGATGATGGCGATGATGACGACTAAACTGTGCCTTGTAGAATGGGTAAGAGGTCTGCAAAATAAGAGGATGTAAGATAAAGGCCCTGGATGTGGTAATTTGTCTCACAGAAGGGGAGAGAAGGGGTCTCTTTCAGCAGAAATGAGAATTTTGTCACTGTCACTTTTACGTGCTTGCTTCAGTTTCTGATAAGATCAAGAACTCTTGCAAAGTTCCAGGGCTCACATGTCCCCTTGCAATGTCAGTGTCTTCACAAGAAACCGTTTCTCTGACATTTGCAGAAACCTTGTGTGTTTTTGTTAAAGAGCCATAACAGTGGGTTTTTAGCCATTTTACAGATAAGATTACTGAGCCTCAGATCTGAAGGCACTTGTCTTCAAGATTCATAATAAGTGCCAGGTGTGGTGGCACACTCCTGTAATCCCAGCTGCTCAGGAGGCTGAGGCAGGAGGATGGCGAGTTCAAAGCCAGCCTCAGCAACAGAGAGGTGCTAAGTAACTCAGTGAGACCCTGTCTCTAATAAAATACCAGAATTGGGCTGGGGATATGGCTCAGTGGTTGAGTGCCCCTGAGTTCAATCCATGGTACCTCCACCCCCCAAAAAAGATTCATAGTAAGTCATTAGAAGCCTGGGGTAACTGAAGGCTCTTACTCTATATTTGGGAGAAAGTCTTATACACACTGTAGAAAGTCAAAGCACTGGAGAAGGGGAAAGGAAACATCCCAGAATCACCATGCCGTGAGGGCAGAGCAAGGCAAGGCCCAGAGGAAGGTCCAGCCACAAATCATTTATTGTGGAGAGCCAGGACTCAGGGTGAGAGGAAGCAGCTTCTCAGAAACTTCAGCTCTGTGTAAACCCCAACCTGCTGTCCCCATCCATCAGTTCTGTGCTCTGGGAGCTTGGCCATGCTCTCTGACCCCAGAGTGAGTGGGGTCAGACTCATGAAGCCCAGGCATTGCTTCCTGGTCCTGCTCCTGGCGCCATCCTGGTGCCTGTCAACTCCCTCTGTGACAGATGGAGAATTAACCTGGAGTTTCCTGTAAATGGTATTGGGTGGGCACTAAGTGCCAGCTCAGAGTCCCCTGCTGGTGGGGAGGCTGAAGCACACATTTTCTTTCCTGCCTGGTGATGAAAATGTCTCCAATACTTGAGGCATGTTAAAAAACATTTTTTTTCAATGACACTTGTTAAAGCATGGTAAGGAAGGCTCTCTTCCAGACAATTATGATAGGTATAGGATCATGTTTATAGGATATTTTTCAGTGTGGGAGAAAGAGATCAGGCTCATCTTCAAATGGGCAAGTGGGGATTTATAGCGAAGGAATAAGGTGGGGTCAGTGGATGGAAAATTACTAAGAAGAAACAGGAAACCTGAAGGAGCAAGGGAGATTCTGGCCTAATAGGATTCTTGCTGAAGACAAAACAGGATCATTGTAGATTGCCTGAGAGATGGTGAAGGTTGGGGAACTGGATCATGGAGGATCTTGCTAAGTTGACTTAGTTGGGTTCTTTGCTAACGCTGGATTTTATTTGGAAGTGCATGGATAAGTCCAGGAGATTAAGAAGCCCAACTAAAGTTTGACCAAGCATGGAATCTCTGTCAGTTGTCAACATTGACATCTTTCCCCCAACCAAAATGCCCTGGGGGAGACAACAGGGCCACTCTGGACCCAGGGCTTCTACACACTCATTACAGCTACCTTCAGGAAGATCCTTCCTCTGGTCCCTTCTTCTAGGTGCTCACTTGTGAGGCCTGCGACCCAAGACTCTGCTGGATCTAGTTATTCAAGACAGAAGAAGTCTCAGAAGCCCTCTGAGGTTGCACCTTTCCCCCTGAGCAAAGGGAAGAATAATCCTGAGTCTAACTATCTCATGCAGTTTCCTGAAGATTCCAAGGAGCATATGCATTATGCTTTTTTTTTTTTTTAATTTTGAGCTTTATGAGAAGCCACTGAGGGAAGAAGCACTATAAAAATTGGGTTCATTTAGTAGATGAGGCAATTCAGGCCTAGAAAAGTTGAGTAAGTTAGTCCAGGATTCCCCTGATAGTATTGGGTGGAGCCACAGTTAGAATCCAGCTCCTTTCTTGCTAGATTCCTAACAGGCCAAGTGTGGCACCCACAAAGCCTTGCTTGCTCCATCCCTCTCGTCTCTTGCTGGGTGTCAACATCCTCTCCTAGAACCTTCAAAACCTGGTTTGCACCTTGTTCAATTTCACCCTTACTTTAAGGCTTATCTGACCATTCATCTTGTTTTACTTCTTGTTCACTTTTTTTTTTTTTTTTTTTTGCATTGCTAGGAGTTAAAACCAGGGCCTTGAGCATGCTAGGCAAGCTGTCCACCACTGAGCTTCATCTGCAGCCCCACTTTTCACTCAAGTGTCCCAGTTCCCATGGTAAATGACGTGTGTTCACCCTAGTGAAAGGCCCAGGTGCCCTCCTACCGGAAGCCTTGCTGATGTCCACACTCCTCAGTGATGTCTTCTGCCCTGATTGTCCATGAACCAAGAGCTGGCTTATGTGATTTAACTTTTCCTCTACACCTTTCTAGCAATTATTTCTCATATGCTTGTCTTGCCTTCAAAAACAGATCTTGAGGGACTGTGTAGACTCCTATTGCCAACCCTATCCCATTTGGCAATGTGGGGGCCATACCTGCACTTCCATAGGCTTGATTATTAATTGACAGATGATAAAAATAAAGGCTAAGAGGAATGAAGCATATTTAGAGCAGGTATTCTAAACTTGAGGTATTGGGCTGGACTTCTTGGAGTGTCTATGTTGGCCCCACTCCTGGTCATGCAGAAATATATGTAAGTACATGTGTATGTTTTTCTGGGAAAAAGAGCCCAAAGATTTTTCTTGTCTTTAATCATATCCCTAAACGTTTATGACCTCCCACAAGTTAAAAGCTTGACTTGGGGATTTGGGGCTTTTTTTTCAACCAGAAGCCGACATATGGGCCCCCTAGTGCCACCTCCTTCCTGGAGTACTAAGGGTTTCCAGGATGTGAGCTCATTAATATTCTGGACAGCTCCCTGCAAGGCAGGCAGGGGGCAGGCAGCTGGGCTGATTGTCTTCTCTCTGCTGCTAGGAAATTGCAGCAAGGGAGAGTGGGTGTGCAGACAGTGCCCAAGGCCATGTGCTGCAGGGACTGGGCCAGGGCTGTGTGTCTCCCCTGCTGGGCTGGGTCTTTGAGGCTTCAGAGCAGTTAAGTGTACAGAAAGAGGTGTCAGCTAAATGTGGATTGGAGTCCAGTTTCACCACCACTGAGCTATCTTATGTTAGGAAATTTTTAACTTCCCTGAGGTGCAATTTCTCCATGATTAAAGCACAATTCCTGACACTAGATTTTTTCAGTGTTGTATCGAGGATTCAATGAGATAATACATGCACGTGTACATAGTAAGCCCTTCACACATCGTAGACATTATTACCAGTAAGTGTTACAATTTGACTTTCCAGTTTTCTAGCCCTCCAGGTAGGCTTTGCTGGGACTCCAGGCCTAACTCACAGATCGGAGCACAAACTGAATCACAGTCTTATCCCAAAGTGTTACCTGAAGGCCAGTGGTTAGGGCTGCAGAGACCCCTCAACCCCTGGGTTCCCAGGCATGGATGGCATCAGCATTTACCCAGCTCTGGTGACTGCAGCTGCAGCCTGGTGGCCTGGCTATTTTTAGAGATGGGTCTAGAAGGCGAAATGACTGGGCAGTGGACATGCCTATGTGTGGAAGACCCCGGAAGTCAATGATTACAAGCAAAACCTCTTAGGGTCCTAGGCTAGGGCTGGGTAGGAGGAGGGGCCCTGGGCAGGAATCTGGTTAAACCACTGCAGTTAGGCTGCTGTGTGACCTGGGAGGAGTCACGGGGCACTCTGGATCTCTTTTACAAAGTGAGAGCAAATGGGAGTCAGTAATCTCTAAGGTCTCAGCAATACACTCTTGATTCTAGGTGCTTAACAGAGATTTGGAAGGGCATCAGTGTGAACAGCTGGTTTAGGGTAGGAACATTCTGGTTGGTTTGCTTTTTCTCCATTAAGGCTAAAGGGTTCTCTTGAGAGAAGGCCTTGCCTTCTCTTATGGTCCCCAGAGCTTGGCTCAAGGCCAGAGCAGGCAGGCAGCTCTCAGGGAGCTGCTGATGGACAGGCAGGCACACCCACGTCTTGGCTTCAAGACAAATAAAAGAGGTCACTATTCTTTTTAACTGCTTTTAACTGGTAACTACTTCCTCTCCGGCCCTAGTCAGAGCAGAAACAGAAGAATGAGTATATATTACAACCAGAAGGACGTGGGGTAGACCATAAGAAAAAAAAAATAGACTGAGTTCTTGGAGCTATTTGAGACTGAGGAGCCAAATTTCCAACCTACTCATTTTCATGGATAAAGAAAAGGAGGTCCATGGGAGAGCACAATGAATATTTGAAGGTTGCCCAGAGAGACTTGGAGCTTAACTCTCCTGCCTCCTGGCTCAGAGCCCTTGCTGTCACTCCACATTGCCTCCCAGCCTTCATCCCTGTCACAGTGGCGTCAGAATATCCTATCAGGGACGTCATTAAGATGGGAGAGGCTGGGGAGTCAGAAGGCTGTGGAGCCAAGGGCAAGTCCCTGGGACCTTGAGAAACCAGACTCACATTGCAAACAGAATCTGTCTGGACTGTGGAGTCTGGAAGAGCATGTTAAATAATCTGGGGGCAGGCGCTGCCCCTCGGGCAATCTTTCTAGAAGCTGCTCTGGTATCTGCTGTTGCTGCTTAGTGATTTGGAGGTCGCCCTGCATGGAGATGGGTGGGGACGGAAAGGGCTGCTGACGTTTCTCCTTGGCATGTTCCTCCTGTCATGAGCAGGTCCTCTGCTTAGCCTCATTCTGAAGGACAGAGCTCCATATTCTCCTCTACACAAAGGCACTTCATCAGGGCTGAGGAGCAGTTGGTGGAATTCCTGTCTTGCCTTTTTCTCCAGGTTGTGGAAATTGCCAGAGCTGTGCACGTGTGGTTGGAAAACAAATGCAAAGGGTCGTACATTTTGCCCTACATTTCTCCCTATTCAGAAACTCTTCTCTCCTTTCCTGGGAACCTAGATTCATCTTCGGTTGAATGCACTCTTAAAAGAAGATCTGGTCTTACCCAGCCACCTCAATTGGTTGGGAAGGATGGATTCTGAGAGACATTTGCACCAAAATATCTTGTGGTGGTTGGTTTGCCAATACACCTGCTGCTTTGTCATTCCTTTGTGCTTAGTGCAGGCTCCCTCCCCCACCCCTTGAGATATACAGCTTCTCCATCAGGGGAATAATATGGTGCTGTGCATTGGCAGACTGAGAACCTGGGATCAAGGTGCTTCTAAAGACATCCAGAGACCTCTAGGAGCTCCATGAATGATAAATCAGAGGGCAAGTACCCAGAATATTCTGAACCAGAAATGTCAAACATGTCTACATTTGCTATTATGGGCCAGGCTCTATGGGCAATGACCAAACAGACTCCAGTTTACCCTGAGACTCCATGTCATGTAGGAGATGCTTCTCCCATGGGAGCACCCCACCTCTATACCTACCAACAATTGCTTAGCATAGCATATTGGCAACACAAAATGGCAACATTGTTCCTTCTATTCTATACACTTGAACTTGGGCAATGTACCCCAACCGCATAGAATGCTAATGTTTGTCTAGACATTAGTAACCGTTCTTTAGCTTGTACTCAGCTAGGGTTGTTTTGGCCCACTTCCCTTTTTGCTTATGATTTTAGATCTCATGATGTTTGTTTGTAGTTTTGAATCATAGCAACAGCCTCTATGATTAATGTACGGATATGCTTTAAAACGTGTGCTCTAACCCTAAAGGGGGTCGAAGGGTGTAGATGTGCAGCCTGCCCCTAGGTCTGCCAGCTGGTGAATCTGGGCCACCAGCTGGGGAATACAGATGGTTCCATGTCCTACTTCAAGACTGACCAGGTGATTTAATTGCAATCTCGAGATAACAATGCCACTGTCACACCCTGCTTCCAAGGCAGACCTATCACTGATGGCACATTTATACTCTTATCTGTGCTATAGGATTCAGCCTCAGAATCCTTGACCTCACCAAACAGTTGGAGTGGACATGGCCATTTCTATTCTTATTCTTTATCTGCTCTCAAGTGCAAACCAAATTGGGGATCACAATGCTGAGAAGCAAGAAGACAGGTTCAGTATTGAGAAGCATTCTCAGTGTCCCTGCTTGCAGCAGACCCCCATGAAACCAAGGTAATGAGGACAAAGTCCAGGGGACTGCCAACACAGCTCGGTGTCACCCCTTATGTTTCATTTCCCCTCCCTAAATACAGAAATTGTCAGCTTTTCTTTTTCAGAACAATCCTCAAGTAGAAAATAAAGCTGTTTCACTACAAGAAATGACTATTCTACATTATTATTATTATTATTATTATTATTATTTTAATTTCGATGTGGATTTCCATGTACGCCAAGAGCCACAAATAACAGAGTGCTTGCTCCAAACTTCAGGCATCTTCTTCCTTTTCCTTCAAATAGCTTGCTCTGCCTGAATTTGATACTGGAACTCCCCACTGGGCTCCCATGAGAGGTAGAAAGCACAGCCAGACTCACCTGCTGTAGGGCTCTCTGGATGTCAATCCCCTGCCCCCAGGGCACGGCTGGGTTGGCCAAACAGTCACCAGCATTCCCCCGGCGGGATATGTCAATCCTCTGCCTCCGCAGGCTCTGGAAAGCCTCAGCCATCACCTTCACCCCATCATAGGTGAGAGCAGAGGTGTACTGGTGGGAAGAATGGGGACAGGTATCAGAGGTTGCTGATAGGAAGATGGTGGGGAGTTGGGCGGGAACTGTGCTTCCTGGTGAGGAGAACTGTGCAGGGGCCAAGTGCCAAGTGCAGGTGGGAGGCAGCCATGAACCCAGAGAGCGTGCCTGCCCTCACCTGCGGCTGCTCCACCTCAACAGCAATGTTGCCCTCCTGAGTTGTGGGTTCAGTATGACCGGTTGTGACTTTCAAAGAGAGGTCAGAAGTCTAGATTTTTGAGTACAGTCTTAACATTTTTAAAATGTCAGTTAAGTTGGGGGAAAATGCATATATTAAGTAAAACACATTTTGCAGCCAAATACATGGCAAATCAGTTTCTTTTCTCTGCATTATAGACACCAAGTGGGCGCCAGGATGAATTGTTTATTCCACCATCTCTTGTAATAGAAAAAGAAAAAAAGAATCCCAAGACAAGTGAACTCTTAATTATTTCTGCATGTGGTATGTTCATATTCTGTACCTCCCATTGAGTTTATTAATGATAGTTCTCAATTCTTCCCCCCAAAAGGGGATTAAGATATGCATGAGAAAAAACAATTTCTTGGCTTTGGAACCCACATGTGTCTTCTTGTTCCTAATACCCTTCCTGTTGTTGGGCACACTGTGAGGTTGTGATGGAGAACTGTAGAATGAATGTGTAAGTATTTTTCCAATTTTTGACATTGATTTTTGCTATGGTTTAGACAGGAGGTGTCCCCCCCCCCCAAAGCTCATATGTGAGACAGGGCAAGAGGGGTTAGAGGTGAAATGATTGGGTTATGAGAGTTTTAATCTAATGGGTGAATTAATCCCCTGATAGGATTAACTAGGTGGTGATTGAAGGCAGGTAGGGTGGCTGAAGGAGGTCACTGGGGTTGTGCCTTTGGGATATGTATTTTATCCCTGGTGAGCTGAGCTCAGTCTCTCTCTGCTTCATGTCTTGATCTGCTTTCCTCTACCATGCCCAGAACACCATGATGTTCTGCCTCACCCTGGGCCCAGAGCAACGGAGTTGGCCATCTATGATCTGAGACCCCTGAAACCGTGAGCCCAAAATAAACTTTTTCTCCTCCAAAATTGCTCTTGTCAGGTCTTTTGGTCACAATGGTGAAAAGCTGACTGAAACCATTTTTCTTATTCCTGTCTTTAAAAATTTATATGACATTTGCAAATTAGGTGGCATATTTATAATGAATGCCTGTGTGGCTCATTCATGGCTATAAGCACAGTGGGGATTTATTTGTTTAAGCTCATACTGATGAAGAGCTAAATCAGTTCCGTCAATAGTGGGATAAGAAACATCTCCGTTATACAGCCTGAAATTCACAAAAAGAAATCAAACTAGCAGTAAGAAAAAAAAGTCCACCAAGGATTCATTGTTTGTCCTAAATAAAAATTTGGCCTCAGAATCCTTCTCAACACGGTATTCCACATAGCCACTGCCGAACTATTTGGTTTTACATGGGGAAAAAAAAAATCACTTGCTATCAACATTCTAAACCATGCTCAAATCACAAATGAAATAGATCTCAGCTGCTGGACTCAGGGCTGCATTTGCCTGCTTCATAACTGAAATGGGACCCAGGAGTAGAGATTTGCTGGTGAATCCTCAGTTAGGTTTTCCTGATTGTTAGCTGGGCTCAGGGTTGTGCAGAATGAGAGCCACCTCACTACACAACTGAAGGAGGTTCTATCCTCCCCCCAAATGAGCATCTTCCTGAGCTGTGCAACATGGTGCTTCTGCCAGAGTGGACAGAGGGTTTTCCAGCTTCCCTTGCAGGGAGAGAAGTATTCTAAGATGTGGCCACTGGTATGTGAGTGAAAGCTCTGCATGGGACTTCTGAAAATAATTCTTAAAGCAGGGAGTCATGAGATAATGGCTTGAGTTTAAGCAGTCATCTTGGGCTGTGGGGCTGTAGACACATCCTCATCTTAGCATAACAGGTGAAGAATCCCGATGACGTGCAGCCATTACACAAGCCCTGGATGGCTGACTCCTGAATTTTGCTTGCATGAGAGAAGAATTCAATGTCTACCTTTCTTGTCAAAACTATTGTTTTGGGTTGTCTGATCTTTTAACATACACCCAATAATGTTTATGGATATATTTTCCTTTGCTTGTTCCTTTTAGAAAACCAACTCTTTTCTAATGGCTAACTCTCCCTCCACCCCCAAATCCGGGGTAGGTTCAGGGACCGGGCTGTGATTCCCGCACCTTAGGCCTCTTCCAGTCCACCCGGGTGTGGTCCCGAGCATCGCTGCTCTTCCACTGCTGCATGATCTTGGCCGGGACAGTGTCCGTGTAGTTCACCAACTGGAAACCTGTCACGTTCGCTCCGCTCTCCTTGAATTTATTTAAGTCAATGTCCATGAAACCCTGTGGAGGGAGGAAAGGGAAGAAGCCAGACACGTGAAATCAATTTAACCATGTTACAGAAGCGTGGGATTTTTCTATCCTGCTTCCCAAAGTGGAACTGGCTTAATGAAGAGACAGTGTGTCTCCCTTCCTTCTGAACTTGGCTATCCCTTTGTCTGTGCATGATGTTTGCACAGCAGTTAGGAGTTCTTGCCCAGGAGCTGGCATACCTGAGTTGAAGTATTGGCTCACAAGCCACTAGTTATCCTACCTTGGACTAAGTTACTTGGTTTGCTTGTCTGAATAATGGGGTGGTTGCTGGGAAGTGTGTCGGGGGAGATGAAATAAGAGGATGCGTGTCAAATGTGTGGTTTAGACTTGGTGATCAATAAATGGTGGTGCAGAATGAGCAATCAATCACTGGTGCAGACAGGGTCATCAAGGGATGGCTAGGATTATCATGATGATATAGACACATGCAACAAAACAACCTTTAAGAAGGAAGCTGCCTCCATTGTCACCCCCACCCTTCACACTTTTGAGAGAAGAGGTATCTAAAGCTCATCAGGGTCAGATTCCTATGGATCCCCAAAGTCACCACTAAGCTTGTGGAGGAAGCTGGATTCTGATCTGGGATCTCTTCCCTCTCTCTGTGCTCTTTCATGGACAATAGACCAGGTTTGCTCTACCTGATGAGGCCTGATCAATTTTAAAATATACAGAGGATTCTTTGAGGATGGATTTCCTTCCAATTCAGTAAAATTCACTCAAACTCAGAAAGCCTTCAACTTTAAAGGAAACCTTGCATTGGCTTAATAGATTCAATAATGTACAGTACTTTCACACCTTTAACCCTTCATATTCCACTAACCCTTCATAAGGTACAAATCATATGTCCATCTGCCAGATGAAGAAACTGAGACACAGTGGAGGAATTCTCTAACAGGCAAAAATCTTTCAGTAACTTAGTGACAGAGAGTGGACCAGAAGTGAGTTTTTCTGTCCGCCAATTCACTCCTTCTCTCAATCACAAATTCATCATCCAGCAAGTATTTTTGAGTACCTATCGTGCAACTATTCTAAGAGGGTGAACGAATCAATTTTCTTTCCTCAGGGACCTTACATTCTAGTGGGGAAAGCAGACGGCAAACAAACGAGCCAATAAACATTTAGCATCAAATGGTCCAGTGGAGTTCATTCTATGGCACCCAGTGAGTCCTAAGAAGAAAGATAAAGTGGGATCAGTGGAGGGGGAGGGGCTGTCAGGCTGTGGAAGGAATGACCAGGACGGGCTGCCAGAGGGGGTCCTGTTGTCACAGGGACCAGAGTGAGCTCTGGGAGGAAGCTTGGCTTGTTCCAGAAACATAAAGGAGGCTGATGTGACTAGTACAGAGAGTGAGGAGGAGAGGGTGGGAAATGAGGCCAGGGCAGCAGCCCAAGGCTGGATCACACAAAGCCTTGCATGAGCTTGGGTTTCTTTTTATGTATATTAGAGACCCACTGCAGGAATTTGAGCAGGAAACATGAAGTCTGTTCCTGTTCAGGTCCCTGGCTTGGGGTCACTGCCAAATCCCAATGAGAGAAATGGGTGAAGGAGCAGCAGCATCCTGTAATGGACAGGGGAAGCCTCAGAGGTCTGCGTGCTGACCCCAGCTCTGCCTCAGAATCCAATGGCATGTCCACATCTCTTAACTTCTCATGACTTCATCTAGTTTTATCATGTAAAAGAGTGGACATGATGATTCAAAGTTATCATCTCCCACCTGTGCCTCTAAAGCTGTGCAATTCTTTAGTGTTTTTATTTTATAAACCAAACTCAGTCCCTCTCAGCCTTTGCCTTTACTGTTCTGTCTGTCTGGAAATAAAATTTCCCTGGCTGACTCTTTTGCATCTTTTGGATTTCAGCTAGAAGATCATTTCTTCAGCAAGGTCTTCCCTTTAAAAAACTAGTTCTTCTTGCTCTGTAGTAGACACTGTTGCATCTTGTTTATTTGCTGTTCTATTTTATATACTATCTGCAAATACCAATTAACCTATGTCCAGGGTAAGCTGGACCTGTTGAGGGGTTAAAGCACCCAGGAGCAGCTCCCAACCAATGACAGATAGGGAGTAGATATATGTCCCAGAATCCTCTCTCCTGGGTGCATAACTACAGGCATGTTCTACACTGACATCTACAGGGCTCCCAAGGGACTGCACTCCCGCAGCAGCCAGCAGCGCCAGTATCTTGACAATGTACCTTTATTGTCTGCCTTCCCTTCCCTATGTCACTTCCCTGCTTCCCCGCTGGTGTTTCTAGAATTGGCACCCAAAGAAACCACGTGTTCTTGAATCCTTGCCTTTGGATCTGCTTCTGGGAGAACCTGAGTTGTTCCCAATACAAAGTTGAGCCAGTTCCATCTCAGTGTTTGCTGGAGTCTTTCCAGAGCATTTATCTCCATTTGAGATTATCTCATTTACTCATTTGTCCCTCTGTCCTCTCTCCTCTATTGGAATGCCAGTTCCAGAGAATGGAGACCTTTTCTTGTTTTGTTCACTGGTATGTCCTAGATTCTAGCATCTAGAACCATGCCTGGCATAAAGAAGATATTTAGTACATATTTGCTGAGTGAATGAATAAAAGTCAGACACTTTCTTCAAGATTCCCAATTAGCCAGGGGAAATATGACCAGCAGGCAGCAGTACCACTGGATGATTTTAATTGGCTGAAAAGAGAAACTCAGATTAGAAATAACTTTTGAGATTAACTTGTCCCACGGCCAGAGTTAACAAGTCATACAGAGGTAACGACTTTGCACTCTGGTACTAGCAACCTACTGATAAAGGTGAAATCAGAATTAGGTTTCCCTGACCAATATGCATTCTAAGATTTTATGTCACCTAAGAGTACAGCCATTCCACCTCTGGTTAAAAGCCAGAAAACAGTTCAGAGACTTTCCATATTGTTTAGAGACTTTAAAAAGTACATCTTGTTCATAAAATAATGATTGAGAGAACAAAATAGAAATTATCTCCCACAGTCAAATTCTGTCACTTGCAAATCTGTAACAAGCTCCCGGGCATTTTTTACTGACTGCTTCCATCTCAAACATAACAGAGGCCAAAGGAAATGCAGAGTTTGTTCAAACATAAATGCTGTTCAACTCCATCACCAGAATGTCTGATTACAAAATTAGTGGAGCCAAGCCTTGGTTATACATAATCAAACTGATGGCACTCTCCAAGCAAACTCCCCTGAAACTGCAGAAAAGAAATAGAGGAAGAATGATAACACAAGCTCCTATCTGGGACGTTAACTACAAGAATCAAAATTAGCAAATAACTTGGGGTCAATGTACGTTCATCTAATAGCTGACATTTCCTCTCCTACGTAAGATTTCATGCTGGGAATGATAACATTAAACCGTACAATGTTCTTAATCACTAAGAAATGAGTCTCTTCTAGTTACTAGGCTTGATTTCTCCATAATGAAAGAAAATGGGCTCTTCCAATATAAAAATGTTCATGACTAAAAGGGGGAAAAAAGATATTAACTCTTTGCCTACCGGTTAACCTGAAAATTCAACTCACTTTTTTTCCCAGGAGATGCATTAAACAACATGTAATTAAATCATTTTCTAATTTTATTTCCCATTTTAATATTAAAAAGTACCCTGGGAGGTAATATTTGATAATTAGTGCATTTTTCTTTATCTGCTTTATTTGTGCTATTAATTATATAATATTGTTTAAGGACACTATGTCGCTAATTATATTCTATTAGAGATTTTACCTTTGAAGTTCAATTACTGCTCTTTGAGCCAATTTATCTGTTTTATAACATGGTCTAGAATGTTGAGTGGATTGTGTGACTACTGTGATTATGTGACTACTGTGATAGAGTAGACACTGTGACTACTGAGTAAGAATGAAATTAATCTACAAGCCACTTGTTTTTCTCGTTCTTCAGCCAGAGAACACAGGTCTCCTAAGCTCACACTCTTTTACTGTCCCCACAGCATGGGCACCAGGTGCTGCTCTTCCCAGAGTGACAATTTCTTATCCAAAATAGAAATAGGGACTGTGCCCTCTCTGGGCTCTTAAATCCCTATGTTGCTGCCTGCTGCTTAGGTGCCTGTGTGCATTTCACACTGTCAAACAGGTGACTAATGAATGGGTGAGGGGAGAAGCATGCTCTGCCTACCATCTTCATTCAAGCACAAATGAACGGCTAAAGAACTGCAGGCTCAGGGCTGGTGGTCCTTAATCTTAGAATACACAGTGCACCTGGGGAGCTTTCGTAAAATTGCCCTTCCTAAGGCCTGTCATCCTATAGCCCCAAGAGGAAACTAAGTATACTGTATTTGGACAAAACTCTAATGCTGGCGAATCAAAAAATCTGATTCAATGTATTAGAGTTATGAAGGTAATCAGCAGAAGAATTCCAAATAAGAGTATAACTAGCAAACATTAAGGAGAGGATGTGGGGAACACTGTGAAAAGATTCATTATGTTTCTAATGGGAGTCACAGATGGGGTTAAGTTAATAAAGCAAGAAAAAGAAACAGACATATTATATAGAAGTGTGGGGAAAATGATCAGAACAACCAAACACCGGAAAGGTTTAAAATGTTTGCTTCTACAAAATATGAGATTAGAAAGAACAGGTGTTTGCTTTTGATTTTATGCCCTTCTATAATATATATTTTTAACCATGTGAATATATTAACTTTTTATTACTGTTTAAAAAGTAACAATGGACCCTCAGGTGATTCTGATGTACTTCCCTGGTTAGGAAGCATCCCTTAGTCATTGGGAAGTTGGGGAGACAGTGACAATGTCAGGGCAGGGAAGAGCAGACACTGTGTGTATTGAAGCTTTACTGAGGTCTTTGAAGGGCATTCTGCTTAACCTGTAACTCCTGGTGTGGAACTGAAGAGCATTTGTGTTGCTAAATTGCACGGCTGACATACAACCTCAGAAGCATGGCTCCTAAGGATAACAAAAATCATAATGGTGGCTAAAATGCCATTTCATCGGTATTATAAAACTTCATCTATACCACCTTTCGGGAATTTTGAGATTACTACCATAGAAAAGTGAAAAATTAAATAATCAAAGCAAGAGTGACCCCTAGACTTATTTTAAGCATTTCCTAAGCTCTTATCCTAAGCCAGGAATTTAGTTCAATGCTTTATTCACATGGTCCTAGTCAATCCCCTAAACAATCTTGAAAGATAAATGTGCAGAATAGGACCTGGATGTTGATTTGCATAAATGAGTAAGTCTTCATTCCAGTTATCTGATGAGAACTTTGCAAACTTCTCTGAGATCACACAGCAAGCAAAGATGCAAATGGTGGTCCAACCATAAAATCTATCTTCTTCTCCAAGATGGGACACTGCCCTACTAGAGGAGGAACATATGAGCTTTAATTGCCCTGGCCAAAGAGGGACCAAAAACCTCAGATCATGGCAGACACCATTAAGAGCCCAGAATAAATGGGCTACAATGGTGGCCTTCAAACATGGTTTTCTGACTTGAAGTATTAGAAGCAGTAGGTTCCTCTCCTGGACACCAATCCCCTAAAGTATTTAGGTGTTTCTAAAGCCTCTGACTTTTCTGAAGTCCACTGGTGTCCACCTACCCTGCATCTATACCAGGGCTCAGCAAACTTCTGCAGAGGACAAGACTGTAACTGTATTTGGCTTCTCAGAGCTTACGGTTCCTGTTGTAACTACTCAGTTTTACATTATAGCATAGGAGTGGCCATAGACAGTGAATGACTAAGGATAGTTCCCAATATAATATTTTGTTGGATACTGAGACTTAATTTAGTATAAATTTCACATGTTGCAAAATATTCTTTTGATATTTTTTTCCCTAATGATTTAAAAGTACAAAAAAACATTATTAGCTTATGGGCTATACCAAATCAGGCAGTTGGGGATTTGACCCATGGCACATATTTTACTGATTCCTGATCTAGGCAGAAGCAAGAATCTCTGTTATTGGAGATCTAACCAAACCCCCTCATTGTAGGGAAACAGGTCCAGAGAGTAGAACACCGGCCTAAGTTTGTACTGCCGGTGAGAGGACCACGTGGGGTTAGCATCTGTCCCTGCTCTGCAGCCACCATAGAAGGCAACATAATGCTGAATGGCCATTTGAGTAGAATAACTAGGAGTAAAAAACACTCAATTAAGTAAACTGATTAATGTAGGCAATGTATCTGCCATGCCAATTAGAATTTTCAAAGATTAGAATAAAAAGGCATTTCAAATAATGATGATATCTTTATTTAAAATGCCTTTTTGTTAAACATCTTTAGGAAGAGATGTTTAACACTACAACTATATCGGATGTATTTTCATCTTGCCGTGAAGATTTGGAGAATGCTTGAAGGATCCCGAAGAGGCTCTGGGCCATCATGACTATTAATTATGACTATTAATTATCATATATGCTTGGAAATGATTATGTGTCATTACCGGTTATTTAACCTCTTCAGGGTTCAGTTCTCGTCAACATGCAGATGCAAGCACCCCTATAGCACAGCCTTGGTGTAAGGTTTAAAAGGAATGATGTGATGAGGCACTTGGAACTCCGTCTGGCACATAGTAAGTGCTTAAGGAACGTTCGCTTCTGTTCTCATCATTGCATTCACCATCCTTATCACGGGGGCAAAAGAGGTTAGGTGTTGTTAGAGCTGCTTTAAAGCTAGGCACTGGGTCAGGCAAGGATCCGAAGAAGAACATGAGGCAGGTGTGTAGGAACACAGCTTTCGAAGGATAAAAAGCCTTCTCTTCAAAGCTGGGTTTCCCTTTTTCTTGGATTCTTTCGGGGGGTCACATCCAAGCCATTCAACCCTCATCATCTACACCTGTCAGAAGGAAGAAGGAACATCCAACCTCACTAAAGGAAACGGGCCAGGGAGGAAGGTTTATTAAACACGTCCTGGCACATCAGAGAGAGCCCTCCATCCACCCCAGCCCCTTGAGAACAGAAAAGGTGAGATTAAACCCAATCAAAGAACTTGTACTTTATATTCTGAATAGCACAAGTTGAACATGTCAAGTTTCCCCAGATTGTCAGAGATCTTAGATGACAGCTCCTCAGAGAGAATGGTTATAGGGAAGTGTGGTTTGAAACTCCTGTTACATTAGCAATGCTTGCAAAAAAGAGGCAGTGCTCAGCCTAAAAAACACTAGAGGGAGAGGGAGAGGGTAAGTGAAGGATGTACTTGAATCTCAGAAGCATTGACATGGAGAGGAGAAACACGATTTGTTCTCTGAGGCTCTGGAATGTAGGCCAGAACTCACAGATGTCAGAAATCATGGGAGGCCGACTTGGACCACACAGCCATAGTGTTTAACATTCACAAAGCCTGTTCTGTACAGGAGGCACTGTGCTAGTGTCCTCCTTGTATTACCTCATTTAATCTTCCTAATGGTCCTGTGAAGTGGGGACTGCTGTCATCCCATTTGCAAATTAGAAATTAGAAACTTGAGTCTGAAGCTTATGGAGTGGCTTTTGACCACTCCAGCACAACTGGCGAGGGACAGAGCACAGAGTCCCAGCAAGTAACCAGACGCTGGGGCTTGTTCCCAACCACTGTGCATCCTGCTCCTGACCACTAGTTCAGTCTGTCTTGCTCATTTATCTTCTGGCCTGCAAAGAATCACTTGGAACAGCCTGTGTCTTTACATAAAGAGAGACTCAGCAGGTTTCCAGGAGACCAGGACGTTTGTCCTCAGTTCCTTTGACCTGTGCTGGGACTTGGATGCTGAGTCACCCAGCACTTTATTTCTCCATCTTAGGCTCTGCCCAGCTATCTCATGGAGACTGTCGGGGTCCCTCTCATCTGCCCTGCCAGGCTGGGAGTTCCTAGAGGGTAGGGGCCTTGCCCTCACAGGATCCACACACAATAAGCGACAAAGGAACAGAAAGTCGTTGCTCACCGTTTCCGCAATTTTCTCACAAACATCAATCCTCTCACCTCTTAGCCTCTGTTTTTGTCTTGTGAACCAAAGAGGCCTTTTTATTGCTGTGTGTGTGTGTGTGTGTGTGTGTGTGTGTGTGTGTGTGTGTGTTATATCGTAAACCAGGTCATAAATGAAAGTGTCAGGAAAAGAGTTTTAGGGACAACCCCTTAAGTCCTGTCCTGTCTTTGAACCTCATGAGTGCTTTGCCCTGGGTCAACTGTCTCAACCTCTCCAGGGGTGAGTTTATTGATCTACAAAATAAGGGCCTCAGCTAGATCAATGATCTTTCAAGCTACCTTCCTGCAGCTGACATTCAGAAGTGTCCATGTTGAGTGACAAGAAGGGCAGGAAGGACAGAAAGGACAGGCTCCTACCTTCCCACTCTGTCTTGTCCACCAAGACAACTCTGCTTTTTTAATCTATTTTACATAGTGGGCTTCTCCTGCAAGATTCCATGTGAAAATAGAGCTTCAAACAAAAAAGGGTGGAAACTTCAGAGCCTGTTGATTTCTCTCCTAAGGGCTCTTCCAGCTTTGATCCACGGTTCTGGGATCGTAAAGGTGAGAGCACATGAATATGGATATATATGAATTCGTGGAATACTCTTGGGCCAGGGACTTAATTGTGTCCTCAAATACTCATGTCTCTGCATAAAAAGCTTCACATTTTCCTATTTTAGCCACTTTGACAAACTAAACCTTTAAGGTGTCCTCACCTGGTATAATCCCTGGTAATCACATGGACTTATCTGGCTCCCAATAAGTCAATAAGGCATTGTAGCTGTGCTTGAGTCAGCTAATAGTGGGGAAAAAGCAGGAGTCAGGTACCTGAACACACGGGCATCTCCAAACACAACAGCCTTACTCTTTCACACAGGGGTCCACTATTGACAAAGCTTTGTTAAAGACGGAATCTTACAAGCAGAAATCTTTCTCTTCTGGGATTTAGGACAAAATGCTGACACTTTGTGGTAGAAGGTCAGAGACCCCATAGACTGGGCTTTTGCAAGACGACAGAGATGCAGGACCTGGCCTGGAATTGGTTAGTTTTCCAGAGAGTCCCCTCCTCTTCATTCTGCTCTAACTTGTGGTCAGAACTGACATCTGACCTGGCCAACTACAGAGTAAGGGCCAAAGTCAAGTCAAAGTCCAGGCTTTCATACTTTCCTGGTAGGGCTGGGTCCTTATGGGTGGACTTCCCGGTGCACTTGAAACAGGTCCCAAATAGCGTCTTCCACTTATATGGTCACCACCTTCCTATCCAGGGAAGGCCAGGCAAGGACACAGAGCCAGGCCATCTTTGGTGTAATGCCAGTTTATGCATCCAGAGGGCCTCACGTACAACAGGCAAACATTGAATGGTTGGAGAAAAAAATGAAAGTCCCAACATGTGGTAAATTTGAAACCCACTGGAAATGGGGACAGGAATATTCTAGTTTTTTATTCATCCATCCATTTGCTCATTCATTCATGTGTGCTTAATGTTGCCAAGCATGTCGTAGACACAGGGATGTAGAAGATGAAAAGACAGGTCTGGTCCTTGCTCTCAGGTTACTTAGGGTCCAGAAAGAAAGGACAATCTTACACACGAGTAATTGTAGGGCAAAATAAGTGGACCCCAAACTGACTCTGGAGTTCAAGGAAGGCTTCGAATCAGAAGTAAGGAAGCTTGATGGAAAAGGAGCCTTTGGATGAGTGAGGAGGGCAAAGAACATGCAGGGAGAGCCTGCATATTTAGATGCAGAGTCACAGTGACAGGGTGGCATGTCACATTGAATGCCTGTGCACATGACCCTCGAGTCCAATCTCAGCTGTACCAGCTCCTTAGCTGTGTGATCTCAGGCAGGCTACTCTGCACCTCAGAATCCTTTGCTGAAAAATAGGGACTATTATAGTGCTTGTCTCACGGGGCTGTTGTGAGCACTAGGTGTATTAAATTTCACGTTCCTAGAATAGTTTCTGGCACGTAGTAAGCACCCACCTAGATCTCTGATTCTTGGGGATCCATTTCCCTCCCGCTATGTGATTTGCTCTTTTGTCCTAAAAGAGAAATGGGGGCTGAACCTCCCTACATATACATCACCCCAACCACCTGCTGACGCAGTTGTGAGTGTATCCTTCCTTGATGCTTCTAATTTGGTGGTGGCAAGGAGGTCCCATGCTTGGGAAGAGCAATTGCAGCCAAGGTCCTGCACATCTGAAGTGGCCTGCAGGATGCTGACCCAGCATGGAAAGGGCCATTTCAAGTCAGCCCAGGTGTGTCTGGTTTGCAAGGTAGGTGAATACAAGCACCAAATGCTTGAGATTCATAGAATCTCCTCTTCATTGTGGTTGAAGGGAGTGACTTTGAGAATTTTTTTTCTGGATACCTCTAGAGTGCAAATAGAGTTAGAAAAATTAGAACCCCAAATTGGACAGCCAGGAAGATCCTTTTGATGAATCTACTCCCCGTGAGCAAAACGGTATGCTATTCCAAGTTTTCTGAGGAATCTCCAGACTTTTTTCCATAGTGGTTGCACCAATTCACATTCCACCAGCAATGTTTGAGTGAACCTTTTTCTTCACATCCTCACCAATATTTATTGTTATTTGTATTCTTGATAATTGCCATTCTGACTGGAGCCACCATTTGACCCAGTTACACCACTTCTCCATATATACCAAAGGACTTAATAAACAGCATACTACAGTGACATGACCATATCAATGTTTATAGCAGCTCAATTCACAATAACTAAGCTATGGAACCAACCAAGGTGCCCTTCAACGGATAAATGGATTAAGAAAATGTGGTCTTATATATGCAATGGAATATTACACAGCCATAATAAGAAGGAAGTTATGTCATTTGCTATTAATGGATGGAACTAGAGACTATCATGCTAAGTGAAATAAGCCGATCCCCAACAACCAAAGGCTAAATGTTTTCTCTGATATGTAGATGCTAACACATAGTAAGTGAGAGGGAAGGAAGAATAGAATTGCATTGGATTAGATAAAGGGGAATGAAGGGAAGAGATGGGGAAGGGAATAGGGAAGACGGTAGAACTAATTGGACATAACTTTCCTATGTTCATATGTTAATACATTGCCAGTGAAACTCCACATCATGTAGGACCACAAAATGGGATCCTAATTAGGACAAGTTATGTATAATGTCAAAATACACTCTACTGTCATGTATAACTAAAAAGAACAAATTAAAAAAAAAAAAACAATGTGCCAAATTTCAAACAAACTAAAACCTTCTAAAAACAAGAAACAAAAAAAAAAGATTTGCACAAATGGTAAGGAGCCTGTGGCAATTCTGCTGTACTTGCATTTCTATAAGTTTACTTAAATCAGCTCTTTTTTTCCTTTATCTTGTGAGGTACATATTAATATTCTGATTTATAGATGAAGACAGTAAGGTACAGAGGGTGAGTTGACTTGCCCAGGGACTCACAGCCAACAAGTGGCTAAGCCAGAATGGAAGCTCAGGGAGTTTCAGGAGGAAGGGGATCTATTTTGGGGGATTTTCTTCATAATAACACCAGTCTTCACAGTTGCAAATATTTTCCTTATTCCAGCAGTGTGGCCCTTGGAGAAGGAGCCTCGTCTTTACCATTGGAGATGTTTAAATCTAAATTCTAGCTTTTATCACGTGGCCTTTTCAAGATCCTTCAATCACTTGACCCATCTTTCTCACTCAAAAAACGACACTGTCACCTCACCATTCTTGGAGAGACGCAGAAACTGTCATTGGAACTCTACAGAGTTATCTTGGAGGATGGAAGGTGAGTTCAGAGGGTAACCTAGATTCCACTTGCCCATTGAGGGGCTTGGGTTACCCTGGAGGGCCGCCTCCTTTGGCATCTTGGCTTGCCTTCCTGTCCATCCACTGCCCTCCCAGAGGCTCTTGGCAGTGTCAGGGGTCATGGGTTCTAACTGAAGAAAAGTTGGGGGAGGGGGAAGGATAAACTAAAATGAGCCCCATTAGCAAATAGAGAAACCCTGAGAGGGACATAGGAAGGAGGAGGGAGCACTCTGACCCTCTGTCTCTAACTTCTGCACATGTATATCACACACACACCCAGGCACATCGACACATCAGGAAAATATAGAAAAGCAACAGTCAGGGACAGAAAAACAGCAAGTGATTGCTGCAAATCCCAGTCCCACCCTGCTGTTAATTCTGGGTGACCTCAAACATCACTGTCTGTCTCCAGACCCAGAGTGTCCATCTTGTAAAATTAGAAGCTGGTAAGATGAGCTCACCTTCAGCTCTATTTCTCAAGGATTCTTCAAAGCAGGAAGAGGGAGAGCTCTTTCTAGGGTGCGGGTGCCTGGATACAGCATCAGGGTCCTTCCAAGACACCCTGCAACACCCTGAGCCTGCTCTAGCCTCTGATTGCCACAGTCTTACAGTGCACGTGGCCTTTATGGGTCTTGCATGACTGTTACAGGACGAGACTGTTCACTGGCATTATTTTATGTGTTCTGATCTAGCTGGAAGGCAAGGCCACATTGCAGCCATGGCAAAAAAGTGAAGGATTGTGTTTCGTAGGACTCCTTGTGCCAGGCAAACAGACACGCTTGGTCCATATTTGACCGTCATTTAGTTGGCTGTGAGAATCAAACCCTGTGAGAAAGCACTAGGAGAATGGAAGGTGACCAGGCTCAAGGAGCAAGGAGCAAAGACTCAGCACAGTGGTCACTTCAAATATTCAAAGGCTGCTCCGTGGAAGGCCTGCAGACCTGTTCAGCAAGAGTCAGAGGGCAGGCAGCATTAGAAGGGATGAGAAGGTAACCAGGAGAGAACAGAAAACAGGCTGCACCTGTTCAAGGGAGAGTGTGGACATGGTCAGTACCCTGGAGATGAAGGGCTGCCCTGGAGGTATGAGCTCCCCATCACTGGGAATTGCTCAAGCGGAAACCTGATGGATGGGCCCTGTTAGGGAAGCCGTGGAGGAGATTCTGTCCCTTCATGGGCAGTGGCTTAGAAGCCCTCTCAGGCCTGCCTCTATCTACATATGCATCTGCATATTCCTAACTTGATTCTTTAGCATAGACATGAGGATTTTGCCCTTAAGTGCAGGTGATGTGTGAGTGCAGGCGTCATCTTCTGAAGATGTCTAAAATTGGGTTGAGGAACCTAAAATTGGATTCCTTATCTCCAGACATAAATGTCTTCTTTCTCCACTAGTGATGATGATAATAATGACAATGGTGAATATTATGGTGGTAATTACCTATATTTATTAAGTGACTATGTGGGATCACATATTATGATGAGCACTTTATATACATTTTCTTGCTTAATTCTCCTAATGCCCCATGAGGAGGTAGATAATTTCATCATTCCTTTTGTAGAGAGATAAGACCATGAAAACTCAGAGAGTGAAAGTAATTTGACTAATATCACACAGTTAATAAGTTTAAAACCCTACTCTGTCTGACCCCAGATCCCACTTCCCCAACAACCCCCCTGCCATCTGCCTAGCCAGACGCTATAGAAACCAAACATGACCCTGTATGGTATTGAGTTGGCAGCAGGAGAGGCACTGAGGAAAGTGGGTGGGCTCAGCCTTACAGAAGGAATTGACAGATTTAACACTGTAGGGGGGCAAGGAGACTAGAGAACAGTTTCTTCTCACGGCTGATGGAGCAGAGGGGCAGCAGCACAGAGCTGGGTTTGGACAGGCTGCCGTATGGAAGAAAACCTTCAACTGTCACATTCCACAGGAGTTGATCTGCAAGCATGTTGGAGAAATGGCTGACTTCCCTGGACCACAGGTTCCCTAATAAGACCTGGTCTGACCTGGCCCCACCATCTCTCCCTCTGATTCTGTCTCACTAGAAATGGTTATTTTAATGGAATTCCATCAATATATGATGGAACAGGCATTTTACAGGAGTTTGAGAGCCTGAGTTTGAGTTCTAGATACATCATGGCCACAGTAGGCAAGAATTGAACTCAAATCTTCTTGTCAAGGACCACCCCACACAGCCCCCACACCTTCCTCTGTCTCCCTCATACCCGGCTGTCACAGGGCACACACTGTATTAAGAACACAGACCTCGGGTTCTATGGACCTGGAGGGGAAGCCCTGCTCTACCACTTTATAAACACTTGATCTGAAAGTCACTTATACTTCCTGAACCTCATTTTCTTTATCTGAAAAATGGGGATAATGTTATGACCCTCGAAGAGTATGGTGAAGGTCAAGACACGTAATTAGAGTCGGATGGGCATGGGATAGAAAAAAATGCATGTCCAGAAATGACAAATATATGGAGACAGAAAGTCGACAAGAGATTACCTGGGGCTGAGGGGCAGGGCTGGCAAGAGAATGGGGGAGAGTGTGTGGCTAAGGAGAAATGGGGAATGACGACTAACAGTTATGGAGTTTCTTTTTAATGTGATAAACATATTCTAAAAGGAATTGTGGTGATCATTGCACCATCCTGTGAACATACTAAGAACGATTACTTTAAATGCATGGCATGTGAGTTATAGCTAAAAAAATTTATTTTGAAAAATAAAGAAGCAGAGGCATAGCTTTCCAATTTCAGCATGGTTCATGTTCACTTTATGAGCATATCAGTGTTATAGAAATGTGCATTCATCCTATAAAATATGTACACAATAGGAATACACACCTCAACATATGTGTATGGAAATACAAACAATATGTGAATACATAGAGATGGGTAGATTCAGTCTATCAAGTAGGAATTCTCCACTTGTGCAGAATGCTTCTAACACTTCAAATGATGGTGGCATTTGGCAACACATTTGGTTCTTCCCTGATGACTCTATAAGTGGGAGGAGCAGGAATTGTTTCTTGCAATGGACAGATGAGGAAACTGAGGGCTGGAGAGTTGCCAAAGAGCACAAAGCTAGCTCAGAGTGGTATCTGGATATAAGTTAGGGCTTTTTATTTTTACTTTTTTGGGTTCATCCATAAACCCTGAGCCACCTCCTTCCCCACTCTCTTCCAGTAGTCCTCCAATGGTGGCTACCTGAATCCTGCAAGCACCTTCCAAATTGACACAAAAGACTGCTATTGCTACTTTGAGCTCATGCATCCTCACACGAACAGAAAGGACTACAAAATGAAAGCATATCTCCCTCTTTTTCACAGGCTTCTTTGGTCGCTATAATTACCCCCTAGTCACAAGCACACTGAAGGAGAGGTCAGTTTCATGTAACAGCAGGCTAATTATGTGGCTGAATTTCTAAAAAAAATATTATCTTATAAATTGTGTTATTCCTCTGAACGGGGAAGAAACACACCATATACTTGACTATGTTTCAAACTGAATTAATTAGTAATTTGAAGCCTAATTATCAACTAATCTATTGGAACATGCAAGTCTTTTGTATTTGGACGGTATACGCCATTTGCATCCTATTAGCTGGCAGTTGTAAGAGTTGAGAACTCATTAGGTCAGAAGAAGAAAAATGCAGATCAGAAGTATGTAGCAACCCAAGGGGCTGACTCAAGGATGCCGTAACTGAGGGGTCACCAGGCAACAGATGGAGGCTGGCGATCTAATTACCTGGGGTCTTTCAGGAGCTATGAGGCCACTGATGTGTAATTTCTATCTTACCCAAAAGAGATAATTATGCATGCTCCTGTCATTGTTCTGTGTGTTCCCAAGCAGCATGATGTCTACAAGGTCTCACTGAGAGATATCCTGAGGTCTTGGGAAAAGCAGTGGCTGTGGCTGCTAATCTTGGTGCTAGATGCAGCTCTATTGTTGACTGGCTATGTGATACTATGGTACTGTAAGTTTTGGCCCCTTGCTGGCTCTGTTTCCCTACAAGCAAAGTAGATTTAGATGGAGTTGATTTCCAAAGTCCCTTCTACATATCTGGGATTTGAGAGCTGTCAAGGGCTTTCCTTGCTCTCAAATCAAAAATTTCATTTTTGTAATTGTTCTATTGGGTGTGAGAATCTTGGTTCCCCAAAAGACTTTATGCAGTCACCACTTATTTAAAATGCAAATATCTGTGAGAAAGGTAATATATCTAGCCATTAACATCTGGGTCTAAATGAACCTACCTCAATAAACCCTTCTTACTTCCAGTCTTGAGCCTGAAATACTGGAACTGCCTAGGCAAGGAGGTTTTGTAGGATAAAGAAGGGTAAAGCAAGAACTAATCAAAGGCTAAAGACCCACCAGAAAGAAGGGCACATTTTAAGATTGGGAAGGATGTCTGGGCTCCATTTTTTAGATCTATGCACTGGATCTATGCCTTAGCTAACAACGTTTACTCCAAAAATAAGTACAAAATATCTTTTGATCAATGGATAATTACTGCTTAGAGTAATAATAAGGTTAAATAATAAAAAATGATACAAAATAACATACATGTTCAGTTAAGCTGGATTACAATCGAAAATTTACTATGGATAAAAAGTTAACATCACAACATAATGGAAACATGGGAAATTATGAAGATGGGCCAGTGTGACAAACTTTGTAGACAAACGCTACCATTAAGGGAAACCTGATACAAGGCAAAGTTTGTTACTGATTAATATTCAAGGCTGGGGTTGTAGCTTAGGCAAAAACTCTACGTGTTTGCCTAGCAAGTATGAGGCCCTGGGTTCAGTACCACATAAAAATAAATAAATAAAATAAAGATGTTATTATTATAATATATACTATAACAAAAGTAATGTTAAAAAAATTCAATGGGAACTGCAGCCACTTCGGAAAATAATGTTAGAGTTCCTCAAAATGTTAAATGTAACTGTATGGGGTGGTGCATTCTTGAAGTTTCAGCAACTTGGGAGGTCGAGGAAGGAGGATTGCAAGTTTGAGATCAACTAGGACAATGTAGTGAGACTCTGTCTCACTAAAAAAAATTTTTTTTAATTGCCAATGCTGGAGATGTAGCTCAGTGGTAGAGTATCTGTGGGTTCAAGTCCCAGTACCACACACAAAAAAAAAGACAACAAAAAACAAAAAACAAAGAACAAAACAGAACAAAGCCAAAATTAAATATAGAGTTTAGCACATAACCCAGACATTCCCCTCCTTGGTAAAGTTTGAAGAGAAAAGCTTGTGCAATCATGTTCAAAGCAGCATTATTTACAATCAACCCAAATGTAAAGTGTCCATCAATTGTTAATGGGTGAGCAAAAATGGTCTATCTATGTAATGGAATATTGTTTAACAATAAAATGCAGAGAGAGAGAATGCAAATCAGTGGTGGTTACATAGGGCTGGGGAGTTTGGAAGTGAAGAACAGTGACTGCTTATGGATATGGGTTGTGGGGTGGTGAAAGGTTTTAAGATAAGATCAGAGTGATAGTTTCATAACTGTGAATATATGAAAAACCATTACATGGTACAGTGTAAATGAGTGAGTTGTTTGGCATGTGAATTACAACTTAATAAAACCTTTGAAAATAAGACTACATGAGAAACAAAATTATATTTGACTTTGAGAAAAAAAGAGCTGCGGGAATCAAACCTCATGATAAAAACGGGTAGATGTGTCAGTCACGGCACAGAGAGAACGGACTTGACAAAGGAAACTCATAATGGCACATGGTGGCTGCTAGCTAAGACAGTGTGTACAGAAAATGATCCAGTAAACCAAGTGTTTGTGACATGGAGAATAATTACACTCAATAAAAAGAACTGCGGCACATCAAAATGAAAACAATTTTTTTAAAAGACAGGCTTATCTGTGCCATATAGAAAAATGGATAAATATGAAATGGACATCATATCATTCATGCTGGAAGATGGTTTGGGGTTAAAGATTTGTCAGTATTAGCATCATTATGATTTAAATGTGTTGTGATTATGAAAAGCAAAGCTGTCTTTGAGTTCAAAACAGAGGGCCCAAAGCACAGAGACAGCTCATATCCATTCAAAGATGTGATGACTTTGTCCTTATTATTGAGGGGCAGAGCCGATGAAAGAGGGACTTGTGAGGACGGTAGCTGTCTCTCAAGGACAGTCAGAAGTTCAGACAGTATGCTGGGTTTGGAAGCAGGATCCGGAGGAAAAAGGTAAATTTGGCAATGCTAAGGCTTAGTATTGAACTCTGAGCTGCCCCTTCCACCCAGACAGTTTACACCAGGCAGGGGCCACAGAAACAACTAGGAACCCCAAAGGCAAAAAGGCCTGAGCTCATGGCTTGCCAGGCTCTACTCACCAGATTTGCCAGGATGTAGTGGTAGCCAATGCCGTTCTTCTCTAGCTTTATAATCTACAAAACATAATAGGAAGGGCCTCATCAGACATACTAATTGTTAAAGCTACAATAACAGTAATAACAGCACTAGTAACAGACATTGAGTATTTACAATGTGCTCTTCCAAGTACACAAACTGTGATATGCCAACCATTCAATGATGGTGACATTGTTAGTATCCTTATTTTGCAGATGAGGAATAACCATAGACAGGTTGATTAAGCTCCTTAAAGTCGTTCAGCTGTTAAGAGGCAAATGTAGGATTTGAAATCATTTGTTTTTCTGATTCCAGGTACAGAATGGCATCACTGGAACCGTAGGGAGCTCACTGTACTCCTTCCATAAAGCCTTCCATGCACATGGAGATTGTCTATCCCGTAGGTGGGGATCTTACGTTACATGGAATCCCCTGTCACTGTCATGAGAGTGTTTGCTGCTTGGATGGTCACATTGACCATATGCAGATGCCCTTCTCTCTTTCCCTGAATTTTGTATTTTCCTTCCTAAGCCAGTTGGGTACTCAGGCATTAATAGGACACTCACCTTGGAAGCTAGAAAGGATCATCTGGTCCTAACCCTTACTGGACAGATGGAAAGAGGAGTGATCTGCACAGACCCCATTATAGTCCGGTAGCAATGTCAGGACAGGTGCTGGACTTGTGAACCTCTCTGTATGATCCCTGATTACTGTCAATCATTAAGAGCCAGGATCCCCTAACACTTTACTGAAGTTGTCCCTCATCACTGCAGGCAGAAAAAATATTTATGGAAAGAACTACCCAGATATCTACTTGGGTAGCCAGTCACACCACCCAACAAAGACAAGCTGACTGCAGGCTTTGGCTCTGGCCCTCGCTGGCCTGGAAATTAACTTGATCTATTTCTTTCTTTTTTCTTTAATCATCATATTGGGGTTAGCCTACCCTGCTCAGTGCCTTTCCCCCTGCATGGTTGCAGGGAGACATAAAACATATGAGAAGCACTCAGGCTGCTTCTCTGACTGAATAAATTTTCAAGGTTATTAAAGTCCACATTCAGACATCTACTTAATTGGATGTATGTGCACAGTGGCTCACTTTTTTTTTATGTGGGGGATAATTAAATGCAAGCACACACAATGAATGCTCTCAAACAGTGGTGAGGTTGTGAAATTGCAGACCACAGAGCTCAAAGACTATTGGGATGATAGTTTTATTAATCATTCTTCATTACTTTTTTTATCTTCTTGTCAAATGCTTTGCTGCCCCTTCGACAATGAGATACCGTTATCAAAAAACCTATTCAACTTTTAATAAACCCAGAATAACAAATAAATGATGTTTCAGAAACCACCACATTCAGACAGTGGAGGAGTATAGTTCTATGCAAGATGAAAGTTCAGATGGATGCATAGGAAAAAAACAAAGAATTGATGACTTTTGACCAACAAAAATTAGTGATTTTGTGTAGTCCTACCTCATACTGACATTCCGGTCCATTTTTTCATTACCTATCTGTTGACCTGCTTTCCCTCCTTCACTAACTTCATTTAACAAATATTAATTAATTGCTTACTATGCATGAAGCACCCTGCTGGCAACATCATGTGTGCTGGGGGAAACCAGCATACAGCCTCCCCTGCAAGAGGCTACGCCCAACTGGGAGGGGATCCCTCATAAACAGATAAGCAGATAAATGCACAAACAGTTACAAACAGAGAAATGTGTTATAAATGAGATGTGCAATTCCACCTCACCTCCATGACCTCATCGACTCAAATTTCATTTCCACGATATCACCTGCTTTCACCATCTTTGCATCGGAATGGCCTTGACTCCTCTCTTTGATTATTTATCTTTTATGGCAAAGCTTTCATCTCAACTCCTCTGTAAAGTCTTCTATGACTAATTAATCTGTTCAATGAATGTTTATTGAACATAGACTAGATGCCAGGCATTATACAATGTGTTATGTTATGCACTTAAGAACAAATAAAGCAAGGTCCCCATGACCTCATTGAGCCGAGTTGCTGTTTTAGTAGGGAGCCAGATGGTAAATATATAAATAGACAAATGAATGCGATTTCAGCAGGTGAGACGCACCATGAAGACAATAAAACAGGGCCATGTGATGAATAGCACCCAAGTGGTTCTCTTCTACTGTCTCCTCTTGTTCCTTCTATACTTAATGACTGCATTATATAATTTGGTGTCTTATTTATTGATAAGGCATAACATTCTAACAATGCTATTTCTTGTTCATAAACCTTCACTGACTTCCCACTGTTTATACAACAAACCTCTATCTCTTTAGAACGGTTCCCAAGGATATTCACTCCTGTGCTGTGCTACCTGCAGTCATCTCTAGTACATACCCAGCATCCTTCACTCAGCCTGCTAACCATGCTGTGAACCTGGGTCTTCACCTGCCCTCTGGGCCTCCCAACTCAGCCTTTCCTTCACCTACAGGCTCTTATTTGGCCTATGGCCACCTGGAGAAATCCAGACACAGTTCACACCTGAGATTTTTCTTAGAGCCTTCATCAATTTCTTTTTCTTTCAATTCACTCAAAACATAGATATTGAATATTTAAGGAAGCCCTGTTCAAGGAACTATGGATACAGAAGAAAATAAAATTAAAAAAAAAATCCCTGTCTTCATAGAGCTTACATTCTAGCTGGGGGGCTGGAGAGAGAAGCCCACAATGAATTTCCTATTTGAAATTTAAAATCACTACCTCCTTTTGGACAGACAGAACATTTTATATTAGACCGAGAAGACTTTCGTTACTGAATGTGAGATCATCTTGGATGGTGCCAACAGTGTCAGCTTGCAAATCAGAGATGGAAGTTGTAGACTGAGCACTATCACTAAGAACTCGTCTGAGCCCAAGGCAAATCATTCAATTTGAACATCGTCACCTCACTGGTAAAATGTGAGCATAAGCAATCAATCAAGTGATCTGTAAGATCCTTTCAAATCTTCGGTGAAGAATGAAATAATTAGAAAAGAGTATAAATAAACTACAATCTAAATCACGCTTACAAACAATTCACCACCTTATAAAAAACAAATGCGCCCTTTGACAGAGGAGGTAGCTATAGATGTAGAGGCAGAAGAATTGTATTTTTGATAGGTTGGGCCCCCCAGAACCAAATGCAGCTGGATTTGACTTCCTGATTTTCTTATACGTCAGCAGTGAGACCTCAGGCAAGTATAATCCCTCTTTTCTTCATCTATAAAATATGTCATTTTTTAGGGGCTGATTCATAGAGTTGGTGTGAGTGGGAAGGTGATTGTGCCTGGAAAGGGTATGAGATGGTGTGTGGTGTACTGTCAGCCCTCAAGACACAGCAGCATAAAGGAAAAGTCATCCCTCTGTTAAGGACACCACTTGTTATTCATTGCATTCTCCGTCTCCTATCTCATTTCAGTTTTTTATATCAGTTTTGTGGAGCAGGGTCCTTCATTTCTATTTTGCAGATAGATTGGTTCATTTTCAAAGATGGAAGTGACTAAAGAAGCCAGCACTCATTGACCCTCTGCCTAGTGAAAATAAGCAAATGTTTACATGTATCACTTCCTAGTGGGGGCTCTTTTCTAAGTACTTCATATGAACTGATTTGATGCTGTTATTCCTCACATGTATTCTAAAAGAGGTTGTTATCAGTATTCCCAACTTATAGTGTGGGAACCGGAGAGGTAGAAAGATTAACAACCTGGCCCAAGGTCACAAAGCTAGTTAGCACTGGAGCTGGGATTTGAACCCCATCTGGTCTGTTTCCAGAGTTTTTGTTTCTAATCATCATCATGTATGGCTTCACTTAAATACTAGACTCAAATCCCCGATTCGAGCCCAGAGGACTTGTATCTCAATAGAAATATTTTTTGCTGATTTCTCTTTTCAAGAGCGAAAGTCAAATCCACACATGATAAAGTAGAACACACAAAGTTAATGCCTTCAAGAATTCATGACTTTCAGACTCTCTCCTTGTTCTGTTGCTGAGGCTTCTGCTGAGTTGGTGCTGAGATTCCCTGTGGGGGGCCCCTAGGGTCTTGAGAGCCATTAAGGAGCCTTGTCATATTGTCAAGTATCTAAAGTTACCATCTTCTATTATATGGCTCTTTTCAAAAATGATTGCAAATCTTCTTCCTTGCTAACTCCTCAGGATTCACAAATGTAGTTTGGAAAGACAAGCCGTCTCCTCAAAGGCCTACTAAGTCCGTGGCAGGCACGTGCTTTAAGTTCTGAGACCAGAGGAATTACAGTTTCTGTCTAAAAACCACTGAGGTCACAGTGCCTATTCATAGAATACACAGTTGATTTCTCAGAGGCAAGACCACGTGCAAGGAAACAGGAGAGAGGAGGCTGCTGCTTCCTTAGACTCTTAAAAACAGGTCAGTGGGCCAAAGCGATGAGATACCAAATGCCGGATCAGTGAGAGACACAGCCTGGGGCTGAATGCAGGAAGCTGGCTCTGCAGTCCATGCTCCTGATGTGATATGGCACTTGGTGAGCTGTAAATGCAGTGTAGTTTATTTTTTAACAGTAAAGGGAAACACTGGAGGTAAATTTTTGGTCCATCCATCTGAGAATCATTTGAAGCTCGGTATCAAGGTTCTCATTGTTTATGCTACTTCAAGGAATTTCAGAACTGAATTTTATGAATTTTACAGAATGTGAAATGGAAGGCATCTAATCTCATCTCTAAGAACTCTCCTTTAGCCCTCTTTATAACACCCACGGCAAAAATGTGTCGTCTGGCTGTCCCTGGATCATCTCCAGTCCCTGCCCCAGTCCCCGCTCTCTCCACTACCTGGCCCAGGATGGCATTGAGGCGCTCGGATTCACAGTCCACCACCACCAGACGTTCCTTTTTCTTCTCCAGATCCTGAAAGAGCATCCGGTATCCTTCTTCTGTGGTTGTCAAAATGTTGACTGCTGTCACCTGCCAGTTCTTCTCTGCGGCTGTGTCCAGGACTTTCTGCAGGACGGACAAACCTGGAGGTGGGACAGGTAGCACAGAGAAGTGGCTGTCAGCATCAGAAGGTACCACCCCACTTCCACCAAGCACTGTCCTTTCTCTACCCTCAACCCCATGGCTCTGCCAAGCCCAGCTCCAGCTTTCTTTCACTGTGCAAGGCTGGACTTCATGAGCACAGGCACGGGGTCTCTTGTGTTTCTGTTCCCAGGACACGCTAAACAGCAGAGACAATCTGAGGTTCAAATTCGGCATATCAGGTACATGATCTTGTACAGGTTCATTTGCCTCAGCAAACTTTAGTTTCTTCAAAGGTAAAATGAATCTTTATATCTTTAAGGGTTTTATACATGTTAGCTGTTATTATTTTGGGGCATTCAGTAAATGTTTACTAAATGAACCAATCTGGCATCTAAAGAGACACCTAAGAACTGTTGATCAAACTTGTGGATGTTTGATGTGCCCTCGATATATCACTAACACTTTGTCACCCAGTAGGTGGTCAATAAATGTGCACTGAATTTAACTACTCTCTTCTGATTCAGTTAAATGAAAGGAAGAAGCCTGTTCCTCAATACCGTTGAGTTCCATCTTTGAAACTGAGATGGTGTATTAGTTTCTAATTGCTGCTGTAACAAAATTACCACAAGCTTTGTGGCTTAACACAACACAGATTTATCATCTTATACTTCTGGATGTCAGATGCTGGAGATGGGTATCCTTGTGCTAAAATGAGGGTGTTGGCTTTATGAAGGTTCTAGGACAGAAACTGTTTTCTTGCCTTTCCAGCTTCTAGAAGCTGCCTACATCCCTTGGCTTCATCTCTGAAGCCAGCAATGGTGACCAGGTCTTTCTCCCATCACTCTGACACTGACTCTCCTGTCTCTTACTTTAACAGTTAAGGAACTTTGTGATTCCATCCAAGAACCCAGGAAAAGCTCCTTATAAAAAGGTCAGTTAATTTCATCTATAAACTTAATTCTCCTTTGCCACATAACAAAAACACACATTCAGGTTCAGGGATGAGGAAATGGATATCTTTTCAAGAAGGTAATTATTCGGCCTATCACATTTGCTCTTGCACTATTAATCTTTTATATGTATCTCATATCCAACTCCCAGTAACACTGCTAATCCCTTCTGTACTGACCAATATGGTGCCTGACCTCAAAATCATCTATAGATTGATTCGGTTATGCCTTCAGTACATGTTGTTGAGTGTGTTTGAGCCTCATGTGTCCTGAAAATCTACTATGTGTTTGGCATTATCTACTAGCTTTCTGTACTTCAAATCACTGAATTTTGTGAGGTAGGCACTATTCTAATATCATTTTACAGATGTGGAAATTGAGGCTCAGAGAGAACTTGTCATTTGTCTAAGGTCACAAAGCAAAAGCCCAGGGACTAGAGAAAGTGGGGTTTGAGCATGCTGTAAAAGAGGGGAGGGATTTATAAAGGTAGATGTGAGAAGGAAGTGCATTCCAGACAGGAAGTAGCATGAGCAAAGGCAAGGGGAAGAAAAATGTATAGGAGACACTGATTTGGAAAGTGTGATGTAAAATTCAAAGGAGGCAGAAATTACAAAGCTCTGAGAGGGATGATGATGATGATGATGATGATGATGATGATGATGATAGAAGCTAAAATATATGGAGATTTTTGAAAATTTATCAGGTCATAGGCACCAAACAAGCACTTCCTAGTCATCATCTCATTTACACGTTTATGAAGCAGAGACTTTTTGCCTTTATTATAGAGATGAGGCAATGAGACACAGAGAATTTTATCCACATTATGTAGTCTTAAAACTAAGGCACAGAGGGGGAGAGAACCCAGGAGTCTGGTGAGCAACAGAAGGACTGGTGTGTTAAGAGGATTACTCTCCTAAAAGGTGTGTTTCCACACTGTGGGTTAAAGATTAGCTACTGATACACCCTTCCACAGAAGGAAAGCATTTTGGATCATGTCCATGTGTTTTCCAAAGGGACAGGGTGGCATTATTTTTCCTCTAGCTGATCGTTTTCTCTCCATCGCTTAACAACCTCCTTCCCTAATCCTTGGCTTACCCCGGTCGGCATCATAAATGTAGACAAATTTCTGCCACTTGTAATGGTCAATGATGCTGATGAGGGCATCCTGCAGTTCAGGGCGCAGCTGGAGGACAAACTGATTGGATGTGTCAACAGGAAAGCTCGGCGTAATGAAGCACACGTGGAGGGCCCCGCAAAAGGAGGTTAACATATTGACAGTCCTTCGTTCATAGAACCCAAAGATGGCGTAGACTCCTTTGGAGAACTGGGAACAGACTAGAAGAGAAAGAGAGAAGGATTAATGGATGGATAGGAGATGCTGTAAACCAGTTGTCAGAGAGCTGAAAAACAAATCCATCCAACCCATCGCCTGTCTACCATCTATTATCTAGCCATCCACCCATCCATCAAACCAATCCATCCACCCATGCCTGCAATACACCAATCTATTCACCTGTCCATCTCTCCCTCCTGTTCACCCATTCATCTGTCTAATCTCCCAGCCATCTGTTTAAATCCAGTGCCTATTACGTGCTGGATGCTATCATGGTTACTAATTATAGTAATCATGTATACGAAGTGTTTTACTATGTGATCTCACTTTGTCTCTATAATTGCCCTGTTAATGCAAGAAAGGGATGATTGGGTCCTTTTTCTAAAGGGGGAAACCAAGGATCAGAAAGTTAATGGATACATTCAAGTAGCACATCTAGTGCAAATCTGAGTCGGGCAGATCTCTTGACTTTTCATCCAGCGATCTTTACATTTTCATTGATCGTCACTACCAGGCAAAATATTTAAAGAAAAAGGCTATAGGAAGAAGGATGTCTCCTGGCTGTTGCTTTTGATACATGTTTAAGGAGACAAGTGTTGATTTTCCCAGCCTAGCCTGTGGCTCTCCTTGTACACTTCTCTGTTGATCTCATTTGGTGTTTGTACTCCCGTTGGCTGATTTTCAGGACCCCCAGTGTCTCAGACATAGAAATAGCTTAGCTGTGTGAACATCCCCCCAGGATCCACTTTGTAGGATCCCAGCGCGGTTATCAGTCCTGGTTTGTGGTTGATGACATTGCTGGTTAGAATATAATGCTAATAAGACCAAGGGCCCGGGATTGAACTCTCAGTCAGTCAGTTCCTAAACCCAATTTTACTATCTGATATGGGATAGAGTTCACAGTCTTTGCCCCTATAAGGGAACCAAACCAAAAGTTATCCCCAGTGCCTGAAAATTACCCTCTCAATGTGAATAGTGAGGAACATCAGCTTCTTCATCATCATAAGAGTATTCTGCACTCCTTTCATATATATTGGGCTTTTAACCCTCATTACCACCTTATAACTTGGATATTATCAGGTATTATTTTTTTCTTTTAAGATGAAAAGTTAATGCTAAAGTTAATGCTCTTAGATCTTTTGTTTCCTACCACATCACCTGCTCATGACAGGATGTGACCTTTAACTTGGGGTCTCCAAGATGTGTCCGATGAATCATTAGTTCCACAAGATGAGAATCTTTGAACAAGAAAAGTCTTGTTTGGTCAAATAAATTGGGAAATATTGTGTGCCCTGTCCCTGTCTTGGAGTTTCATATGCACACTAGCTACATAAAGGATTGTGAGGTGTCTTGTTCAACTTTAATCTAGAGTTTACCTAATTGATTTGCCCCTAGGATCTCTTTTTGGCTCATACTTTTAATGTGGATATGAAGATCCTTTGGGTCATGTTGCAATAAAGAATGCAGTTAGCCTTGGGGCCAAATGGTCTTTTGTGAGTTCTCAATAAGTCCCTACAGATAGTGGACTTAAAAGATCAATGTTTCTTAAGAGATGCCAACTCAGCCACCTGAGTCATCTGTCCAACTCCTACTAAAAATGAGCACGCCATTTACAGGAAACCAGCAGCCATCAGTAACATCTGCTTGCAAACTTCCAGTTTCTAAGGACTCACTACCTCTTCAGGTGCCTGGCCACTGACAGACTGCTCTTTGAAGCCAGAACCTCACAGAATACTTGCTTTTAATCCACTCTATGGCTCTCCTGATACGTGAAGATGGTATTCATGGCCTCAAGCTTTATGATATTTGATATTTAGCAATGAAATCCATTCTCCACCTAGAAGCATTAATTAAAACTAAACAAAATACATTGTTTCACTTCCTTATGCAAAACCTCAAAGAGTTTTGAGATTTCTCATTGCACAAGGGGGAAAAAACAATCCTCATATATCTGACCATGATATGTGGCTTGAATAACTTATCCCACTGAACTTTCCTATATAACACATCCTTCTTTTGTTGCCTGCCCTGTCCACATGGCCTCTACTCTCTTCTTCTGGGGGGTCTGAGTTCATTCTGCCAAGACACTGTGCATGCTGTTCCCTTCCTGCCTGTAATGCTGTTCCCCAATCTCCTTGCAGAGACCACACCTTTGCAGCAGGTGTACCTCAGCTCTTGTCTCACTTCCTCGAATAACCCTTCCTTCATCACCTCCTCAAAACAGTGAGCTGATCTTCCTTCCCTCACCCCTCACTCCTATTGGTCTCCATCATATCACTTTGTCTTATTTCCCATACTTTAATCATTATCATCTAAAATATTTTTCTGAGTTTACATATATATCTTTCTATCATCTATCTATCTGTGGTGGCTTGGGCAAATGCAAATTCCCTGAAAATAAGGATCTTGCTTGTGCCCCAAGGCTGGTGTCGTGCACTGGGAAAATGGTATGTGCTTAATAAATGTTTGAAGAATAAATGAATGATGCATTCTTGATGAGAAGGTCACATGACCCCAGTGGCTGATGGAAAAGTTGGACTCACACAGAGGAGACTGTTGGGGCCTCTGGTCTCCCTTCTCCTGGTCTGGGTAGCTTTCTTCTAAGGTAGCTATGTATCCTCTACCCCTCACACTGATTTCTCCTTCACCCTAAAGAGGACACTGCTCGCAGTCCACAGTAGGCGCTATCTTTAAATGTCTATTGTAATTACTAGAATCAAGATTTCCATAAATATGGATTCTGTACCAGGAAACAAACCCTGTATATTATCCTCCTGTGTTAAATATAGATTTTTAAAAATGCACCATCCATCTTACAGGGGTAAGTGGGCACAGGGAGACCATAAATCCTTTTAAAATATCATACACTGTGCATGGTATTTTAAGATCCCTTCTCTGCCTTTGCTGCAGCAAAATATCGTCCTGTGGGATATAAGCCTGATGTTCCAGATCTATCCCCTCATGTCACCTACTTGTCTTCAAGTGAGGCCTCTGGGACCCACCTGGCTGGTGATTCTTGCTAGGACTTTAGAAGTAGAGGAGGAAAAGTTGGGACGAGGGTGGAAGAAACAGGAGCAGACAGACATGATCACATCCTCAGACACACAGAAGGAAAGGATTTTATTATTTATTGTTTCATCTCATATCATCTCCCTGTTTTTCTCTTCTACAAATCTCTTTTCTGCTTTGTCCTTTTTAAGCTAAGGTGAATTTTCCTGCTGCTCCCTAAAAGAGCATGGCTTGGGGCTAACCTGACCTGGATTCACACCTGAGTGGGTCCTGGCTCCCAGAGTTTCTGAGCATTTGACCTTCAAGCTGTCTCCTCATTTCAGCTGAGAGAGAGAGAGAGAGAGAGAGAGAGAGAGAGAGAGACTCTGCAAGCCCAAGGCCCAAGCACAGTCTTTAGGTAAGGGTTGGGAAATACAATTACCATTTGTCAGGCACTTCATTGAATGTGTCGTAATAAATATGCAATCAGAAAAGATAACATGGTACTGTAGAAAAAAGTACTAGACTAGATGTCGGGAGACCTGGAGGATTCTCCTTTTGTCTTAATCACTGCAGAGCAAATCCCCGCACTCTCCTGGGATTCTTTTCATCTGAAAAACAAAGGTTTAGACTCCTGCAACTTTTGACACCCTCCAGGCTCCAACAGTCTAGAGTCTAGCCTAATTGACTGGAAAATGTTTACTGATTCAACAGCATTTTAGCTATTTGCTGGCCCAACTTTTAGCGACCTCAGGTGCACTTTTTCCATTGCAAAAAGTAATGAAGGCTCTGAGCTGTTGGATTCTGTTGTGACAAAAATCCTAGCACAAAATCTAGATGGGTTTTATTTATGATATGGTTCCCAACCAGCCATGTGAAATTAGTTACTTAGTACAGATGAGTCAAAATGAGGCACATCAGAAAGGGAACCAGGGGTGGAGAATGCATGGTCCGACAGGGCAAGCAGTGGAGGAAGAAGTGGGAATGTTCAAGAGCAGAACCAGAACCCTGTGGTGTACTGGCCAAGTCACGGTATCCTCATGTTGAGGCTGGTTCAGCGTAGGCTGAACCACGTGTGGGATCCTCTGCTTAGGAAGGCAGTGGTGTCTCTGGAACCTTCTGACAGGTGCTATAGGAGCTGACATCAAGCAAGGAGGACCACGGGTGGTGCAAGGATGTTTGCTTTTGTTAACTCTGCCCACATCCCATGATGCTGGTTACAAACTAGGGAAACAAGACCCAGGACAGGCACAAGCAAGAGATCTGAACGCCACCATGAGGCTGTGGAACTTGAACTTTGATGTGGGTGATACGTTGCCTTCTCCTTCCACAAGGCTGGAGGGAAGCAGTCTCTGCTCTGGTTTCTGGAAAACCCTCTCATGTAGCTTTCTACTTCCCCCGCTGCCAGTTACAGAGGCATCGTCACATCATGGTCCATGAGGTGCACATATTAAAACCAACAAATAAACGAACCTGGTTGAGGTCTGATGTCTCCCTCCTCCCCTGGGAAGAGCTCATGTACACACATCTATCTTTTCCTTTGCTTACCCATGAGTCCATGAACCCATTCCACTACCACTCCACACCCAGCACCTAACTAGGTCAGACACTGTGTCAGACAAAGGGGAATGCATTGGTGAAGCAGGCAAGGCCCGACCTCAAGAACTGTCACCTTGACAGCGGGAGATACTAACAACCAGCCTGATGACTGGAATTCAGTCCAAGTGCCTTAGCAGGGATCAGTTCTGGGTTCAGGCAGGACACCTAGCCTTAGCCTTTGGGTAGCTCAAAGAAGGCTTCCAAGAGGAAGGACCAGCTTCAACAGGAGCTAGCTAAGCAGGAGCCAGTCAGGAGAGGGTGTTGAGTGCAGTTACTGGCTCATGAAAAGAAGTCCAGGGATAAGGAATGGCGATAGCAAAGAGCTGGTAGAGAAAGGAAAAAAAAAAAGATGCACATATTCAGGGAATCCTGCCAGAGTGTCAGGTCCCAAGGTCCTTGCCTCCAAGAGATTCTGTAGCAGAATGTGTCCAACAATCAGCGCAAATAAAAAATGAGGCCAGGAATTCCCTCTTGGGGAGGCACGAGGGCAGGAGCTGAAGGGCAGGGAACCCCCCCGCCCCCTGCATGGAGCAGGCATCCAATTCCACCCTCAGTGCACTCAGACATCTTTGATAATCACTCCTGGTTAAGGCACCATCCACTTAGTATCAATAAATCTCACAGCCCTGGGCACCAGCCTTGACAGCTCCCTCCCAGGGAGGGAACTCCTGGTATTAGCAACTCCTTTTTTATTGTCACTTCATTTAAGGGCTCTCACACCGACCTGTCTCCTCAGCTCCTGGCTTCAGTCCCTGGAAATGTGTCAGCCTCGTGGTAAATAGTAGATAATGAAGTGGTGGGACAGCTTCACCGGGGGAGGGACAGAGTGAGCGTGTGTGGATGGGCATCTTTTGGACCCTCTTGTCTCTCCCTGAATGATTCTATGCTGAGTGGTGGAAGTTGATCCTCTGACTCTAATGTTTTGACCCAAAATGTGCTTTATTTCCGACACGTAGGAAAGAGTAAGAGTGCCCTTCCGTCTCCTTTTTATACCCTCTTGCATCCTAGTTACAATGCTGATATGAAAAAAATTACCATGATAGATACAAATTGTCCCCATTCCTTCTAAAACGTGTCATATTCATTTAGGATTTTGAGACATGTCCAGGGCTTCTCTGGCATTCTCTAGATAAAAATCTTATCACTCATTTAATAAATTCAACAAATATTTACTGGGTGCCAGAAATTCATATTGCCAGAGAATTGGGATACTGCAATGACACAAGACAGACACGTTCTCTGCCTTTACGGAGCTTGCACGTGAGTTCAGTAAGTTGGACATCAAGGAAATAAAGGGTAATTTGATGGATTAACAAGGGGGTCAACTTTCGAACAAATGGTTATAGCTGCTGTTGTAGCCAGTGTTTACTGAGTTACTGCTACAGTCCAAGCATGGTGCTCAGCACTTTGCGTCTGTATCCAGATAGAGGGACCAGTTGATCCAAAGGTTCTGCATGAGCTGGGAAAGAAGAGAACATTAGAGCCACTAATGCACACCTGGAGCAAGCAGTGTGGCGTAGCACAGGGGACACATGGGTACCAGATTGCCTAGGATTTGGACAGGACTGGAGAAGTTGAGCTGCCAAGTCACGTGCCTGTGTTGCAGTTCCCTTTGGCTTTGGATTCATCTCCACTTTCCTGGGACCTCTCATCATCCCCTGGGCTCTAGAGACCAGCTGGGAAATGGCTGCAAGGGAGATGCAGAAGAGGAGCCATCCTCTCCTGCCCTGATTTGTGTATTTATTATTAAACAGGGATATTAATTACCAAGCACTGAAAGTCAATGAGATGTGACATTGTGTTCGAGGCTAAGAATGAGCACACAGGCTGGGTTCACTGGTCTGGAATTTAGGCTCACTGTGGGGGCTGACATATGTGAAGCCAAGGGCATGGAGGAAGGGCAAGCAGATGGACTGTGGTTTGGGTTACAGCAAACTCCTTGATGCCTGACATAGTTCTGGAGAAGTAACTGCTAAGAAGCAAATCTGCTTTAGTGAACAAGCCCCTTTCCCCCACTGAGCTGCATCTGCTCCATCTATCCAATGGGGCTCATGTTAAACTTGCCCTTCTCTCCTTTCTTGGGTCCTTCCTTCCTGAAACATCTCTAATAGAACTTTTTGAACTCATTAGGAATGTGTAGTTCTAATGAGTTCAGATGAAAATTTGCTCTTTCTTCTTGCCATTCTTCTTTATCCACCCACCCATCCATCCATCCATCCATCCACCCAACAGATGTAGTATAGGTTAGATAGGAAGCAGCTGCCATGGAGATACAGTGCTGAATAAGAAAAGTCCCTGCTGTCATGGAGTTTAGGTTCTAGAAGGGGTCAAGATGACATATTAATAAACAAGATCATTTTGGATGCTGCAAGTACTACAAAGAAAATAAAGTTAGGTGATGTGAAGGAGTCTGGCTACTCTAGGAGTCCTTCTCTGTGGCACTCATATTCGAGTTGAGAAATGAGCCTTTCAAAGGTATGTCCAGGCAAAGGGCCAGAGTTTTGGGTAGAAGGAATTACAGGGCTCAGGACTGATGAGCTTGAGAAACAAAAGACAAAAAGACCCAGGTCCACACAGGACAGGGAGAAAGAAGGAAAGCAGTAGAGATGAAGAGGAAAAGAAAGCGGTTCTGTAACTCTCTGAGTAAAATCAATGCTGCTCTGGGCATATAGTGCTCCAGGTGTGGCTTGGGTCCTTGTGGAGCTCAAGTCAATGCCCAAGAGACACAGTGGAGAGAGAGGCTATTCTGGCTCAATGGGATAACTAGGAAAATGAGAAGGAGAACATTTTCTTCTCAAGTGTGATGGAACTACCAACATATGGTAGTGAGTTCACGGGGTTCCAGGGTAGATGCTGCTGGTCCTTGGATGTTTCTAGGCTTTAGGCTCTGGCCTGAAACTGCTGCTCTTGCTCCCTCCTGCCCACCCTCCTGCCTCCTGTCGTCTTCCTTTCCAAGTCTGTTCTGCTCTCTAAAGGTTCTGCTTAAATGCCACCTTCTGGGAAGGTCCTTATGCCTTCCCAGTCCTAGCTGTGAACTAAGGGTCTCTACCCTGCTTTTCAATGTCCATAGAAGTGTGCATCTGTTAATCGCTTGTGTGTGTGTATCTGTGTGTGTGTGTGTGTGTGTGTGTGTGTCTGTCTGTCTGTCAATCTCTAACATACCTATCTTATGGCTGGGTTCTTTGATTTCAAGAACAGAAATCAATGGAGGATGACTAAGGATGACATTTGTTTGCAGGCTACGAGGGAGTCTCAGCTACAAAAAGTGGACCTCAGAGAAGACAGAAAATGTGGCAGCTCTGGGAATCTATCTAGCATTCAGGAATTCATGGACAGTTTCTTCAGGGTATCACCAGTATGTGAATAAATGAAAGAAAGACTAAATAGAAATCATTCACCTGCATTAATTATCTATATTAATCCATAGATGCTATTGTTGACAACTAAGCCCATATTTCTTCCATGGTATTTCTTCCATGATTGGACTCATTTGTTTTATAATATAACATAATTTTGTGTACTTAAATATTTTCACCCACAACTGAGATGTAAGCTCCTTTGAAGGTAGTGGCCTTCTGAGTCTATCATTTTTCGTGATACATACAATGTGATTTATCTCATATAGAGCTTGGTAAAGAAATAAACAAAAATTCTTGTTGTTGTTACTTGTTTTACATCCTTCTAAATGAGACGGATCATTTCATATCCATGGGTTTGGGAGATATGCAATATCCCCTGTGCATAGGTCACTCACTCATGTGGTCACTCCCTTTTAGCATAGGCCAACAGATGATGAGAGATGTGCTCTGAGGCTGGGAATGAAGCCCAGCCAACCTTAATGCAGCACTCACAACACACCATCTCCTCAACCACGCTCTCTAGGCAAGAAGGTTCATATCCCATTACATAATTCAACCCTTCAGATATCATTTTCACCCTGCATGGCCAACTGCTGCGCATCACTTGTATTCACATACTAATATGTGAAGAGGATCTTCCAGACATAGTTCATATAATGATACAACTGTGCACATCATCTTCCTTGACTATCATTAAACTCAAACATAAGAATTCAAAAGTCTCTTCTAAAGGAACCATCAGCCTACAAAAAATTTCTCCTACTAGACAGCTATCTGACCAACTCCACTTTATACCTTATATAATTTGTATGTATTTGGAATGTGCAGGACCTGGTGTCCAGTGTATCACCAGCTGCAAGTAGGGCCTCCTACTCAAGTGGCGCTGGTGCACTGGGGACTTCTAGCCATCATGTGTTCTAGATGGCTGGCACCGCTTGGGAAAATGGCATTTTTACTTATTATTATTGGTATATCATCTATCAAATGTTTACTATGTGCCAAATACCATTTCAGTCATTTCACATGCATTTTATCATTTATTCCTTACCATGTCCTCTTATCTTTTCCCTGTTCCATGTGTGATAAAGCTGAAGTTCAGGGAAATCAATTAATCTTTCATGAGTCATTCCCATGGTAAGTGACAGATCTGAGACAGGGATCCAGGTGTGTCTCCCTCTATGACCTGTGCTGTGACCCATTCTACCTGGTCCCCTGAAAGTCCATTGGCTCAAAACAGAGCTTTCATCTCCTGGATAATAACAGCCAACACTGGTGCTTACCATTCATCAGGCACCATGCGAAAGAAGCTCTTTATATTAATTACTCACTTAATACTCATTCAGCAGAGTGGTGTAGGGATATCATTATTATCCCATTTTATAGATAGAAGCCCGAGGCTAATTAACTTGCCCAAGATCACATAGTTTAAGCAGAAGATTAAGAGTCCAAACACAAGAATTCCAACTTGAGAGGCATCACTCTCACCATCTATGCCAGGCATTGGTAAACATTTCCCATAAAGAGCCAAAGAGTCAATATCTTAGATTTTGGGGTTACATAGTCTCTGTTGCAATGGTTCCTGCTGCACAAAAACATCCAAAGACAATAGGTAAACAAATCAGTGTGTTCTGTGTTTCAATAAAATTTTATTTACAAAAATAGGATTAGGCTGAATTGGCCTGTGGGACATAGTTTGGGAATTCCTACTATCTGCTAGTCTAATACTGGATAGCAAGAAAGAGGAAGTGCTAACAATTTGGTAAAGGTAATAATAACTCATAGGATAGTGGGTGAGTAATTTTCTCACATCCATTTTCTCCTGTGAATACACAGGAAGGTAACTAGGGCAGGCATGGTGATCCTTGAGCCCATACAGATGGGAAAGCAGCTGGGGAATGACGGAGAGAGGTCTGAACCCTTTCCTCTGCCATACCTCCTGGTTCTCCTGTGGTTTCTCTCTTTGGTCATAACATGAGGAAGTCAAGGGAAAGGAACCCTGAAACAACCAGTGGTTGAAGTCTCAATGGCTTCCACCAGCTGGCTTCTGTACAAGAGCCAATGAGAGCTTGAAGCTCTCAGAGTGTTTTAGTTAGTGTCTAACTTTTAGAGGAGGAAAAGATTATTTGGGGCTTATAGTTTCAGAGGCTTCAGTCCATAGATGGCCAACTCCATTACTCTGGGGCCAAGGTGAGGCAGAGCATCATGGGGGAAGGGGCCCAGCAGGGGAAAACGGCTCTTTTTATGGCAGGGTCAGGCAGGAGAGAGGGGGTGAGGGAGAGGGAGAGGGAGAGGGACAGGGGAAGAGGAGACAAAGGGTCTTCAGGGAAGACGCATCCTTCCAGGGCACATCTCCAGTGACTCACCTCCCCTGGCCTCTTGCCTACAGCTACCAGCCAGTCAGTCCGTTCAAACTAGGATGGACTAATTAGGTTACAGCTCTTCCTATCTAATCATTGCTCCTCTGAATACTCTTGTATTAACAGAGATTTGGGGGACACCTCACATCCAAACCACAGCTCAATCCAACTGCAGACACAAGGACAACCATATGTGAGGTTCTCATTTCCAGGATTCCTCCCCTGAGCCCAGGCCAGCTTTGAACTAGAAGATGTTGGGATACTGCCCACGGCTGAAGGACACTCTAACGAGATGGCAAAGGATGCCCTGTCATGAGAGGAAATGTGTTTTCAGAAGTTTATTCAAAAAGTAGACTCATACCATGGAGCTCACCACACTGTGGCTGGACCCTCAGGGCCAAGGAGAGGGGCCCAGTTAGGACTGCTGGGTCAGGGGCTCCTTGGGGAGGTGGCGTGAGGAGCTCTGTTTGCAATTTGAAGAAGAGGGTATGGATTTGAGTCTGGTGTCCACAAGGCTCATTCTTGGGTTGAGCTCAGGGGTCAAGGTTGAGACTGCAGTCCATCCTGAGGTGAACGCCCACACAGCGCATTTGTGGGTAGGCAGCAGAATTCCTTGAAGAGTCCTGAGGGGGATCAAATCCATCTAGCTCAGCCTCCTGTGCAGTCTCTGGGAACTGGCAGAGGTATCAGCCAGAACAGAAGGACTAAAAGCAAGGACATTTGCCAAGGGAAAGGAGTTGTGGGAAGATCAGCTTCAGAGCTCCTCCTTCCTCTGGTTCTGTCCCCTGATCACAAAGCCACTCTCATGGGTTCATTAAGGAACCATTACGACAGGAACGCCAGGTAAATCATTCATTAAGTGAAGCCAGACTTTCCCTTTGGCTATCTTAATTCTGGTTTCCTGAGTGAGTGGGAGAAAAAAAAATCTTTTGTTTCTTATTTGCTATTCTTTTCCTCTGAAAATCATACTTGCAAATGGCTTTTCCTAACCCAAGCGGCAAGCCTACAGTGAGCTGTGCACCCGTGAATTTGATCAGCATCTGTCAATCAAGGCAAAAGTTTACCGAAATCCACAAGGACAGCCCAAGGATGCCCTAAATCAGCAAAATTCATCTTCCATCTAGGGTGCATCTGCTGAGGAGGGTGAAAGAACGATAATGAAGACACAAGGCTACCAAAGACAAGAGGTCCCGGGTCTCTAAAATCAAAGGATATCACCAGAAACCAAATCCTACTTCCTCTGTGTTTGAGTTCCCATCTGACCCCTGCCCTTGGCGGATTTCCAGAACACTAATCAAATGGAGGGGTGGATCCAGAAGAAAAGCTGAATCATTTCTCTTTTCAATCTTAATCCGTGGTCTCAGCCATGCATGCTGAGAACATGGCATTTGGAACTCATGCTTGACCAGTGGAGTCCTGCTATGAACATGACTTTCCTTTCTGACACGGATGTGAAGAACAATCAAGAATCTATCAATAATTACAGGCACTTTGAAATCTAAGGCTGTGAACTCTGACCCCTGCCTGTCTCTCCTGCCACATCTGCTCTCCACACACCTTCAGCCTGGCCTTTACACCCAGTCTTTCTCCTACCTTGCAGGACGGTCCAAATTTTCTTGCCCTGGGAATTGTGTACAAGCTGTTCTCCCCTTGAAAGCACTTGTAGCACTCTTTCAATTGCTGACTGTTCTCATTCTTCAGGTCTCAGCTTAAATGCTCCCTCTTCAGAGAGGCCCTCTCTGAAGTACACAACTCACCCTTTTATTCTCCATCACGGTATCTGGTTTCTTTTGATCATAGCTTATCTCTATCTCTATTCTGCTTGATTTCTTTTTTATTTGCTTAATCTTATCTCCCCTTTAGGGCAGGGATTACGTCTACTTTATTTACTGTTAAGAGTCCAAGCGTCTAGTACAGCACTTGGCATGTGGGAGGCACCAAATCACACTTGTGGAGTGCAATGAACAAGTGAATGAGCCAGCAAGCTTCTCCTTCTCTCCATGACCTTAGAAGAGTCCATTTCCCCTTTTGGAGTTTATTTCTTGGTTGGTGTGGAAGTGCTGCGTCTAGGTGTACCATTTTTCTCCCTTACCACTTTTAGAGCAGGGGTTGAAGCATGCATGCAGGGAACCCAGGCTGCCCAGCCCTGGTGCTGGCGCTTCATTCTGCCACCTTTCCACCAACCGGAACTCCTTAGCAAAAGCCCAGCTGCTCCGCATGTCCTGGCGTCCATTTCTCTCTGTGCCAACATTTGAATTACTTTTCAAAGTTTTTCAAAACATATCCGGAAATGGTGCTTCCTAAAAATCAGTGTGGGGTCCTTGAATTCTGGGAGAAATTCTGAGAAGAAAAGTATTTCTTCTGTCCTGGAGTGTTTTCTTTGAATGCCCTCACTAAAATGAAGAGCTCCAGGAGGGCGTGAGGGGACAGGGCTGAAATTCAAATTAATTCTGGGGAAAACAGTGAACAAGGAAAGAGGGAGCCGGAAACACGGCACATATGCAGCGTGGAACTGGTGAGAGCATTTGAGGAAAGCCTGAAAGTGGAGCAAATGTGCTGTTTCCTGCATTTGCATAAGTCACCCACTGAGAGCTCCCTGGGGCAGAGCCTCCTGGCCCCAGTTCACCTCTCGAGCCTCATTCTGCTCAGTCCACCAGACACCGAGAGGCCCCACCCACATTGAGGCACTCAGTAAACCATTTCCTTCCAGGTTGCCCTGCCTCCGCATTCACTCCTAAAAATGCCCCTTCATGCCTGGAAAACTTCTACACATCCTTCAAGACCCAGCCAGAGGCGGATTCCAGTGGGACACCTACCAACCCTTCCCAAAGGAAAAAATTATTAAGTTTCTTCTCTGTGGTTCCAATGCACTTTCTCTCTTAGCAATTATCTTGCTCAATATTCCATAATTTAGCATTTTTATGTCTGTGTTCTTTGTCAGACTGTGAATGCCTTTAGGGAAAGGCTGGTTCCAATTAGTTTTTAACATCTCAGAGCATAGCTCTGGCAGGGAGAGCAGTACTCAGTGACTGCTGGATGTGTGCAAGTTGGCTTGCTCAGGTGTGAAGGTAGGGTGATAATACCTACCTTACGTGCAGTGAGGAGCAAAGGAGGAAATAAGATCACCAGACTCCTGGATTCACTGTCAAGCGTAGTGTACGCACAAGCCATCATTTTAGTTAAACTGCACAATCCAAATCTGAGGTGGGCTGAACCTTGGAGTTTCCAAGGGTGAAACAGCTTGCTCTTAGAGCACAGTCAATAAATACCAAACTAGAACAGAACAACTTTTTTTTTTTTTTTTTTAAACCAAGCTTCTTGACTTCTGGTGAAATTTTCTCCCTATCAGAACACTCATACTTAAAAAACATTTGGCTGGAAGTTTGGTCACATGGATGGGCTGACTAAAGGAAATATGGATATGAGTTCTCTATATCACAAATTTATGTACTACAGTCGGCCCTCTGGCCCTCTATATCTGTGTGTTCTGCGTCCAGCTGTGGATTTGGCCAAATGTGGATGGAAAATACCTTTAATTTTTTTTTCTCTTCTGAACACACACAGACTTTTTTTCTTGTCATCATTTCCCAAACAACGCAGAATAACAACTATTTACACAGCATTTACACTGTGTTGGGTATGAATGATCTCGGGATGATTTACAGCCCATGGTGGGAAGTAGGTAGGCTATATCCAAACACTGCGCCATGTTATAGAAGGGACTTGAGCATCATGGGTCTCGATGTCCATGACATCCTGGAATCAGGGACTCTGTTCCCACTTGCCATCCTCATTACACCCTGGCCTATGCTCTGTGTCTGCTTATCATCTAGACTGAGGGCACTTTGTCATTGACCTTATCACTTTATCCCTGTCTCGCCCTTGCCCACTTTCTCTTTTCCACCTCCCATCCACAAAGCAGCCAGAATGTTCTGAAAGCAGAAGTCAGACCCCCTGACAGTTCCCCTAAGGACTCTGACTTCATACTGTGGTCCACAGGTCTCTACCTAGTCATCTGATGGGCTTGGAGCCCCGCTGACCCGAACAACTCCATCATCTCCCTTTCCTTCATCTGCTGCTTCAGTTCCTCCAACATAACAAGGTCCTCCTGGGTCCTGTTCCCTCTGCTTAGAATTCTGCTCCCCCACTTGGGCTTGGCTGGCTTCTGCCCTTCTTTCCATACCAAATAGGTCATCCTGCTGTTTTCTGTTACAGCATTTAGTTTGTTTCCTTCATGCACTTTATCATAAAGTGGTAATTATAGTGGAAGCCCTTTTTATTTGATGCAATGGGGACAAGAATTAGATTACTTGGAAAAAAATTTAAAAAATGGAGAATCACAAAAAAATGATTCATGGCAGTCAAATTTTTTTTTCAGCTAAAATCACCTAAGTGCAAATGTATTTATCCATCTTCTGATGCTCTTGGGACTTGAAGACACTTATAAAAGTAAGTCTAAGTACAGAATTTGTTGGTGTGTTTTTCTTCAATCTTTAATAGTTGTCTTATCTGTACCTAAAATTACAACATTTTAGTGATTCATTTGCTTCTAAAGAAATAGAATGGTTTTTTTTGCACTCCTATGTTGCCAGTTTACATAATTTTTAGTTATGTTTCTCAAGTATAATGAAAATATAGAAATAGAAATAGGTTTGGAAACAAAACAGAATTGATACCTATTGCACCGCAACTAAATTGATGTGGGCAACTTAGGGGCCTCCATTCTGGTCTGGGAGAAGAGGCTATGGGCCAGGAGCTTGTAGATCCCCAGGGGCATCAGTTAGGGTGCAAAGAGTGGGAATTCAGCTCCTCCAAAGAGCTGGTTGAAAAGAAGTTGGTTACGAGAGACTTTATTGAAACTCGTGATTAGTTGGCTTGTGGTTACTGTCCCCCTCTTTGGCTGAAGGCATCAGAGGATAGAGACTCTTTTATTTTTTCTGAGCATGCATGGTACTGAGCACAGTCCTCAATACTGTGAGGTACAATAAATGCCAAGTAAATGAATACACAAGCCAGTGCACCCTTTACTTCCTTTAGTGAAGAGCCTTTGTTGCTTTGTCTGTAAAAGGACAGGCATGAACTAGGCCATCATGGTCGTCTCCAGATCTGAAATGTGTTAGCACTAACAGTCTACCTGTTGATATCTCAAGTTTTGATTTCCTGCAAAGGTTCTAGACACACTCAAAGCATTCCATTATTGATCCACCACTCACACCAAACCACTACTACTATGGCCATGCTACTATCTAACCTCCACCTGGGGCCACCTGTTGGTTATAGGGTGACTTTCTACCCCCCACCCTCCCACCCACCCAGTGCCTTTTCCAAGATAGGTAAGGAGGAGGCAAGGATGGTATAGGGCATGGTATGAGAGCTGTGGAATCTTTGTGAATTTATTTCTTGGGACCCTTTGCAGCATGGGATTGTTTTGAGGATGAGTAGGTAGGGCCTCATTCTGAAGACCTGATGTGGGATGCTTGGACTTCTTTCCTCACTGTGTTGAGTTGACCATTTCTGGTCATCCTGGGGCTCAGATCCAGAGGGCCACTGTTAGGTGAGGGTCTCAGGGAGAGACATTTCACGTGTCCTCCAGCTCACAGAAACCACATGTGGTTTGGAGCAACAATCCACAGACTCAGTTTTGGGCTTTTATTTTTCTCTCAATATATATTTATTTTATATCTCCCTCATTTATCTAAGGAAACAGGGGAGCTCATTGAGGATTTGGGGAACCTGGTAGTAGTGGTAACTAATGATAATGATGGTAATATTCATTATTATTTTCATTATTCTAATATTAATAGCTCCTTGCATATCCTGAGCCTTTTGGTGCTAGGAACTGGACTGTACATTTTGCATTCTTTAACTCTTTTAATCTCTGTAACAGCCCTAGAAGATGCCATTTTACAAAAGAGGGAGGTGGATAGAAGTTTCAGAACTGATAATGGTGGAGCTAGAATCCACACCCATGTGTGTCTAATTCTACAACCAGAGTCCTTACCACCAGGCTAAATTACCTTGCAACATAGTAATATCATATATTCACTGAGTAATTAACACTGATCGATTCAGCATGTCCTATGTGATACATTATGGGGAAAAGAAGAAACCAGGATCTTCACTTTAAGAGGCACAATCTAATGTGAGAGGAAGATAGGTTCAGAAGCCATTAATAAGAGCTCTTTAAGAGAAAAAGAAATGAATTACACAGTAGAAGTACGAGGTGCTCTGTACATTCAGAGGAGGGAGCAATTCTTTCCTGAGAGGGAGAACAGGGAAGATGTCCAAGATGAGGGTCTGGAAGGACAAGGATGTTTTCAAAAGTTCAAAGCAAAAAGGACCGTGCCCACACCCACACCTCCCACACCCACATGGGGGCTCCCTTGTGCTGCCGTGATCCACGCCAGATCACTGCTGTAGCCCATCATTCTTTGACATGGAACCTGGGTGCAGCTTCAGAATCCTCCTCTACTTAGTCTCTGGGAAACAGCTGAAGTTGTCATGTGAGATGAAAAGTGTTTGTGTCCTTGGTCTCAGGGGGGGCAGAAGGAAACTGTTGAGGTCTTCTTCTCCTTCTGTCAACCCTCTGTAGTGTAGGACATCACAGCCGCTTCCCACCTGCCTTCTTCTCACCTTCTCTGAGGCTAGGACAGTTTAAAGTGTTCCCAGCCATAGCACTTCACTGACTGTCAACTGGGATCCAAGCTTTGAATGCCCCAGGCGAGTATGTGGCACTGTGAAAAGCATCCCGAGGACTCCCGTGGAAGCAGGAACTGCATATAAAGATAGGAGGGCCTTGGCTTTCCCTCTGCCAAAGCTGGGGAAAGATGCAGAGAAGCGGAGATGGAAGGGAGGAAAAGCACTCTGACCTCATCACAAGCCAAGTCTGCAGAACAAAGGCAGAAAGGGGATGAAAAGCCGCCCTCCAGGGGTCTAGTGCCCAGGCCCACCCCTGAGGGTGGCTCTTTACAAACTTGACAAGTTCCTTCCGGTCTTGGTCTCCCAGCCTCAAGGTCCTCACTGGTAAAACAAAAGATCTGGCTGCAATTTCTTCCAGTTCCAGTGCCCCACGAGGATTCTCAGCAGCACGGTGTTGAATAAGAGACAGGACCGTTGTTGGACAGCTCTCTAATGGAGAACTTGACTATGGGGACCGCATTTCTGTGTGTCCTGTGTCCTGTTGGATCTGCAGATACTATGAGGAGTGCACCCTCTCCAAGGTAGAACTTTACGGCATGAAGTGGAAATTGGGGAACTCAAGCAATAACAGAGTCTATTGAATGAATTTTTAAAAACCCAGAACAAACAAACAAAAGAACACAATAAGAGTAGGTCAGGATGCTTACATACAAGGATCTGGGGAGAGGGCAAATGCAAATAATTATGTCATTGCCTTTAGTTAATTTTGTAAGCTGTCTAATAGCCAACAGTGGCTGGTTGGCCTCAGATGTCACCCAGAGGACTAAGAGAATGGTCACTGAACTAATAATAACATAGATATTAAATGCTTCCAATTTATTGAGCATTTGCTAAACACTTGCAGTGCACCATTAACATATTTATTCCCCACAACAATCCCAGGAAGGGGGCACTAGGATCTCTGTTTACAAATGAAGAGATCAAGGCTTAAGCTCCTAGTGACAGGGCAGATCTGGGAATCAAAACCAGGTCAGTTGGAAGGTGGAGGCAGGAGGATTGCAAGTTCAAGGCCAGCCTCAGAACTTCAGTGAGGCTCTATACAACTTAGAGAGACCCTGTCTCAAAATAAAAAAAATAATAATAAAATAAAAAATGTGCTGGGGTTGTGGCTCAGTGGTTATGCGCCCCTGGGTTCAATCCCTTGTACCAAAACAAATAAATAAATAGAGAAATAAATAAATAGATAAGTCATTCTGAACTTTAACTGCATACCAGTAGCCACCTGCCTTCAGAAAAGCATTCATAGGCAAACTGTTTCCCCTGTGATGAGAGGTTCATTACTGCTACCTCTACTCCTTCCAATCCTTCAAGGTTGCACTTAAACTCCCCTCTCCTGGGACAACCCAGTCAGAATCAATCCTTCCCTCTCTGGGCTCCCAGGCTCCTAGCTTGTACTTCTATTAGCACACTTAGCACATTCTGCCACCTGTTAGTTAATTGTGTCTGATCCTTCCTCCATTCTCCATCAAGAGCAGGTTGGTTAGGCTTTCATTATGGCACTTAGCATCTTGCTTTAATGCCAGCCTTGCTTGGTCTTCTGCAGTGAGTTCTTCCCTTAAGGACTGGGCTGTGTTTTAGGAATCTTTCTTTGAATCTTTCTTTCTTTCTTCATGCTACCTTGGGAATGATGCCTTCTGAGTGAGCCTGGTCCATACAATTGGACTTTACCTGCCTGCTTTACCATCTGTGACCCCTCTCTGGGGTGCTTTTCCCCTGCACCCTTTTCATGGTCACAGTCATTAAACAAGGTCCGGCAGAAGTCAGGGGCTCCTGTATGGAATCTCTTTCAGATGACTGGGGGGGCACATGCAGCCCCTCTTTCCCATGTGGCGCTCCCTCCTCCACTGGAGACCTGTCCATTTTTGCCTCATTAGAATTCACTTTTAGGAACAGATTGCTTGTCTCATTCTTTTCATCTGGAGTTAGTGACTTTCTTCTGCATGAAGAAGAAAGTCTCTGATTCCAATTAAAAAAAAATCATTAAAGATAATTTTTTTTTTTTAAGTGAAGAAGGCATCTGGCTTCAAAAGGCTACCTGGAGCCCTTGTGTTCACATGTCTGTACTGGTGCTTGTCACATGGAGACCTGAGTGGCTATGAGCACAGGGGTTGATGGAGGATGAACTGGGTTCAAATCTCCACCCTGCCCCTTGGGCAAGTTAATGAGTAACTCTGGAACCTTTGCTTCCTCCTCAGTATTGTGAAAATCATAATAGTACCCACCTGAGGAGGCTGCTCTGTGAGTTTATGGGTTTAAAAATGTGTTCTGTGCATGGTTCCTGGCTCACTTGATGACCACTATTGTATCTGTTACTGCAGCAGCTACTGTGGCAATGTTGTTGTTTTATAACAGTATCCTCTGGCTACTAGCAGGGATGAGAGCAATGCACAGCTGAAAAATTCCACCTCTGCAGTTAGGAGGAAATGCAGAATCACGTGTGGCTTCTAGTTGGAAGCCTAAGAATAGCCGTAGTTATAGTTCTGCTTAAAAATAATAACTCATGCAATTTTGGGATGTCAGAATCATAGGTGCTATATAGAGCATCTTTATCAATTGTGCCATTTAGAGAAAGCCAAGAGCCAGAGATGTGAGATGACATTTCCTGGGCCAATCAACTTAACTGGTACTCAGCCCAGTTCTTTCGACCCGAGCCCATTGTATCCTGTCATTCCTTGAGTTTATCCATTTTGTAACCCTTCAGCTCTCCCACCAGGCCCTGTGGTCACTGAGTGCCATCTGAAGACCCAGTGTGACCTGATATAAGTAAGATGCTGTAACACATTTTTTTCCATATAGACTTTGCTGAGATGAGTCTATTTCTTTATGCAGAGACGTTTCCATCTAACTTACCCTCGGCTTCACGCCCACATGAGCGAATTCAGCTGAAACGAATGTGCTAACATCTATGTTAATACCAAGGACTAAGGGTTGAGTCCTTTGTTTCGAATGCTGTCAGTGAATTCAAATCGAGGTGACTCCTGGGCTGGGATTCTAGGGCGAGCTTCAACAGAGCAAAGCACAAGGAAATGTGCTAGGCTTGTCTCTCTGTGCACCGAGAGAACAGACTCAAGGACCAGCATAATTGAAAGAGATGAGGTGGAAAAAGACTTCAGGTGGGAACCTCTGAAACTGTGGGGGAGAGACGCTAAGCTGAATCCCTCAGATAGCACTTACTCATGGAGCACACTGGGCGCTCGCTCTGGCCTAAAGATGCCTGTACCTTACCACCTCATAGTGCTCCTCTGCTTCCCTTTACTATTTAAAACCACACAGAACTTTTCATCATTTGAAAGCTATTTTTTTTTTAAACCTGACATTTTGCTGAATCATCAGAACGGCACAATGAAGCAAGTATTTAATGTTCTTATTTCATGGATAAGAAAGGGTCAGAAGCTCTAAAGACTTACCCCAGGGCTACAAAGCTCAACTCCACAGGGCCAGGCTTTCCTTGTTTCAGCTCAGGGACCTTCCCTATGTGGGAGTCAGTAGTCTCTGCATGAAGTGACCGCACACGGCCTCCAGGTTGTTGGGGGCTGAATCTTGGCTTTTGCTTTGTTTGTGGTACCAGCCTCAGTCTGTTCCTTAGCAAAACTAAGCCTCAGCTTCCTCATGTACAGAATGGGAACAATCAAAGTCAGTCTCAAAAGAATGGAGGAGTAAATGACTTATTAGGTACAAAGTGTTCAGGACATCAGTTGGTACATAATACTTGCTCTGTAAATGTCTCTGTGGAAGCCTGACTCTGCCCTGTTTGAGTCCTTTTTCTTTTGAGGCTGATCTGCAATGCCACAAAATCTTATTTGTTCTGACTTTTTTTTTTTTGTAAATAAATGCAAGTTCTTTCTCTTTCAGACCCTGTAATCATTTGTACTTTGCTTGCAGCACACACAGCTTACTCTGTAAATTTGTTTTTCTGGTCCCATTCTCCCTTCCCCTGTGAGTGCAGTGGTATCAGAGAGAGCTCTGAGGGAAGCATATCAACTGCAGTGCCTGTGCAGCCCTTGATGCTGAAGGGAAGTCGGCAGAGGCTGGTAGCACTGAACTTGACTGAACCCAGAATTCTAATTCCCTCTAAGCCCTAGAATGTTACAGCTGGCAAGGGTCCTTAGAGATCAGTCAGTCCTAAACTGATAATGGACAGTTTGGAATGGTGGGACCAGGAAAGGTCTTTGTCATGCATTGGTTTGATACAGAAGTAGGAGCAGAAACCCATCTTAGCAGTACCAGCAGCCCTGGGCTCCATTCAAAGCTCAGGGCTGTGACTCTTCTGGGAAGGAAGGAGAAATGAGCCCACATACTTGAAGCAGAAAGAGCTGGATGTATCAAATGACATCAGAGAGCTAAGGTTCACCATCAGTATTGTTCAAAGATCAGAGACAGACTGTAGATTCACATACAGAAGACTTTGGGGTGAGGGACTTGTATATCTTCATCCCAAAGAGGGTAAGGCAGCTCCTCTGAATCAACTTGGTATTTCTCTGTTCATGACCAGATTGAGAACTTTGCAAAGGAGAGCCTCCTAGCCCTGAATGTATTAACAGTACTAAACATGACACTATAAATGATTCTCTGCCTCTTTCCATTTCACATAGGGTCTAAACAAGTCCTCAAACCTTGGGCTTTAGAATACTTTCCTCTGGTTGGGAATGGTACCTGGAAGATGCTGAGATGCACATCCCTGTACCCAGAGGCCGATTTGCAGAGCTTTCCCTGTGGTTATCTAACCTGTAGGCCGAGTAACAGTGAAGACCTTATCTTCTCTGTGTCACAGTCTTTTCTACATATACTACTGTTATTGTTTTCACCTTTTGCTGACTTTTTGATAATGTTTAAAATGTTACAATGTACAGATAACTCAGCACTGGTCAGCATTACTTGACCAGGGGAACGTTTTGATTCCTAGTACTGTCTATTCTTGTCTTCGTAAGTAAGATCAGTCAACAAGTCTCAAGGTGGCAAGCCCCTCCTCCGTCTCTGGTGGGAATGCCTTGCTGGAAGGGAGGACCCCTGAGAAGCTGAACTTTGATGGCTATGGTTGGGTGGAGTTTGGAAGAGCCTGAAAAGCAGGCCTGGGGTGGGGGACTGCTGAGGACCACATCCTCAAAGTCCCTCTAACCTACAAAGTGAGCCTGACAATGGGGAAAAGTTAGCTTGCTCAGTCATGGTTAGTGAGATATGACCATTCATAAGCACAGTCTTCCTGGGAAGGAACAGCTCTGACATTGGAACTTTGTGGGAGCTCATCTTCTCCTTTTCATCTCTAAGTGAGTTAGTAAAATATCCTGTTAATTGTGTCTGGGGTTGAAATGTGCTTATACCAGCTAAGTCAGAAGTTGAGTCAGGGAGAAGTGAAAGAGACTTTTTGCAAAGGAAGTTTACCCATAAGCCATTTGCAAGAGCTGTGTGACTCAGTGATACCCATTTGCTTTACTTTTGACTCTTAGGGCCAGTCGTTGTTATTAGTATGCCATCAATTCTGCACTGGTTTCATGAACATAACTTTGGAAACAACCATATCTGATTAACCTTCAAGGAGCTCACCAACCATCTGACTGACATTAATAAACCATGTGCAAAACAAATCAGCCCTAACTTACTATTATCTTTGCCTTCGAGAACCAACATCTCAATCTTTCTGATTGACATCAGCTTCCCAACTACTCCACAGAGGAGCCATCAGGTATGTCTAATGCATATGGGGACCCCTTTACTGCAAAACAATGCCATTTTCTATCATGTCAACACCTTCCTTGTGGATGGAAGTAACAGAAGCAAAAACATGAAAATTGAGTTGGCCTACAAATCTTGAAGTTTCATGGATTAGCAAGATCAATCGCTATTTGTCTTCATTTTCCACTGTTCAATGCAATGAGTGTCTTTGCTTTTTAAGCGAGACTTTCTTCCCCTTCCTACTGACCGCTCCATCAGGCTGTGACATCCTGAGCTGCCACTTGCTGCCTCCTACTTACATAGAATAAGCCGACATTGATGCTGTTGAGCTCCACAGCCCTTGAAGTCAGAGACAATCTTACATGAATAAGAAACAGCTCTGCACACCGGTTCTCTTTGTGCTAAGTGCTGGAGGCGAGACTGCAGTGCAGGGTCAGCAAATGTGTGACACACATTCTCCCCTCTTCTGCACCGGAGGCAGACATCATTGATTGATCGTGGCATTCTTTGCAGCTGAGTCCAGGCGAGGCCTCAAGATCCTCATCACTGCCTTCTTGGAAGCCTCTATCAATTTATCAGAATTGACAGTCTTGATCAAATCCATTTTCTGCCCTCGACTTAATTTGGTTAAAAAGCAAGGGCTTTAGAATTGGATGGGTCCATGTTCAAATCGGAATACAACCTCTTGCTCGCTGTGTGATCTGAACACAATAGTCCAACTACCCGAATCTCAGTTTCCCTAAGCAACAATGACCAATTCCTCTCATCCTCCAGAAGCCTGCATTTATGGACTTCTTCCCCTGAAAACCCTCCATGTATATGATGAAGTTGAGCTTAGGCGCCTCACCCTGAAAACACACCTCACTGCTTCTCATTTCCCCCAGGATGGAGTAGGAGCTTCTTGAGAGAGGGAGCTTGTCCTGTTCACAATTATATTTTCAAAGTCTAGCAAAGGACTTGGTACAGTAAATAGCTTAAGAAACTCAAGCACCATGAACATGCAAAAAGCCCTTCAGAGTTGGGAATATGCTAATTGCTCAAGAAACATTAACTATTTCCATGTTTATTATTATGTTCCTTCAAAGCTCAGAGAAGAAAGCTGGGTATGGATCTTTTATACCCATGTGGTTTAACTTTGGATAGCTATTGCTCTCTGGCTGCTTGTTAATTGTCTGGGGTTGAATTGTGCTTATACCAGCTAAGTCAGAAGTTAAGCCAGGGAGAAGTGAAAGAGACTTTTTGCAAAGGAAGTTTACACAGAAGCCCTTTGCAAGGTGGCTATAGTTCTGAACCTTGAGAGAGCTACGTTCCTTGAGACAGGTCCTATTCTTCTTTCTCAACCCTGTCAATCTTAACACTGGGGCATTTATACAGAAGAGGCTTATTTGATTTTATTTGGGACCTACCCTGTTCTTCAACATTGGTGTCCAAGCCCAAACTTTGCTAATAATAGCCCATTAGATACTGATGTGAGGTCCTCTTTTGGGTTATGGGTACCTAACATTCTTCTTCAAGAATGGCCAAAGTCCATTAGTCCTCCAATAGTCCAGGAGTCCTCCAATAGTCCAGGAGGCCTCTAATGGAATAATCACTTCTGTAAAATGGTTTAAACTTGAACACTAAAAAAACATCAGAATTCTTTGGAAGGTTTATTAGTGCACACCTGCTGGACCCCATTCCTAGAGAGTCTGATTCAAACTGACCTTGCGTGATGCTTGAGAATTTGCATTTCTGATACCTTCCTAAATGAAGTTTAGGCTGTTGGACCTGGACTATTCTTTAAGAACCTCTGATAATGCAGAGATAAAAGAGGAATACTCTTGATTAGAGAAGAAACCACATGTTCTATTTAGTAGTTCCCAGACTGGCAATGATCTCCATCTGAACCTATAAGGTCTATTTGCAAACAAATCTCATTAAAGTCAGAAAACTTACACATAGCTATCAGCGGAAGGACCTTGCTGAAGGAAAGAAAAAGCAAAGCTTCTAAGTTTTCCTGACAGAACTTGCATTTTTTTTTCTCTTTCTCAGTTGACAACTAGTGAAATGACTTGATACTTTAATATCTCACAGTTAATATCATACTTTTGCAGGGTACTTTCAATTTCTCTGGAGTGCTTTCATCCATATTATCACATTTGATTCTTTTAATAACTGCTTAAGGAGAGGCAGGCGGGAATTAACATCTTTCTGTGAATGACAAAGCAAGGGAGGCCCAGATCGGTGCTCAGAATCCTCTGTTCCCTGTCAAGTCTCTTTCCATGATAGCACATGGTCTCTGATGAAGTGTCAGATCTGACTTAAAGCTCTTTGCATGTACTAAACCTTATTGCCTTTCAGATGGACACAGATATTTCCAGTTAGAGCACATCACAAGGGGATGTACCTTAAACTTACTCCTAAAGTGGGTCTCTAAAGACTTACTGAACACCTGATAGTTCTTAGGTATTTGGGGATTCCAATGAGAATCTCAGGAAAGCTTTGGACTCTTCTCTAAAACAAAATAGATGTGCAAGTAAAGAAATCCTTGGTGGTTTGGATCCAGGACATCCCACAGATACCCCAAATCCTTGGATGCTCAAGTCCCTTATGTAAGATAGCAAAATATTTGCATAGAATTTACACTCATCCTCCCATTTATCTTACATCCACTGTGGATTACTTAACTAATCCAATGTAGATAGTACAAAAAGTTGTTTTACTATGTTAGGTTTAGGAACTAATAACAGGAAGAAAGTCCATACATGTTCAGTACAGATGCATTTTTTTTTTCTGAATAGTTTTGAATTGTGGTTGGTTGAATCTGAGGCTGTAGAACCTGTAAATCCTGAGAAATGACTGAAACAGAATTTACTTATGGTTTCACGGTGTGTGAACGTAGATTCCTCAGAGTCCAGGGCTACCATATTGTGAGGCCTTAGGGACGCCATTCTCAATGAACAGTCCCAATGTGGCCCCTATGAAGATTACCAACAAGTTATGGGAAAAGGTTGGTTGGGTTTTGTGCTTTAAAATCCATTAGCAAGCTGAGATTCAGGGACGTAGGTGGATGGTTTTGAGTACTAGAGTCAAATAAAGTCAGAACTAGAGTGAGAACTAGAAATTCTCCTTGTGGAAGAGAACAGACCTTATTTACCTCTTACATGACTCAGTTTCCCCATTTTAAAAATGGGAATCAGAAAAATCAAGTAGTCTGATGAGATGCTTTCTATCTAAAGATTCAATGAAAGAAAAAAAAAATGTCAACTGCCAACACATGCCGTGGAACCCAGCCAACGTGAATTTCTTAACTCCTGGGCCATTTTCTCAGCTAGCTGCCTGTGTAGAGAGTGGATAAAGTTTCCTGTCTCTCAGAACAAATGTCCCTGAGATTCTCCCACCACTTCCAGTGGACCAGAGGCCATATACACTAAGGTTTTCTGGATTGTTACAGATCAAGAGATGGTGTCATGTGCTCAAGTTTTCTGTTGTTCCTTTAAGTGCTAAGTAGAACCTGCCCCTGCTCCAAACAGGAGCTAAGAGAGGGAGAGGGGGAGAGAGAGACTCCCTGAGAGGAGGGAAGCACAGCCTAGGAGAGTTTGAGGGTCTCCTGTGGTTTTCAGTGCTTACTTTGGCACACGCAAGATCCATTTTTTTTTCATGCTGCAGAGAAATCCCATCATGCTTTCTGATCTACAGAGGGGTAATGATGTTCACTCTAATCTTGCAATGTGTATTTGTATGTAATTCACATTTAAAGTTGATCAGAATTTAGAGGTCACTTCCCTGTATACATTTCACTGGGTATCACATATTCTGAAAAAAAAAAAAAAAAATCTGTGTTTTACTTTATTATGGAGCCAGGCATAGAAGGAACAAGGAGGCTAGGTCCCAGACAGAACCAACACCTGTACTTCTGTTTCTGGGCTCTAATTCCAGTGTTCTCACCATGTTCCCTCTGACCATCTCAGATTTTAAAAGACTGGAGTGGGCGAACATTTGTAGTAGCATTTTCTCACTTTAAATTACTCTTAGCCTTGTCTTGTCTTGTTTATTTGGTTTCTTCCTAAAAGAAATTTAGTGGACAGTGAGACAAAGACACTGATTCCCTTTTCCATTTTAAACAAGTGGCTGGTCCTCATTGCCTGTTGACATTAGAACATTTCCATTAGGGTCATGCTCTCCTGCGCCTTGCATATCATATGGACATCAATTCAGCCTTCTCCCTAGAACCATGAGTGACATCACTGCAAGATTATCCCCCAGACCTCCAACAGACACACAGCACATCTTCACCCCTTCTTGGAGTTTTTTTTTTTTTTTTGAAGTTCCCTTATAGAGGAGATCTTTCCCCAGGGAAAAGGACTTAAGCTATTTCAAAAATGAGTCCGATTTTCAGACTGCTCAACCCTAAATTACTGGCTTGATGGAATAAAATAACCAAAGTGTTCAAACAAATTAGGTCCAATGATGAGTTTGGGGTTCCTTATCTATCTCAGAACTCAAACCTCATTTTGTCTAATGACCCATAGTGCCATGGCCCCATCACAAAAAGTATGGGGGCTAAATGGGACACCTCCTTTCATTAAACATATTAATAGAAAAAGATGGAAAACAGTGTAAGCCAAACTGGACTTGAGACCATAGTCTGATCCAGCTATTAAGACTTGCTTCTGCCCTAAGTGAGGTCATGGCTGAGTGATGTCTAAGACGATACAGACAGTTGGCTATGTGAATTGTATGAGGTCACTATCCTAAAATTATTAACATTGTCAAGAAATGGGGTATTTGAGAGAGGAATAAACTATTTCTCTTCCCAGTGGCTTAAGACTTATAAATACGTTTAAAGAGAAAAATCTCCTAATATTTTTCTATGCATGCCCCTGCTTTTATAGAAGTAGGTCAGCATATACAACCTCTCTGACAACTTCACCTTGGCCAATGTGGTATTTATCACAGAGGAGAAAGGCATGCAGAGCGGGGTGCTGTGTGTTATTCTTTTTCCTATTTTTTTTTTTCTGATTTTCTGGACTGGATCCTGACTCAGAGTAGACCTAGGATAACTGGCTGCTGATTCACAATCATGAGCATCCGGTGCCTGTCAGTGTGGAGGGACCCCTGGGGTGGTAGGGTGCTTTGTTCCTTTGTCTTGGTTCTCAGGCAGCTTCATTCTTGGTGAGTCTGTGTTCTCTCCTGAGTCCTCCTCTCCTTCTCAGCTGTCACTCCTTCTTGGGCAGCAGTCACTGCCCACTCCCTCAATCTACACCCCCCTGATGATTTTCTTTTAGACACCTGTGTTAACAAATTCAGTCACCCAACCTGTTACATCACCTAAGTCACACTTACACAGCCTTACCTGCACTTGGCCATGGAGTGGAAGACTGGTGCGATTCTTTCATCTGGCTTAGAAAACTTCTTATTCTGCATTTAAATATTTGAAGTTTTCCAAAATTTTAAGGTTATTGAAATATACAAGTTGATTAACTGGGGTTGTGTGTAGCACATAAGGGAAACTGTCGCACAGGTTGTAATATCTGTTCTAGAAGCTTCAACCCTAGATCAAGCCCTCCAGCCTACCCACACAGAGATTTCTAGCCTATCTATTTCCAGCCTTGCCAAACTGACAAAATTTTAAGTCAAATTTCAAACCAAGCAGAAACTATAACACATGAGAAATCAAATAATCCTGTGTGTGACTATGTCCATCCTATGCATAAATCCATTCTCTCTTGATAATCCTAATATGAAGGGAGAGTTCTAAGTTGAAGAGGCAGTTTGAATGAAGTCCGGGAGACAGAGTGTACATGGGAGATTTTGCAGGGGAAGGGGAAGTTGGGTAGCGCTGCTAGATTTTTAGGGTGACAGGAGTATATGGCACAACCGAAAGACTTAAGGGGCAAAGATAGGAAGGAGGAACAACAGAGAAGAAAAAATGATCTCAGTCAGTCGTGGAGACCACCATGGGCATGAGGGGAGAGGACTGGACACCTCTGAAACATAACTTTAGCTGGTTATTTCTCTAGTGTCTTATGGAAGTAGGTGGATGAGTGAAGATAAAAGACGAGGAGACCAGTAAAGGGACCTGTATGCTGACATACCCACTCTCCCGAAGCCCAGTTGCCAGGACCTGAATGATAGCTTTTCCCAATTTTACCTGACTGGATAACCTTAGGAAAGGACTCAGTAGTTACCATCAAAACCCAGACTGATGTCATGTCTTCAAGTAAACAACAGAGCTGAGGACATACTGCTCTTCTCCAGAAAGAGTAAAAGAGCAAGCAGCCCATGTCCCCCTGGGGACCAAAAGGCTGATTCACCTCGTTTCTGAGAGCAAAATGGCAGTCACTACATATATCTGCCTGTACAGAGGGAAAGAACATCCATCAGACACATACACAGGATTCTCTATTTTTACATTTAATTTTTAAAAACAGGAATGTGGCATAATTTTATCAACTCTGTGATTTTCCAAGCATTTGGTTCTTTGGCTCACAAGAATCTTGCTCTTGACCTTGAGTATCTACATCTTCTCTTATCAATGCCATGAATTATCTTTGTACCCAGGGGCGGGAGATCTTTTCATATCTCTGCACTTTTATGCATAAGAATTCTTCTGCCTGAAAGAGTTACTCCCCCAACTCTTCCTAATAATAATGGTTATAGCGAGATAAGCCCAGCCATGGCCATGGTCAACATCTGGTTACTTACAGAGGACAGAACCCTCTGCTGAACTCCTAAGTGCCACCTCATTTCAACTTCCCAACTACCCAGCTTTCACTATGGTAGATATAGAATAACTTGTTGCTGATGAACAATTGTGAGCATTGGTGCATAGGATAGTTCCTTATATCAATCTACTCAATTATAGAGATGAGAAAGTTGAGGTACAGAGAGTGTAACTAACTTCCCAGGACCACTCGGTGCCAGTGTCCAGAGGCAGGACTCTTAATAACCACATGGCTCCCTACTCAACTTTTCAGAAGACCTTTGTTCTAAAGCTTCAACCAATGCCCACTGAAGGACTCCTCCCTTTGAATACTGCTATATGTTATTGGCTGCATCTGATGGCAATTTCTACCTTAAGTTCATTCCTTCCACAAATATTTATGAAGACATACTGTGCTAGGCCCTGGGAAGATACAGTCTCATTCTGGAAAAAGTAAAAGAAAATTGGGTGGAAACAGAAGTGATTGGAGTATAGGTAGGACACATCATGACCAGGAGACACACGGAGTTCTAAATGGAGCACAGAAGGAGGGAATAATTAATTCAATTGCATAGTATTTATGGAACCTTCCAGAAAGAAGTGTCACTGAATCTGGAACCTAAACAAATTGATGGTGGGAGGTGAGAGATGGGAGAATTTCAGATCCAGGTAAGCAGCTTGTGCAGACCTGGAAAGACTGAGCAGTGCTACCTGCAATGTTCCCTCTGTCTCTGCCCCCATCTTCTGATACTGCAAACTCTTGAGCTGTGGAGTCACTATGCCACACCCATTGGTGGTCATCTTCAAATCACGGGATGAATATATAAGTTGTTTTCAAGGTCATACAGACCTGATTTCAAATCCTGGCTCCACCTATTATTGGCTCTGCAATTTTGGAAAAGGAGCTAGCTTCTTTACACCTCAGTTTCTACATCTAGAGATGAAGACTAGTATTGATGTCATCATTTTAAAGTTATTAAAGTATGAGCATGACCTAATCAATAAAGGGACACAACACAGTACCTAGGTAAGACCTCAACTGTGGTGGCATTTGTTGATAGGTAATTGTGAGTCAACCTAGATTACAAGCTGTGCATGAAAAAGAACCTGACAGTTTTCTTGGGGTACCTCATTGTGCCTTAGCTGCATAAACGTGTAACCTGTATTTATTATGTGTTAACTGATGTGCATTTCCTGTCGATTCATTAAGTGATTATTTATTGAGCACTTACTATGCACTATGTCCTTTCCCACATATTGTGGATACAGCAGTGAACAAGGCAACTCCAGGGATTTTCAACCTAGAATTCCGACAAGCAGTGTCTTAAAATTGATGGTCAAACACTTTAAAATCAGATTTAGAAAATGTTGCCCAGAACATGAGAATTACCTAAAATTGATAGGGATAATAACTGTAAATCCACTTGATGTTTCTGGAAAATCTGGTTCCTTATCTCAAGGCCTCTTTAGTTGATTCAGGGTTTTTCCACCTGCCACTGAGTCCTGTCTGAATCTAAAATGATGATTTCCACTTCACTATATAATCTACATCACAGGGGCCCCTCATGGTCCTTAATCTACTTGTCTTTCTTTCTCCTGCATTCTGCTGGTACCCAAGAGACTGTTTGCTTAGAAAGAAGAATGGATTATCAATCAAGCAATTTAGGTTTGAACTTCAGTTTGCTATTAATCAATTAGGATATACTTCTCATTTATTCTTTCAATCCATATTAATGGAATGCTTACCAGAGGATGAGAAGAGCTTGGCTGAGCCTTTAGGCTTCAGAGTCAGAATGTCTGGGCCAAGAACTAGCTCTGCCAAACAGTATTGGGTGAGTGGCTTGACCCCTTAGTGTCCTTACCTGCAAAATGGGTAAATATTCATATCCACCTCCCCAGACAGTTGCCATGTTAAATGAGTTAATAGGTATAAAAATGATAGAGCAATGTTCTTTAATCTGGTCAGTTTTCAATGTCAGATATTATTCCTTATGGTTCATGACTGTTGTAACTCAAATGTCAGCCACTATGTATGGCACAGAGGAATTAATGGGGAGAAATAGGTCATGACTCTTTTCCTAATATAATCTGCTTTCTGATAGGTGAAAACATTAAACAACTAAATGTCCAAATAATTATGTAATTACAAACGGTACTGAGTGTCATGAAGGAAATAAACAGGAAATAGTGGTGGGTATGTGGTCTAAGAAGTGTCATTTGAACTGAGACTTAAAGCATAGACTAGAGGTCAGGCAGTGAAGAAGGGTTGTGTGCCTATGGGTGGAGAGACTATCCAAGAAGAATAGAAAGCATGTGTAAAGATCCTGGGGCAGGGACTAATGGGCCTGAGTGGCTACAGTATAGAGACTGAGGTGGAGAAGTGACTGATGTGTTGGGTAGGGTCGAGGCCATGCAGGGTCACTTGGAGGAGATGGAACCTGAATGTTTTTCAAAGGGTAAAGGAAAATCACTTTTCTTTGCACACATGGGTGTCCGGAGATCCCCCAATACTAAAGTGAGAGGATCCTATAAAAACCTCTCAATCTTCTTTAATGCTGAAGAATATGAACTTTTGAAAAAAAAATGAAAGAAGAAGAGAGAGGCTGTTTCTGGAAAAAGTAGAAAGAAAATAAAGATGCATAAGGAGGGAAAGAAAGAAGGTAAAGGGAGGGAAGGAAGATGGTTTAAAAAAAAAAAAAAACTAGCTGAGTTAAAAACTTCCGAGGGGACGTGAAGCCTAGAAATGAAATGTTGAATATTCAACTCAGAGACAGACTTGGTCCCTGTTCCATCTATGCCTGTGTAGGTGTGTTTGACTTACGGGTGTATTTGTAAGTTCACTGATTTGGCAGGAGCCCAAGCTGGGGGAGCCTTTCCCAATGGAAGACAAGTAAGACTAACGGGCTGGCAATGATAAAGGGAAGTTAAGAAATGCCACGTCAATCATTTTGGTGAAATGCATGATTACTGGATATAAAGATGCATCTGGAACAGCTCCTGCCAGAAAGTTGGTGTTCAGGAATTGAAATGCTTGGTTCAGTGTCTCCTGGAAGGAGTTGTTTGGTGGGAAATCAAACAGAATTGCATTAGGAGAGAACTGACTGAGAAAGTCCTCTCTGGAACAGAAAATTTTATCGGGGGGGGGGGGGGGGGGGGGGAGGAAAAGAAAAAGGAGTTTAGTTCCCAAAGAAGGACTGACTCCAAGAATGCTAATTTGTTCCAGCCTTCCTGAGCCCAGAGAAACCTGAGCACTTTTGGCCTTGATATTCAGATGCGCCCTGAAAAGAAGCAGGCAGGCAGTGAAAATCAAAAATAAGTAAGTGCTCTTTGGGCTCAGATTTCTTCTTTCCAGTTGAGTGGGGCTAAGATAGGAGGATTTATTAAGGGGAAACACACACTGGTCTAACTCTGCAAATTTTAGGATGCTAATATCAGCTCCGCTCTCAGAACTTGCTGTTGATACAGGCATGTGTGGTTGAGTATCTGAAGCTCACAGCAAATGCTGGGAAAATTTCTGATTTGAGTTATTTAGTGACATGGGAGGAAGTAAAAAGAGCCCCTTATGATTTATGAAAAGTTCTTTTCTGGCAAGGAAATATTCACTAGCAATATGTCTTCTTCTTTTAATTACTTTCCTATTTTCCAGTGGTTTGATTAGCATATGCCCAATATGAGTTAATAACAGAAGCTACCATTTATTGGACATTTACAATATGCCTTAGGTGCTTGATACATAACATCTTATTAAATCTTCACACTGCATTGCAAACTAGATACTAATACCCCCGTCTTACACATGAGGAAACAGGTTCAGAGAGGTTAAGTAATGTGCACAAAGGCTCATATTACTGGGATTTATATGCTCATCTGATTCCCAAGTCCGTGTTCCCTTTGGGCCAGTATTTTCTCATCTGTAAGACAGGGATGGCTAATAATATGGTTTCCAAATTCTCTTGTTCCCAGAGCTTCCCCAGGAAGACTGAGGATTCAGCAAAGTCACTTGGCATATCCTTTCTGTGTGTTTTTCTCACTGTGGGGTACCCTCTCCGCATCTATATCTAGTGTTTTAATGCATCTGAATATTTCTCCTATCAAAGCCTGTTCCAAGATTGTTCATCTCCACTTAGGTGCAAATGACAGATAACAGGAATCATCATTTAGCAACAATTCCTTGCTTTTCCACAGCTGGTGATCAAGAGCTCATGCTTCCTGCTCTCAGATCCTCCAAACAACATGCAGAGGCACAAGGCAAGCATCAAGCCCAGCTGCAGATGAGAAACTGAGGCTCCTTAGTCAATCTACCTAATTGAGGTCAATAGTGAGAAGCAAGAAGAGTCACAGCTGGCAGCCTGTCTCCTGGGTTGAAGCTGGTCACTTGTTCCAACAGAGCACACCACTCTCCTGTCCCCACGGAGCTGCAAGCTCAGGGGCCAGGCAGGAAGCATCAACACTTTTGGCCCTGACAACACTCACTCAAAGTTAACTGTTATGGTTTGGATGTGAGGTATCCCTCCAAAGCTCACATGTGAGAAAATTCAAGAAGGTTCAGAGGAGAAATGATTGGGTTGTAAGAGTCTTAACCCAATCAGTGATTTAATCCCCTGGTAGGGATTACCTGAGTGGTAACTGAAGTGGTAGGGTGTGGCTGGAGAAGGTGGAAATTGGGGCGTGGCTTTGGGTATATATTTGTTTCTGGCCAGTGGAGTCTCTCTCTGCTTCTGGGTCACCATGTGAGCTGTTTCCCTCTGTCACACTTTTCCACCGTGATGTTCAGCCTCATCTGGAGCTCCAGAGGAATGGAGCCAGCCTTCTATAAACTAAAACCTCTGAAACCATGAGCCCTCAAATAAACTTTCCCTCCTCTGTAATCCTACTGGTCAGATCCTTTAGGCACAGCCGTGAAATGGCTGACCAAAACATTAGCCAAACTTTGTCAAGGGAAAAGCAGGTCCAAATCTTTCCATTTTTTTTTTAAAGAGGAGCTAAGATTATGAATTTTAATTTACAACCCTATGACTTTTAAAAAGCTGCCTCAGGTTTAAATCTCTGCCAACTTTCACACATTGGCAACTCTCACACCTTGACAAGCTGCAGTCACCACTGGGCCACCAGTTGGGCACCTCTGCTTCACACTGAAGAAACAATCGCTTGAGTGTGGCAAGGGAAATATCTAACTGAAAGTCTCATCTGCCACAGGAACATCCACAGCCTGGGGGATCCAAACCTGAATCAATTAGACCTCGAAGAACTGGGAAGATTTTTGAGTCTCTGCCAAAGGAGGGTCAGAGAGAAACATTCTAAATTTCTAAATCTCGGGGGCTGAGAAGATTGCGGTATTACCAGGATAGTGAACCAGATCCCGAGATGCAGGGTGGGGTAGGGGGAATGTAGCATTTGCCAATTTCCAGGGTATAAGTATTTCCACAATGGACAGTAACTACTAATAGGTGAACAACCCATTTACAAAATTCATGCAAATAACAACTGGCTTCAGTTTTTTTTTTTTTTTTGTAGCAGGGATTGAACTCAGAGGCACTCGACCCCTGAGTCACATTCCCCAGTCCTATTTTGTATTTTATTTAGAGACAGGTCTTACTGAGTTGCTTAACACCTTCCTATTGCTGAGGCTGGCTTTGAACTCATGATCCTCCTGCCTCAGCCTCCCGAGCTGCTAGGATTATAGGCATGTACCATTGAACCCTGCTGGCTTCAGATATTTAACAATTGTTACTAGGTCACCAAAGTTCAGTGGTTCCAAAGTAGCTGCTTATCATAATCAGTGGTGGGCTTTAAAAATATATATAGCTTTATTGGTCCACTGCAAAGCTAGCATTTCAGAGTTTCAGTGGGTGAGACCTAGGAATATGTGTTTTCAAAAACCTTTCGAGAAGGAGCAGGAAGGTTTGGAAACATCCAGAACAAAAGTTCTGGGAAACTAAGACAAAGTTTTATGAAAATAACCTGTTTTGAACCTTAAATAAGAGTGCAGAGAGAAGATAAGAAGCCCAGGGCTCTGAGAGAAACAAGATAAGCGTAAGCATGATGAAATAATTGTAAGAATAAAACAAAATTAATTATAAATAGCAGTATTTATTTGGGTTTTTCTATGTACCAGTCACTGTACTGTTTTTTTTTTCCCCTTTTTAAAATCCTTACATGACCTTTAAGTTAAGGAGTTCTGTTATTTCCGTTTTATAGATGGGAAAAAAATGGAACACAGAGCAATTAAATAATTTTGCTCAACAAGGACATAATCATAATGAGCTGGGCTTGGAATCCAGGTATTCTTACGCTGAAGACCACACCCTCAGCCACAATGGGGGACAGGCAGAGAGTATTCCCCCAAAGGCAGGATCATTGTGCAGAGAGGAGATATACTATGTACTTTTTCATTAAGTTAGAACAAGCAAAGGATAGACATTCATTTTTTTTTTTTTTAAACAATCCTCCTGTCTTTCCCAGAGAGCACAGAAATCTTTGTAAGCTCTCCCTCCATTCCAGTGGACATGGCCTATTCTATTTTCCCTTGTCCTTCTGCAGATTGATTTCCTGATCCCTGGAAGGAAGAAGCCAACGTCTGACCTCATCTTCTATAGTGTACTCTTTCCACTCCACTTGGCATCCTTAGTACTTAACCCTCGTGCTGGTGGCCACTCTGGAAGTGGACTGTGCACCGGGAGGTTATATACATCTGTTTGCCAATCCCTGGGCCTTCAATCTTCTGTTCAGTGCTGTCTTGCTCTCACATCATATCTGGCTGGAAATTGAGCTCTCTGAGTGAATGACAAGGCAGCCTGGTGGTCCTAGGGTCATCCAGGTACATGGAAAGTAGAGTGACACCAATCTCAGAAAACCTTCCCCAGAAAAATGGAAAAACCTAGTGTTTATTTAATACGAATATTAAGCCATATTTAGAAGGAACAAACTCAAGAACATAAAACAGTACCTTATCAAGCTATTTTTTGTTCTGCTTTGTTTTAGAAAGGAATGATTATGATTATGATTATTATCTTGTGGGGAAGTGGTCCAACCAAGGGCCTTATACATGCTAGGTGAGTGCTTTACCATTGAGCCACACATTGAAAAAATTTGAGACAGGGTTTCCCTAACTTGCCTAGGCTGGCCTTGAATTTACAATCCAACTGCCTCATTCTCCTGCATACCTGGGATCACATGTGTGTGCCCCCCACCCCTGGCTTTTAGAAAGAATTAAGGCAAGAGTCTCAATCTTAAATGCCAACAGTGAGGAAATTATGGCAAATTAGAAGTGGGCCAGCTGGGTTCTGTGAGGGAATACGTGCCTCATCTAAAGGGGGAAGCCGCTGCCCAGCTTCATCTTATTGTAGACATGCCTGTCAATGTTTAAAGAGAAGGCTCAAGACTTTATCTTGTGCTAATGAGAGAGTATGTAATTTGGACCAATGCTTCCAACGAAGACAGTTTAAACAAGCTGGGCAAAATATTTAAAAATCTGCTTGAGGACATAAAAGAGCTAACAAGAGAGTGAAAAATTCATGGCTGGGATCCAGGGATGGAGGAATACCAGAAGGTAACACTTATGATTAGAGCTACTTTTGCTCTGACAACATTACCAATTCCAGAGGAAGGAGTTACGCAACTAAGAGGAGGCACATTTGAAGAGTTTACCAGAAACAGAAAGAAGAAGTTTGGAATTCAGGACCAAAAAGTGGTGGAGTCGCCGGGCGTAGTGGTACACACCTGTCATCCCAGTGGCTCAGGAGGCTGAGGCAGGAGGATCAAGAGTTCAAAAGTAGCCTCAGCAATGGTGAGGCACTAAGCAAATCAGTGAGACCCTGTATCTAAATAAAATACAAAATAGGGCTGGGGAGGTGGCTCAGTAGCCTAGTGCCCCCGAGTTCAATCCCCGGTACAAAAAAAAAGTAGTGGAGTCAATTGGGGGACACCATTTAACCTGGTCATTATGAATTGGGACCCAGAAGGGACTCAGGATGAACTTGAAACAGATAGGTGTTTGTAGTGACTCCAGTTTAGCTTCCAGTCATCTCAGTCTCTGAATCTGCACTGAAGTGACGGTGTGTTGCTAGTTCAGCAAGGTGAATATTTATCTATTAGAGAAAAAGATAACATCCCTCCTGGGTCTCAAATTAATTCTACCAAGTATTTCAGAAAAACATAGTGTCTGGAATACAATGAATAATGCCAGTTAGTCCAAAAGATAAGATAAATAGAATTGAGAAGAAAAGAATAGATTACAAGGACAGAGTCATAGGGGCTCAAGATGTTAATCAGAGATATTGATAAAGATTTTATAATCAACAAGGCATATACTCTCTACCAGAAGATAAAAATAAAGAATTGGCCATTTCAGCTGAGAACTGAAAACCATGTAAAAGTATCAAAAGGCAACTCTAAACTTGAGGAGTATGATTGACATCCAGAATTAAATAGATAGATATAACCACAGATTGAATGCAACTGAAAAGAGACATAGTCAACTTCAAGACAGATAAAAAGAAAATAACAGGATTGAAGAATGGAATGAGAAAAGTTTGAAAATCACGGAGAAGAATTTGAGAGAGACAATAGATATGTTGAAAAACCCTCATATACATGTAAATGAAATTTCTTAAGGAGAAAAATGAAGGGAGGAGACACAGAAAGGATGTCTGAAGAGTTAGTGGCCCACAACTTTTCAAACCTGATGAAAGACATGAAAATAGGACATCAAGAAGCCCACACATACTCAGAGCGTGTTAAATGAAAAGAAATCACACCCTGTACAACATTGCAAAATTGCTGAAATCCAAGGACAAAGAGAAGCTCTCAGCAGCATCCAGAGTGAGGAAGGAGTGGTAGACAGATTGCTGTCGGAGGACCAAGAGTAAGACTGACAGCCGGCTCCGCACAAGAGACAACTCAAGCAGCTCTTGAAGGGGTTGGAAGACAATAATGGGAGTGTAGACTTTATAGTCTACATTTTGAATGTACAATGAAGATGTTTTCATACAAAAAAAGAGAAGGTATTTGTTAAGAGAAGACTCACACTAATGGAACACTAAAGGATATTATTTACAAATAAAAGGAATTATTTCAGATGGAAACTTAGAGATGATGAATAGAATAATAAAAAGAGGAATATATGAATAAACACAAGCAAATACTGATCAAAATGGGAACATCATATAATGCTATATTGTTGAGTTTAAAGATATAAAAACTACACAACAATAATTGCAGGTATATTACCAGGTAAAAAGAATAAAATAAAATGTTCTAAGGTTTTTGCGCTGAGAAGGTATGATTGCCAATCACAGTAGTATCTGCTAAGTCAAGAATGAAAGTTACAATCTCCAATGTAACCACTGAAAGAAGAGTTAGAGTATCTGTCTGTCTGAATTAACAGAGGAGTAAATAGAAAACTTTTTTAAAAAATTCAATTCAATTAAATCTACCTTTGGAGGGGAATGTGTGGCTTTAAGAATGTATACAGTAAGAAAGGAAAAAGAGCACACAAAAATCAATGAGCTAAGCTTCCATTTCAAGAAATTAGAAAAACGCCTGCAAATTAAACATAAAAAAGAAATTAAAATGTAGAAGCCAATGAAATCAGAAATGCTCTAATGAAATAAATAGATCAACAAAGTAGAAGCAATCCCTAAAGAGTTTGAGAGAAAGTGCAATCGAGCATAAACACCACAAGGTCAATAACATAAAAGGTTGTATCAGTACACATTCACAGGACAAGACATTTAAACATGTGGATAAAATGAAGAAAATTCCTAAAAATGATACAAATTGCTGAAACTACCCTAGAACAACAATAGCAACAAAAAATGAGTGCTATAACTGTTATAGACATGTAAGACACAAACACACACACACACACACACACACACACACACAAACACAAACCAAAACCAAAAAAACAAACCTGACTTCCTCTCTTGTGAATCCCATAAAACTTTGGAAGAAGTTATGCAAACTCTGTGGAGAATAGAAGAAATAGTCTCTTATTTTCTTTCTGAGGTTAGCATAACTCTGAAGCCAAATGGAACAAGGGCATTAGAAGAAAAGAAAATTACAGGCACTTTATTTCTTAATCAGGATGAAAACATCTTAAAAATAGTCACAAACAGAATACTGAAATGATATCATTATTAAGTTGTTTGGAAGAAATAAAGCAATTATTGTTTCTAGATGACATAATAGTATTTATAGATGGCCCCCAAAAGCTGTAGGAAATAATAAAATTAAGAAGCAAATTTATCAAGGTCACTGGATATAAAATCGGTATTAAAAATTTTGTATTTCTGTACACTAGGATCAAGTAATTATAACATTTTAAAGATACTGTTTATAATAGCAAAGCCATTAAATACCTAGTACAGAAATGTAACAAAAGATGTTCTGGAGCTCTGTTCTGAAAACTACAAAACATTACTGAAAGAAATATAAGTTGACCTCAATTGAAGGGATTTAGTATGTTCTTGGACTGGGAGAATTACTATTTAAAAAGATACTGAAAGTTGGAAATCCTGTAGGTTTTTTTTTATTCAAAGTGCTGATTGTAAATTTTATATGCAAATGGAAAGGTCTAATAATAGCCAAAACAATTTTAAAGAGGAATGAGGTGGAAAGACTTTTTGTGTCACATATCAAGATAGGATACATCTGAAATCTAAGAGAAACAGAAAAGAAAGACCAGAAACAGCACCACACCTGCTGGGCCACCTGGTTTTTGATGAAGACATTCCTGAAACTCAATGGACAAAAGGTGCTCTTTTCAACAAATGATGCTCCCCATTGGATCTCTCCATGAAAACTGGAGACCCTTATATAAACCACAACACCCAGCAAAATCAATTCCAGTTGGGTTATTAATCTAAATGAGAAGACATAAGCCACCAAAAGGAATATAGGAAGAGATATTATTGACTTCAGGGCAAGAAAAGTCATCTCAACCATCTACAAAATATAAAACTCTCAGAGCCAGGTGTGGTGGCACACACCTATAACCCAGCAGCTAGGGAGGCTGAGGCAGGAAGATCCCAAATTCAAAGCCAGCCCCAGCAACATCAAGATGCTAAACAACTCGGTGAGAGATCCTGTCTCTAAATAAATTCAAAATAGGGCTGGGTGTAGCTCAGTGGTAGAGCATTTGCCTAGCAGGTATGAGGCACTGGGTTCAAGCCTTATCACCTCATAAAAATAAATAAATAAAATAAAATTATTATGTCTATCAACAACTAAAAAATTCATACATACACAGACATACACATATGTAACGCCATCAAAAAGGAGAAACTGGCAAATTGGATTGCATCAAAATTAACAATTTCTTGCCTATATATCAAGACATACTATTCAGAGAGTTAAGATATAAGCTGCAGAATGAAACAAGATATTTGCAAATGCATTTTTGGCCAAAAACTCATGTCTAGAACATCTACAGATTAATAAAAGCATAGACTAATTAGAAGTAAAATGAGCAGGAGGCATGAACTATTATTATTATTGTTGTTGTTGTTATTATTTGGTACTGGGAATTGAACTCAGGGGCACTCAATCACTAAGCTACATCCCCAGCCCTATTTTGTATTTTAATTAGACACAGATTCTCACTGAGTTGTTCAGTGCCTCCCTAAGTTGCTGAGGCTGACTTTGAACTCAGAATCCTCCTGTCTCAGCCTCTTGAGCCACTGGGATTACAGAGTGTGTCAGTGTGCCCAGCATGAACTATTATTTTAATGCCTATTCAATGCAATCCCAATCAAAATTCCAATGATATTCCTCATAGAAATAGAAAAAGCAATCATGAAATTCATCTGGAAAAATAAGAGACCCAGAATAGCCAAAGCAATCTTTAGTAAGAAGAGTCAAGCTGGTGTCATTACTATTCCAGACCTTAAACTATACTACAGAGTAATAGTAACCAAAACCAGCATGGTATTGGCACCAAAACAGATGGGTAAACCAATGGTACAGAATACAGGACACAGAGACTAACCCACATAACTACAGTTATCTTATATTAGACAAAGGCACCAAAACCATACATTGGAGAAAAGATAGCCTCTTCAACAAATGATGCTAGGAAAGCTGGAAATCCACATGTAACAAAATGAAATTAAATCTCTCTCTCTCACCATGCACAAAACTCAACTCAAAGTTGATCAAAGACCTAGGAATTAAACCAGAGACCTTGTACCTAATGGAAGAAAAAGTAGGCCCAAATCTCCATCATGTCAGATTAGGCAACTTCCTTAATAAGGCTCCTATAGTGCAATAATGAACATCAAGAATCAATAAATGAGATGGATTCAAACTAAAAAGCTTCTTCTCAGCAAAATAAACAATAAGTGAGGTGAATAGAGAGCCTACAGAATGGTAGCAAATCTTTATCAAAAGCACATCAGATAGAGCACTAATCTCTAGGATATATAAAGCACTCAAAAACCTTAACACCAAAAAAAGTAAATAGCCCAATCAATAAATGAGCCAAGGAACTGAACTGACACTTCTTAGAAGAGGATATACAATAAATCAACAAACATATGAAAAATGTTCAACATCTCTAGCAATTAGAGAAATGCAAATCAAAACTGCTCTAAGCTTTCATCTCACTCCAGTCAGAATGGCAGCTATCAAGAATGCAAACAACAATAATTGTTGGCGAGGATGTGGGGGAAAAGCCACACTCATCTATTGCTCGTGGGACTGCAAAATGGTGCAGCCAATATGGAAAGCAGTATAGAGATTCCTTGGAAAACTGGGAATGCAACCACCTTTTGACCCAGCTATCCCACTCCTTGGTCTATATCCAAAAGACTTAAAAACAGCATACTACAGGGACACAGACTCATCAATGTTTATTGCAGGACAATTCACAATAGCTAAACTGTGGAACCAACCTAGATGCCCTTTAGTAGATGAATGGATAAAGAATATATGGTATATATACACAATGGAATATTATCTAGCAATAAAAAGAGAATAAAATCATGGCATTTGCAGGTAAATGGATGGAGTTGGAGAATATAAAGCTAAGTGAAGTGAGACATTCCCAAAAAACCAAAGGCTAAATTTTTGATATGAGGATGCTGACTCATAATTGTGATGGGACCAGGAATGGAGGAACTTTAAATAGGGCCAAGGGGCGGGGAGGGGAAGGGAGGGGGCAAGGGGGTAGAAATGATGATGGAATGAGTTAGACATCATTACCTTAAGTACATGTATGAGGATACAAATGGTGTGAAAATACTTTGTGTACAAATCAGTGTCTTGAAAAATTGTGCTCTATATGTATACTATGAAGCGAATTGCATTCTACCATCATGTATAACAAATTAGAATAAGTAAATAATTTAATAAAAAAGAAATTAGAAAATGTAAAAAAAATTCAATAAATCCATAAAATGAAGTTAAATCTCACCAAAAATCAGAAGAAATGTAAATTAAAATCACATTGAGTTATCACTACGCCCCCACCAGAAGGGCTAAAAGTAAAGTGACTGACAATCCCCACTGTTTGAGAGGATTTGGAGCAATGGGCTCATCACATATTGATGGTGGGAGTGTAAATTGGTACAGCTACTTTGGAAAACTTTTTGACAGTATCTGTTAAAGCTGAAATTTTCATAGCATTCCTAGGTTTATACGCAAAAGGAATGCATGTACGTGAGCAACAAGATGTGTAAACTAGATTATTTATAGGCTCATCTTTCAAAGTTGTAAACAGCCCAAATTTCCATCAACAGTAGAATTGTGGATTAATAATTGGTGGTTTCTTAATACAATAGAATCCTATTTAGGAATGAAAACGAGCAAACTATGCACATATAGAATAGAACAGATGAATCTTATAATTTTGAGCAAAGGCACACACACATAAACACCCACAAAATCATACTCGATTTTTCCTTTCATAAATTCCAAAATGTAGCAAAATTAAACTGTATTATTTAGAAATGTCTGCTTAGGTAATAAATTTATTTTAAGAAAACCAAGGATATGTTGATGATAAGACAGGTTAAAGGGTCTCTCTGGAGAAACAGTGGGTGGTACTGGGAATGGGTGCAAGGGAGCTCCTAGGGAGATGACAACATTTTATTTCTTGACCCCGTTGATGGACACTTGGGCATTAATTTTTTTGATAAATCATCCAGCTACATAGTTTTGTCTTGAGTATGTATCTTAGTTTTTACAATTTAGGAAAGTAAAAAGTCATAAGGAAGATGGAAATTTAGATTTTCAAATGAAATTATTGAATTTAAAAATGTTAGTAAAAGATTTTTGAAACTTCAGAAATCTGGGGCTGGGGATGTAGCTCAGTGGTAGGTAGAGTGTTTGCCTAGCAAGTGTGAGGCCCTTGGTTCCAACCTTAGCATTACCAAAAAAAAAAAAAGTTAGAAATCTGTGTGGGCCTCATGCATTTCATCCATGAGCTGCATTTCGGAGCTTCTGATGTTAATTCATGTGCTTGGTAAGAAAGCGATGATCTCTGAGCTTGATCCTATTCTGTTGTGAGAGCTTGAGAAAGTTAGCACCAACTTCATTTGTATATAGGAATTAGAAAAGCAAGACAAACTCTCTCCCCACCAGCACCTGAAAGAAAGCTTCAGGGGAAAATTTCACAAACTCGTTTCTGATGTGCCTATGCATGACAACATGACAAAAATGAAATAAGATTTATTCAGAAGCATCCAAGGCTTCTGGGAGATTATAAGCCAGATAAGAAAAATACAACACTTGCAATAGCATTACCATTTTGGAGAGCTTTCTACATATTCAACTTCATACTAAATCTCTGCAGACCATTTAATCATTATACCATCTCTTTGATATGGAATTATTGGATTTGTCATATACATGGGAAAGCTGAGACCCAAAGGATTTTGGTTCCATGCCCAAGAACACAGTGAGGCAGTTGGTGCACGGCAGAGACTAGATGCCTATTTAGTAGGTTCTGTTCTTTACTAATTGGTACAGCATGCTTAGGAGGCCATCAGTCCTCAGTGATGTATCCAGAGCTTGTAGAGCACCAATGAAGGTGTTTATATGCAATATGAGAATGAGCTTTGATCACTCAAGTCCTCACTATCTTGGGCACTGAATACATTTTTTTGGGGGGGAGGGGGTACCAGGTATTGAACTCAGGGGCACTCAACCACTAAGCCACATCCCCAGTCCTATTTTGTATTTTATTTAGAGACAGGGTCTCACTGAGTTGTTTAGCACCTTGCCTTTGCTGAGGCTGGCTCTGAACTTGTGATGCTCCTGTCTCAGCCTCCTGAGCCACTGGGATTACAGGTGTATGCCACCGTGCCCAGTAGCACTCAATACATCTAAGTGATTGGTATAATCTATTTATCTTCCCAGTTTCCTTAAGACCCACGTATAAACTAAGGACAATAGGACAAGGTCCAGGCCAATATCCTTGACAGCACACCAGTCTGAAGGACTGACCACAGAGGGGAGGGGGAGGGAAAAGGCACTGCAGTAATGATTCACGAAAGGGCCACAATCACTACACAAGTGAGGGTAACAATGGCTAAAGTGTTCAAGAAATTCAGGAAAGGAAAACATCTGGCATTGAAAAACACTGCTAGAGAGGAGAGGATCTGGCCCCTCACCTCCATCACAGTCTGGAATTGTGTTCTGGGGTGGCACAAGGCATGGGGGTCCACTTGGAAGAGGTCTGCTCCAACCATGACCACTAGCTAGCAATGGTGGCTGGACCCTGGGTGAGGGACTTCATCTCTTTGGGCTGCACTGTCTGTCCAATGGGAGTATTAGAATAGATCACTGATTTCTAAATGGAATTGAAGCTATGTCATCTCCTCCTCAAAATAAGCCTTAACTGCAGTGCCCATGTAACAGACACTATGGCGGGTGCGGTGGCAGGAGTGAGGAGGAGAGGGCAGCCTGGTCTCAGGGTTTTTCTTTCCTTTTCTAGAAGCCCTGCATGTATCTCCTCGCCCCAAACTTGGCACATTGTAGGTTCACCATGAATATTCAAAGAATAATTTGTGAACTCTACAATTCTGTAAGCATTATTTATAACAATCGGGATTAAGTCACTTGAAAGGCCCTTAAGATTAAAAAAACTTGAATCTTCTGAGGAACTTGCCTGAAACTACCCTGTAAACACCAGGAAGCAGAGCTATGTATGAGACTGCCTCTCCCGTCTCATATTCCTGGGTCGTAGGATTTGTTCTGTGCTCCATGTGCTAGTTTGTGAGCTCTTCAGCTCAGCTTCAGCAATATGGTGTTGTTTTCTGCTTTTGTTTTGTTTTGTTTTGGTGGTGCTGGGAATTGAACCCAGGGCCTTGTGGATGCAAGGCAAGTACTCTACCAACTGGGCTATATCCCCAGCCCCTCCTCATATGTTCTTTAAACTCTGATCTTATTTTCACCTTTGCCTTAGATGTGTACCCTGATGATATGAAACTCACACACAATAAATAAATGAGACTTAATCCCAAGCCCTCCATGTCCTAGTGAAAGGTCAGGAACTAAAGATGCTTTCATGGCTCCCAGTGGGATTGTAAAAGAGCAGGACTGGAGGATACACAAGTCATCTTCAGTTTGGCATCCTTTTGAAGCATGAAGGCTTCTGTGTACTTTTTTGGAAATAAAAAAGTTAAAAAGGGTGTGGACTACAGAGTCAGACAGGATGGATTCAAATCTTAACTCTATCATAACCTGGAGGATCTTTAACAAGATCCCTAGCTTTGTGAGATTCTTGGTTTTAAAATGGGGGATAATATCATCCCTTATTTCATGGGGATATAGGAAGGAAATCACATTAAGTGTTCCATATACAGAGCCCAGCACCCGAAACCTGCTCCTGTGGTGCTTGCAATTCACCATCGTTCTGATCACTCAGTCGATGAATGAATTCCCTTGACAATGTCGCTGCAAAGTGGCCCTCTGCCTGAAAACTTCCAGTGATGAACTAGGAACTGACTGTCTCGGGAGAATCAGCTTCATCCCAAAGCATCTGATCAGCTCAATCTTCCACCTTCCTCAGGAGACTAAGTTGTCCCCGAAGGCCAAGAGGAGGATGTTGCAGATGGGATCCCGGAGTGTGATGCCGCTCTGACAGGTGAGGCTGGAGTTAAGCTTGAAATAAACAGAAGGCCTCACCTTTCAGGTCTGTCAGTTTAGCAGTCTCTGTGCAAAGCTCACCTAAATCAAAATGCCTAGGCTGCCAGACATAGGAAAATTCTGAGATAAATTTTTAGCAGCAAGGTTCTAAGGTGGTAGACACGTCTCTGCTTTCCTTTCCTGGTTTCCCTTCAGAACCTGCCTGGCAAGAAACAGACAGACACCACTTCTCCTTTTTGGTTTCCTCGGGATGTTCATTTTTCACTCTGAGCCTGAAGAACACCATTTTCTTGTAAACACAAGACCCCTTGCGTGTCATGGTCTGAAATTCCACATGCTTCCTTTGACCTCCCATGATCAAAACCCAGGGAGGACAAGTGACATTTCTGTCTTAAAGAAATCTTAGACTACAGAGATTTGCTCTTTTCCTTAGGATTAAAAAACTATCCTTAAATTCTCCATACTTTCAGTTTCAAACAGGAGGAGACATTACACTTGATGACTACGTCTTATCTGTCCCTAGTCAACATCTCCCTGCACGTTCTTTGGTCAAGCTAGTTGTCATCCTTCTTTTGTCCTGTGATTCCATGACCTCAGGAGCTTTACTCAGACTATTCTCAGGTATACCATTCTCTTTCCCTCCCTTCACTTACTTAGAAGTTCATTTTTTCTGGACCTTTAACCACCACTGACCTTGACCCTTCCTGACCACCCAGAATACATCTCATATTATAGATTCAGTGACTTTTCTCTAATGCAACAAGGTCATGACAAGCTTGAAAGATAAGTATGTGATTTAAACTTCTTTTGGACTCTCCCAAGTACCTAGTCCAGTAAATGTGCAGTGGATTTTTACAGACAAAATGATCCAGATGAGGTGATAAAAAGAGTTAGACTAGAATTGGTCGTGGATTTCACGTCAGCCCAAGTGGAAGGAAATTATATAAAATCAACAGCTCCACTCCAGTGAGCCCTTAGTAAATCCCTTATTTAACACCAATTACAAACAACAAAAAAAAGTCATCACCGTCTCACCTTCACTTAATTCTGTTAATGTACCATAAGACAGAGGAAAATTTGTTAGATTTTCAGTGGGCCACATCGTTAACTTAAGAGCACAGTAAATACTGGCTGAAGGAGGGGAAGGAGGGGGGGATTCCTGAGAAGGAAACCTGATCCCAAGGCTGTTAAGGGAGTTGCTGCACACAGGTATGTCACACTCAGTTTTCCTTGAGAAGGCCCTAGATTCTGGGCTCTTTCTCAGCTCAGCAGCTGGGCATCCCAAGCTCTCCACACACTCAGCATAACCTGTGTTTTCAGGCTTAACCACCCTATTTTCTTTATTTGCTCCTTTGAAACTTCAAAGGGACCATAGTATTTCCAAAATACATTTTTTTAACTATCTGCTATTCTCTTTGCTTTATGTTGTCTTTTTTCTCTAACATGTACTACACTTAAATCCATAATTTAACCCAACCAACCAGATCGCTCCTCTCTGGAACCATATAAATCAAATTAAAGTATCAGTCCCAATAGGCTGTAATCTCCCTGTCCCTGAATTCTCCCTCCCCAAGTAGTTTCCCTAGACCTCCTTGGTAAAGCTTGATACAAAGTGGACACACACACACACACACACACACACACACGCGCGCGCGCGCGCGCGCGCTTGCTTATAAACCTCCCATTGTCAGTTCCTGAAGGCAGACATGGCCTTTTATCTACCTTGATATTTCTGGAGGTACTTAGAAATAGTAAAATTTGCTCAATAACATCTAATAATAATGTTAACATTTAAAGACACTTCTATGGCCAGGCTTCATGTATTTATCCTACCTAATACTTCACAACCCTGTGAAGCATAAAATCTTATTAATACTGTTTTTCAGACAAAGAAAATGAGGCTTATGGGCCTTAAGTAAGTTGTCTGAGGCCTCCTAACTATGAAATGGGAGAATCAGAGTGTGAACCTTGTTCTTCTGACAGACTTGAGTTCTTGAAAAAGACTTGGTGACCCTCCCACAGGCTACAAACTCAAGAGAAATCAGATTCTCCAAAAAACTGCAAAAAGAGGTGCACGGTCCATGGCCCAGGTCTCCTCCAATCAAGGTGGACACGTCCAAACTTGTCACTCAGGCCATTGTAATCAATCACTTCCAATTCATGTTCAGGTGGTCCTCAAATGTACCAAGGGTTGAAACATACAAAGGAAAAGAAGTAAATTGAGTTTTAAAAACTGCATTTCTATTGACCAAAGCTTCCTTTCAAAACAGGGCTTCAACCCCTGCTTAGCTGAAAATTTCAAAACTGCCTCTCTCCTATAAAGTGAATGGTCCACAGGACATTAAAGAAGCTTTCCTGGTGGCGTGTGTTGGCTCTCTCTGCACCCTTTCTTGCATTTGGGTGCAGACAGTGTGCTGCATGCCTGCCAGGTGAGCTCAGAATATTCTCTGGGTCAGGTGAGGAGAGACCCTATTTGCGTCTGTGGCTAGACCACTGGCACAAGTGATAGCTGAGTAGCTTTGGCACCTGTTACTTGTTTCCTGGGATAGGACTCAGTTTAGAGAAAAAATGTGGTTTTCCATTAACAACTTGTCAAACTGGTCAAAATCAATGGTGCAGAAAGCCCTTTTGCTGGACAGAACGGAGGGTAAAGCACCAGCAACCCCTTCTAGCCTCTGAGCCTGTGATACTCAATTGTACTTGAGAAGGGAGAGCACAGGAGGCCTAATAAACCACAATGTTTAATTTCAAGGGTCTCCTGCAACTCCTTCATGGATTTTCCCTGTGCCCAGACAGGCTGGAGAACAGGCCATTGGATTTGAAGTCAGGAGTCCTGGGTTCTAGACCCACCTCTCCCATTTTCACCTTATATAACTTCCTACAAACCAGTGCCCTCCACTTCCCCATCTGTAAAATGGAACTACAGGAGCACACTAGGGATACTCTGTGTGCTTAGGACACATCCCACAGCCACCCTGGCCCTTTCAGTCTGTCTAAATCATCCCCAGTTTCTTCTGGGTTGCCGATCAAAGTGGATGCATTCAAACTGTTCACTCAGGCCACTGATATCAGTCACTTTCAAACAGAAAATAACACTATCCTGTTTGCCTATTGTCCTACATGTGTTCATTTTCCTAATAAACTCACAGGGACTTAAGGAAGCCTTACAGATCTATGATCTCTACTGGAACAAGACACTGGGCATTTAGGAAAACATAAATAAATACTTAAAATTGATTGATCAGCTAAACAACTATTGAATGTTCAAAGCCCAGGTGTCTGGCACTTTTTTTTTAGGTAGTAAGGAACTCAAGAACTATATAGAAGACAGGAGGTATTTTTATTTCCTAAATCACTTTTTTTTTGATAGAAATCTACCATTACAAAGCATCTCACAATATAAACAACAAAATAAAAGAAGCAGCATTGGTTTATAACCCCAATACAATGAATATCCAGGAATCTATAGTTACACAAATAAATGGTTGGTGTAGGTAAATAAATGGAGGGGAAAAAAAGACAAGTCCCTTGGGCAGAATTCCAAATAATTTGACTGTTATTTTGCCCTCAGAGAGGTGGAACATACTCCTAGGAAAAATGACTTCTTTCTAAAGAGTTAGCCAAACAAGTATTTAGTATTGGTTAATAATAATGTGTCAGTATTCATTTTACTAATTGTGACAAATGCCCCAAACACATCATGTAAGATCTAAATTATAGGGGGAAGCTGGGTAGGTGGTATATGAGAACACTCTGAACTATCTTTGCCTCTGTACATCAAAAACAAACAAAAAATACTTTTTCAAAAATGTAGCTTTATAAGTTTGTCTAATACCTATCATGTTATATTTAAATATCCTTATCTTTGCTGTCTCTCCCACACCTGTGAAAATTTACAACAAACAAAATAGGTATGAATCTACAAAGGGGAACTGAGAAGAAGCAAGAGCAGACGGGGCAAATATTTAGAAGATAGAGAGTGGAGGGATGAGTGGAACTGACTTTGCAAAGCAAAGGAAGCTGGAGCTCTATCTGCAAAGAGGACATTTTTTTAATGAATAAAAAAAAGAGGAAGTGAGCAGACTCAACGAGAAGAAAGCTAATTATATTACAGGCCGAATTTGAGGGTTGTATAAAAACCACTTCAATGTGCAAAGTCTAAATCTTTAATTCCCAGGTAGCCTTTCTTAAGAAGCTTCTGGAAGATGCATTCCACCGAAATGAGCAGAAAGTGAGAATGAGGAAGAATGAGAAAAAGAAGAGCCAACAGTTGGGACAGGATGAAGGTGGGTTTCAGAAACACAGCTCCCTGTCCAGTCTCAACAGTAACCAGGGCAGGCTGAAGCAGAAGGAGAGAGCACTACAAGGTTCTCCCCTTGGGAAAACAACTAAACTTGGGCGAGGGCACAGTCATCTAATATGTTTGCTTCTAGCTGAGAGGAGTTCTATGGTTTGCTCCAAGAGTTTATGTCTGACTCAATAATGAAGCACACAGAAAAAATAAATAAGTATATAAACAGAGCAAACAAATAAAGACAGAGAAAGAAGTACCAAATAAAGCAGGGAAAGTGAAAGTTGCAGAGTCTACTGTTTGACTTGGTTGTGATGGTGTTTATCTAGTCATAATAATGTAAATACTGAATATTGATTTAGCAAAAATATAGCATTGGGAAAATGGGGTCCTTGGGGGTGGTGTGGATGAGTTGGGGGTGTGGATGCAAGAGCTCAGTCCTCGTCTACCATATTGGAAAGTTAAGAAAAATATCCTAGATTCAAAAACCAGTGGAAGGCACTGAAAGCATGCTTGTGGAAGCCCTGGTTTCCAGTGGGGCCTTCAGAGGTAATTAGGTTAGATGAGGTTAGAAGGGTGGAGCCCTCAGGATAGAACTGGTATCCTTATAAGAAGAGAAAGCTCTGGACTGTGTTCTCTCCTTTCTAACTGTGCAATGACAGGTACAAGATGGCCATTTACAAACCAAGAAGAAGGTCCTCACCAGAAACCAAGTGACTGGCTGTTAGATTTCCCAGCCTAGGGAATGCAGAAATCGATACCTGCTGTTTAAGCCGTCTCATATAAAGCATCCGTATTAAGAAACCTGTGTTAAGACAGCAAGCAGTAAGTCATAGGCAGGTAAGATATCAGAAGAAATAGCTCCAAGGGTTCAAAGTGATTCCCCGAGAAAGCCTGAATCCAGAATAGACAGGAATGAGAGAAGAGAAAGCTGAGTTTGGATTTATTACTTGAAATTCCGTTCAGTTTTAAAATATGTACACACGTTTTATTTAGGGAGAAAAAAGAAACTTAAAAATCTCCTTATCCCACCAATTGGTGACTAAGGAAATAAGGAATCTTTCTTCGTTTTACAGAAGAGGCACCAGAGGATGTGGCAGGGAAAGTCACACACGCAGAGACACCATGAGAGACCATGATACAGCTAGGATTAGAACTTGGGTCCCCTGGCTCCTAAATCAGTGCTCTGAGATAGAGATGGGGAAAGTCACGTCATCAATCTATGTTGTCAAGCCCCTAGGCAGGGAGTGTATGGACTCAAGAGCCCTCTGCTAGTTTCAGGGACACTGTGGTTACTAGCTTCTGTGAGTCCTGAAAGACAACAGGCCCAGGCCCTGGCCAGGTTAAGGCCCAGCCTTTTGCTTCAAAAGAGCCAACTCCTAAAATGATCTTTCATCAGTCCTTCATGTCTTGTTGCCACACTCCTCCCAGGCCCCTTTGGATGCCACAGACTTTGATAATTGAACTGTCCTTACTCTGCTAATAGAAAACTAAGGTGGGAAAAAGAGTAACGCCTGAGACGTCTCTCCCTCTTGGAATCAGTTGTTTGCTTTTCTTTTCCTCACACTGGAGGGAACAGACAGCCCATTTCTTTTTCTGCTTCATGCAGTTAAAAACATGTTTTCCTAATATACTTTTCTGTTTTGTGAGATACATCCTGGTTTGGGCTTTTCCTTTCATTTTGAAACCACAGCAAAATTGTTCTATTTCCTTAGTTTGTGCTTAATAATCTGGCCTACTTTCTGCCCTGTGTGGGATTCTGTTGCAGGTGTCTGACTTTGTGCAATTCCAGGCTCTTTAAATGCCTTTCTGGCTTCCTCCAATAACAGTATGTTTCTCACACTCCCACCTGCTCCCAACAAGCCATCCCTTCCTTCATTCATTCCAGTGCTTTCTCTGTGCTGGGCATTAATCTGGGTTCTAAGAATTCAGTGAACAAAATAGATTCCACCTGTGCCCTCCTAGTGCTCTGCAGAGTGGAAAAGGCATACATAAATTAAGTAATTATTGGGACTGTATGGCCTGGTGCCTTGCAGGGAAAAGTTGCATATCATGAGAACATATGAATGAAACCTTAAGTTAGTTGGGCTGAGGATGTTGATCCGTACTGCTGTATGATATTTAATATGATATGTCAATCACCTGCCACAATGTTAGGGGATGAATTAGTACTCATAAACTTTGCCCATGCCAGGCACAGTGAAACATGCCTATAATCCCAGCGGCTCAGGAGGCTGAGACAGGAGGATCCTGAGTTCAAAGCCAGCCTCAGCAAAAGCGAGGTGCTAAGCAACTCAGTGAGACCCTGTCTCTAAATAAAATACAAAATAGGGCTGGAGATGTGACTCATGGCCAAGTGCCCCTGAGTTCAACCCCTGGTAACAAAAGCAAAACAAAATGTTGGCCATTTCTCTGGTGAATATCTTTGGAATGACTTTGAAAAGTTAAAATCAATCTACAAATTAAACTCATCCCTTGTGATTCCTTAAGAAAAAGCAATAAAATAAAGAAGGAAAAAAAATCCTGATGTGAAATTAGGCTTAAAACAGGCTTGGGGGCATCCTGTGTAGACAGGGATGAAGTAGCTGAGGACTTTGGCTTCTTCAAATTCATTCTGAAATGCAATTGAAAATTACATATATCTGTTTGATGGCTCTTGAATAACATAGGACTGGGTCAAGATGAAACTAAATCTTCTGACACTGGGTACAACAGTTACGAAACAGCAACCCGTGTTTGCAGTGCTTGCAGTCAACACAATGCCCACCCAAAGGGCAGAGCGTAGACCGCTTCACACTCTCACAGTCTTCTCAACTTTGAGAGGAAAAAAAAATAAACACAAAAGGGTGTCTTTCTCCCAAGTACTATACACACCCCAAGTGGGAACAAGCATTTACAGAAACAGAAAACTGACAATAAACTTTAGAAACTAGAAAGTACAGGCTCACTGTTGATACAAAGACTTGCTATAGATGACAGCTTTCAAGAGGTGAAATAATGACACCCTTGTTTTACAGAAGGAATGCTTTCTAGAATATAGGAGTGCATGAAAAATTTCTTCCAAATTAGTACCATTTCCACAGAGCCCATCACTGGAAAATTAGAGAAGTAGAAAAGAGATCCTCATGACAGCAAAGAAGCACACACAGGTACCCTCAGCACCCCCCCCCCCACACACACACACCTCTCCCCACATGCATACGTTCTCACACACACAGACCTCTATAGCTTATTATGTTCGTTGTTTCAGAAGTTCATCAATGACATTTTCAGGACTCTGTAGGTCTTTCTCGATATTTATTTTAAAATTTTATCCACCTCTGAACAACTCTTTGGAACCTCATTAATTTGCTCTTACCTGCAAAGCTGTTGTTTCCATAATCACCATGTTTCACACATTTGATTCTCTCATGTTTGTAGGTGTGGTAAAACAAAATGTAGCCATAATACAACACTCTCTTAGTAACTTTTCCTATCACCACTGATAATTACTAATGTAATTAATGACCCCCTTTGAAGGAAACTGTGTTCTTCTAGACCTACAATGTTGACAAATTATTTTAATTATAAGGATAATTTAAAAATGCACAACCATTAAATCAGAGATCCACTTCTTGTTTATAAGCTATCTTAGAACCATAAAACCTGAGGAAATTTACAAGTGAAACAAACTGAATTATAAGAATGATATATTTTGAATTACCAATCCTACTGTGGTGTTACAAACTATAATGTTTGCTGATTCGAAAGCACAGTGGTGAGCCTGATAGGTACTTTGTTCTTACAGCCTCTTTGAGTCTAGCACATCTAGACTACTTTGCACTTATGAAGAGCCAGTTTCCTTGCTCTGTATGCCTTCTTTTTCCATAGAGTACATCATGTCAGTTAGCCTTCACCCATATTTTATTATGCATAATTTCTGTATTAAACTCCACTTTTTTTCTGTCCTCAGTAGCTCATCACAATTATACTAGGAATTTATGTTGCCCACGTTATAGTAAATGTAGATGCAAGCAAGGACCCCAAATCCCTGGCAATCGCTCAATGGTCATGTCAAGATATATGTATTATTTTTCATGACAATCAAACTAAAAACATTGTATTACACAAATGCATACTGGAGTGCTTGAATCCTTAAGCAAAAGTTGCTGGGTGGCTAACTTCACTGAGAAGCTGCTCATGTAGTCCTTTATAATAAACTTATGTCTAATGCTGCAGATTTTGCAAGACTAATATGAGAACACAATTTTCAGGTTTTTTAAGTAAACATTCTGCAAAATATACTTAATTAAAATGAAATGTACCCATTCAGGGCTTTGAAAACTACAAACTAATTCGCATTTAAAGAGCAGTTCAAACTGCTTTGGGTACTTATAGAGTGATCTAAAACAAATGCACCTCACAAAATAGGTGTTGCTTTCTTTTCTCCTCCAGGAGGGATCATATATAATACTTCAAATCTACTATACCACCTTTCCCCTAGGCAGTACAAAGCATTTCATAATCTTTTTACTAATGATTTTAATATACTCATGAGTAAATAGATGGTAGGTAACATGCTCCCAGATAATAATAAACAAGCAAAAAGCTCAAATAAAGAGATAGAATTTTATTTCTAAGTATTTTTGTTAGTTTCTCTTTATTCTACCACTTAGAGAATGCAATTTTACTTTCTTTTCTTTCACTTGTTTATTTATTTCTTCACCTAAGCAATGTGAGCAAAGAGCAATGTCTCATGCACTGTACTAGGTGTTAAGAGAGTAGTAAAGCTGTTGGTGGTTTGGATACAAGGTGTCCTCAAAAGCTCATGAGTGAGACAATGTAAGAATCTTCAGAGGTGAAATGATTACAGTATGAGAGGTGTGATCTAACCAATGGATTAATCTACTGATATGGATTAACTGGCCAGTAACTATAGGCAGGTAGGCTGTGTCTGGAAGAAGTAGGGAGCGTCTCTTTGGAGTTCACATTTTGTCCTTGGTGAGTGGACCTCTGCTTCCTGGCTGCCATGTTCAGAGCTTCTGCCTCACTTTGCCCTAGAGCGTTGGAGTTGACCCATCATGGACTGAACCTCTTAAGCCAGGAGCCAAAATAAATGTTTCTTCCTCTACATTGTCCTTGTCTGGTTGTTTGGTCACAGTGATGAAAAGCTAACTAAAACACAAACCAAGGAGACATGGTACCTGATCTGAAGAAGCTAACAGAGAGGGTGAAGAGGAAAATACACACACCCAAGCTGAAAGATGATTTGTTAAAGGAGATGTAAAAACAGAAACAGACACCTGAAAATCTGACCCAGGAATTTAAAGATTAGGTAAAGATCTGTCCTAGAAGGCTGGTGGCAAAGGGAACTTGGGACAGAGATGGTGGTAATTCAGGACACAGATATTGATCTGTGGATTGAAAGTTATGCACTTTGGGTAGCTATGAAAGAAGCTGTACTAAGCAAGATAAACCATGCCTAAGCTGGCTGGGAAACACTAGTTAAGAATGGGATTAATGAGTCGACTGTGTAGTCTAATAGGTTATTATTTAATCATTATTTCCTGTATATCATGGTTATGAATTATGTTCAAGTTCTTATAATTATCTGATTTAAACCTTTTAATTTCATTTTAAAGGTATAGAAATGGAAGGTCAGCAAGATTAATCAACTGTCCTGGGTCATAAAGGTAAAAAGTGGAAAAAACAAGATTTACATCAACTATTTGACTCCCAACCCCGTGCTCTTGTTATTACATTGTGATATGGTGTTATATATCATTAGATATCGTTACATGGTTAGCTTTTTTTTTTTTTTTTCGCTGCTGTGACTAAAAGACCTGACCACAACAATTGTAGAGGAGGAAAAGCTTATTTAGGGGCTCATGGTTTCAGAGGTCTCTGTCTATAGACCATTCCTCAGGGCTCAAGGTGAAGTTGAACATCATGGCAGAAGAGTATGGCAGAAGGAAGCTGCTCACAAGGTGATCAGAAAGAGACTCCACTCCCCATATACAAAACATATACCCCAAAGGTACATCCCCAGGGACCCACCTCCCTCAGCCACACACTACCTGCCTTCAGTTACCACTTAGTTAATCCCATCAGGAAACCAATTCACTGATTAGGTCAAGGCTCTCATAACCTGATCCTTTCTCCTTTAAACTTTCTTGCATTTTCTCACACATGAGCTCTTAGGGGACACCTCACATCCAAACCATAATGTATCGTTTCCAAATGGTAGGGAGTGACAGTGGAAAGTTGAGTTCCTGCTGGATTGTAGAGGGCATGGAGTTTAGGCTTTACGTTGCAGGTAATGGAGAAATGACTGGTCAGTTTTAGTTGTAGGGGAGAAATGGAGAGGGTACATCCATGTATGAACATGAGTGTCAACACACACATGCACGTGCAGCGCTTCACAGAGAGGATGAGGCAGTGGTGCAAAGGGTGAGCCAGAGAGGAGGCACAGAGGGAAGATCCACATTGCTTCCCTCGGGTATGCAGGCACAGAGCATGCTCCTCCCAGGGCTCCGCTGCAGCTTCTCTGTGTTTCTTCAGCTTTCTCACACTCCAGCTTCTGCCTTTGTTCTCTGTTCCCATCCAAACCAGCCTACTTCCCCTGTGCTGGTAAGAGCTATGCTCCCTTCCGCTGAAAAATATTTGCGTCTGCTGTTCCAATTGGCAGAAGTGATTTTTTCCTCCTTTTGCTACCTTAACTCCAATTCCTTTCTCAGACTTGGGTTTAAATTGAGTTTCACCTGGGAAGTCTTTCCTGATGTTCCTGCTTATGTCAAATACTCTGTTAGAGACTCTCACAGCACCATGGTCCCCTCCCCTTTGTAACTTCTGTCACAGTTGGAATGAACCATTTATTTGTGTGGTTACTTGATTGATGGCCCTTAGGATATACAGTCCTTGAGAGAGCAGGCGCCATGTCTATTTTCACTCATTAGTGTATTCTGAGAGCCTGTTATGCCACCCGTCCTGTAGCAGACGCTCGACCTTTTTAAAATGAGTGAGTGAATGAGTGTATATCCTAGAGCAGAACCAATAGCGGTGGGAATGGAAAGAAAGGGATGATTTAAGAATGGGCACAAGGACACAGTGACTGATTTGGGGCTGGGAATGGGAGAAGCAGAGCCAGGGAATACCAAGGTCCCAGCTGTTGTCAATGGTTTCTCAAGCCTGGCTATTCCAAAAAAAATCAAGAGCCTGAAATTGTATGCTTTCCAATCACCACCATTCTGGGTGAGTGGATAACTGAAATTGAGATGCAAGAAGCAAAGGATCAGAGGCAAAACTGGGTGAGAAATTCAACCCAGAGCTAAACAAGCCTTAAATCAGAGAGCAGGCTATAAGAGCAGCAGTGAGAAGGGGAAGTTAAGTCCCTGCCTGAAAGCGTGCCTCAAGTGGATCATCAGATTTCTGAAGGTGCACTGAAATATCCAGCGGACCCTTGAGCCACCTCAATAATGCTCCTGTGGTTTTCTTTACATTTGAGTGAAGCCTGACTCTTCTTCCTCATCCCAGAGAGATTTCATAATGTCAATTGCCCCAGGTGGAAAGCACCTTAGCATGGTGGAAAAAGGACTCATGATATCCTTAAAAGCTTGATCAAACATTGTGTCACATGGCCCTGCCTGACCACTAGGCCACACCAACAGCCCTGGCTCCTCCACGTCCATAATAGTACATGATGTTTTCTTATGGACATGCTATTCCTTTATGTTCAAATGTGTTTTTCTGCTCTGAACTGTGACTTTGTCAAATTCATATAGCTTGGGATCTAGAGTAGAGGCTATGGAGACAAATTGCCTGGGTTCAAATCCTGGCAGTCAGATTCACTGACTGGGTACAAAGGACAATTACTTAATCGCTATTTGTGTTTATAGTCTCCTTCCTTGACAAATGAGGACAGTTGTAGTAGCTATCCACCAGAGTTATTTCGAATGTTCTTATTCATTCATTCATAACTCATTCGGTAGTTATTCAGTGGCTATTCATATGTGCCAATTTACACCCTGTTTTAGGTGCCAAGAAACACAATCATCAACAATACAGAAGAGCTTCCTCCTCTTTGGGAGATAACATTGCATACAGGTGTTAGGTAGGTTAGTTAGCTGTGAAGGGGTGGGGGACGGAGGGAAAGGACACTGAGGATGACTGAAAACCACAGGAGTCTTATCTGACAGGAGAGTGCCTGCAAAATGGGGCCAGGGTAAGTCAAAACATCTCATCCCCTTGAGAAAAAAACATTGTTTCAAGATCATATCACATCTGACCAGGTAGCCTGGACCCTCCCTTCTCACCAAAACTATGTCACAACTCCCAATTACCCTGGGAGATCTTCACAAAGAAAGCTTTCTGAGGGCTATTCAAAGAATAATAGAGTGATTAAGTGATTAATTTCCTGAGGCAAAAACAGGGGGCCTCAATTTTCTAACTTCAACTCTGAGCACCACAAGGTAGTTGGTGTAGTTCCCGTGCTGTCAGTCAAAAGTCAAAAGGTGGGCCTGGGTAGGACTCTGTGGAAACTTTCCTGGAATCCCCAATAAAACCAGAGGGCAGGAGGGCATGTCGTCTTGCTTCTGCCTGAGAGGACCCACTCTCTCCCTCTCGAGAATGTCCCCTTTTTCTATCCCTTTTAATAAGCTCTTGCCTGCTACTCTGGGAGACATGTCTGAAATCTTTCTGGTGTGATGGCAGGAACCGGTGAGCAAGGACTGCCATAGCTGCCTCAGTTTCCCAGCAGGTCTTTGCCCTGTAACGTCAGGGGAAAAGGATCACAAATAAACTAGCGAACATAATAATTTCAGGGTTCTAAGGGGTGTGCCATAGCTGGCTGGAGCTGGCTCACAAGCCTGGAGGGTGTGTATCTCTTCCCAACTTCTCACTCAGCAACATCATGTGGATATCCTGAGTCACGGGGGTGGGGTTGGGGGGGGCTCCATGGGAGGTGTCAGTGCCCTGGGAATTGGCCAATGCTACAAATCAGCACCCTCCTCTCCCTGCCCCCGATCCATGTGTAGGAGCACACAGCTGTATAGAGAGACACTAAAACACATTGATTAAAGGACAGCAACTCAATGGGTGGGAGCAGGGTAAGCACTTGTCAGGGAATCTCCGAAAAAGTGAAGTTTGTACTGAGAATAGCAGTCTGAGTAGTCGGAAGTGACAGAGGGACCGACCTATAGGGTGGACAGAAGATTCAAAGGCTTACAGGGGCAACACACCTGGTATATATTCAGCAAACAATAACAATAGAAGCCATCAAGGCTGGAGCACAAGAATGACGGGCAGAATAAAATAAGGCAAGGTCAGACAGAGGTCAGGTAGAGCTTTATAGGCAAAACCCTTGCACTATTCCAAGTGTAGAGGAAGCTGCTGGAGAATTTGCAGCAGAGACTAGTAGAAGGACTTAGTTTGTACCTAGCACTTAGGGAATGATCAACAAATTTTGGTTATTTCTGGTGATACCTCAGTCTCTCTGACAGCTCACACAATGGCAAGCACATAGGAGGTATCCTGTGAAGGTGTGTTGAGTGATAAAATAAATACATGGTTACAAAGAGGCCTCTTTCCCTCTCTGAGCCCCAGTTGGCTCATCAGGACATTTAATTATTTATAAATGCATCCTCCCAGGTCCCTTTGTTGCTTAAGCTCTCTAGCTGTATTATTATGGACTGTGGGCTGCCTAACCCAACCTGGCAGAGGTTACCAAAGCCTAACAGCCAATCTACTCAAACAAACATGCAATACCACTTTGGAATTACTTCACTGCAAAACACGACACTCCTGCCTTGTAGAATGACATAAAACATAACAGCCTTCATATTTCTCTTCTCCTCTTAAGGGAGGAGGAGGGGGAAGGAGAGAGAGAGAAGAATTGGCATTCACTAACGAGGCCATAAATATTGATGTCTTCCTCAGGCCCCCCTAGAGCTCTGTCATTTTGGCAACTGGCTGATTAATAATAGATTAAACACTTTAGATTTGCTTACTCTGGGATCTGTGACTTTAAATGCATCTGCTCTGAGGGAGCTGGCTGAGACAGGGATCAACAGATCACAGAAACTTTCAGCATAAAAATACAGTGGGAGGGGACACAAATTGGGCACGACAACCAGTATTTCCACTGAGTAATCGATCGAGTGCTGCATGCAAGGCTAGGGATGTCTTTCCAGATGTTATCTTCTTTCCCTAAGAACCCACCCACATGATAACTCCAGTGAGAGAACTGGGTTAATATGTACCATATGGCAGTATTCTAAGTGACAGGTGAGGAAGGAAATATTCCCACATGCTTGATGCAGAGCTTTATCCAAATACCAGCTAATGACCACAGGCACTTGGTACAACATGGGTACAGCTGAGAGGAGACCTCAATGCAGGCCCATGACTGCTGAGACAGCCTAGTTTGTACCAACACCATACCCTTCAGGTTGCAGGTAGGGGACTAGACCAAAAGATTCACTGATGACCCTCTAGATAACACGGGGGAGGAAAGACATGGACAACTGGAAATGCCCACTTGAATGCTGGCCTTTGTAGACCAGTGAGAGACTCACTAGTTATAAACACCAAGAGGCAGTCTGACATGTTGGGAAGAGTGTTAGAGAAATCACAACATTTGACTTCATAGTGTGACACAGTGTGAAAGCTCACCAAGTCTCTCAGGGACATTAAGCTCATTCTTTCCCTGGACTTTAGTTTCCAGGTTAGTGAAGGAAAAGATAATGTTTCTCAAAAAGTTTTACTGATGAAGTTTTGAATAATGTAGATCTCCATACACGATGTCATAGGTGGACTTATATCCTCTAAAAACAAAGCCCAACCTCATAATGTGACCTTATTTGAAAATGGATATATGTATTAGAAACATAGGGCACAGGTACAATTAGGATGGAGTCTACTGGAGTAGGGTGGACCCTGAGTCCAATATGATTAGTGCCCTTACAAGAGGAGATGCACAGACACACAGGGAGAAAGGCAGACATTGATGTGTCCTCACATTTTGGCAGTTCCGAGTCAAGAAGTGCCAAGGATTGATGTAATCAGAAGCTAGGATATGGCAAGGAAAGATTCCTCACCTATTGGTTGGAGAGGAAGCATGGACTTACTGACTCCTTGATTTCAGATCTCTTCCTCTTCTGCTGTTTCAAACCACCCTGTTGGTGGTACTTTGTTCTAGGAAATTAATACACTCCAATTCTACACCTACTGAATTAAAAAAGTCAGGGTAAGGGCCTGGAAATGCACAGTTGTAAACACACTCTAGAAAATTCTGGTGCACACCTTGATTGAGGACCCTCTAGTCTCTGGAATTCTTTGATTCATACAGCAATCTGACTCCACCTTTAGGCACTGGAGACAAGGAAGCAATAGACTTGGGAAGAGATGCTTTGTTGGTAAGAGAGGAGGCACCCCTGTATCCTGCGGCAGAATGCTGGAGTCAAGCTGACAGTGGAAGCGGAGGAAGGTCTTCAAAGTGGTGCTGAGATAAACAATCTATCCTCTCTCCAGGCTTACCTTACATCTCCCCCCGTAAGCCAATTAAAAGGAATAGTTGACGGGAGCTAACGATGAATGAAGAATTCCTTTGTGGTTCTAATAAAAGCTATATATCTTCTCCCCAGAAAACCCACACTTTCACAGGGCCTCAGACACTCTGGTCCCCATCCATTGACTTTCCACCGATTCACGAACAGTGTACCAAGAACCCCTGGATGACAACTTGCCAAAGCCACAGCATGGTTCACAGGTATTAATCTAAAATCTTCATGGGGAAATAAAAACAGGAATACATTGATGGCCAATCTCCCCAGTCCTACTTTCTCCATCTGTAAAAGAAGGGGCCTGTTCATTCATCCATTAAGTATTAATTGGATAATAGATTGATTCTGGGACGTAGCACCTGACCTTCCATGCTGGATTTTCAGGAGTCAGGAAGACAGAGGATGTCTACTTTCATGGCACTGATATTCTAATAAGAACATAAGTAGGCAAATAAACCAATATGTGCTAAGAACATGATGCCAAAGTCAGTGTGATGGAGTGGGACTGTGGGATAGGGACAGGGACAAAGACAGAGGTCAGGAAGATCTGGAAGAGCCATCAGAGCTGAGCTGAGAGGAAAATAATGCAAAGGACCCAGGCATGGAAACTCTTGGGGAAGAGAGGTGAAGACAGGAAGAGGTTTAGGTGCAAAGTCCCTAATGTAGAAGAAAGCTCGACACATTTGGGGGCATAGAAAGAAGGCCAGGGTGGTTCAAACACAGTCAGCAAGGGGAGCCTTATGGAAGGTCAGGGCAGAAAAGTCAGCAGAATTCAAATCAAGCTGACCATCTAGGTCATGTTAAGCATCTAAGTTTTATCAGGAAGCCAGGAGAGGATTTTTTAAATAGTAAAATGAAGGGACCTGATTTACATTTTAAGAGGGAGAAGTCAATTTCTAAGGTTCTTCCAGTGCCCACTTTGTGGAAGGAAAGAGCCCCATTGTTGTTCCACCCTTGCTGTCAGTTGTAGGCAGCTGATCAACAGAACTAAACACGGTACTGTTCTGCTACAGCGAGATCTCACAGGTGTACAGGGAAAAAAACAAGGGAGAATAAGAAACTGCATGCCAAACTTGAACTGAGCTGCTACCGAAGCCCCTGGGTTCCCTGTGAAATGCATAAGCTGCCTGTGTTATTTCTAAAGGGTTATCTGTTGAAACATCTTTAGGTAAAACCTGTCATAAGATGTCTTTCCAAGCTCACACCCGATCTCAGCTGCCGCCCTATTAGGATGTTGACAGGCGCTACATCAAAGACAGAGACATCCCACGGAGCAGCACTGCCGAGGTACCAGGAAGCCTCTCTGAATACAGATAGCAGCAGGAACAGAGCAGTGGAGAGCGGCTCTCAGCCCCTCTGTTCTCCTCTCCCGGAATCAGAATTTCAGCTTCTAATGAGATGCCACAGCCTAAACTAGCTCCTCCGCAGCTGACCCCTGCTCCTTTGCCAAAACTGGCACTAGAGCATGATATTAATAAAATGAGCATCATGCACCTGAGTAGAACATTACAAAATGCAGTGTCTTCTCCCCAATATCTCATTGGAATTTAGATCCTTGTAGGATATGGGATGGATGAGTCTGTTTATTTATTTATTTATTTATTTATTTATTTTACCATTGAGCTACATTTTGAGCACTTTAAAAAAAAATCTGTTTTAAGTTTTGAGACAGGGTCTTGCCAAGTTGCTGGTCCTCCTACCTCAGCCTCCTGAGTTACTGTGATTCTAGGTGAGCATCACCATCCCCAGCTGGATGGGTATTTTTAACCATTTCACACACAGAGAAGCTTGGTCCCAAGACAGACATTTGGCCAAGCACACAGGCTCACACTTGGCTGGGAGTTACATCACTTTTTAAGTTCTAATTGTACTAGATAATGTGTAGAGCTGTCAAATTCTATGGAAGGTCAAAGGAGATGTCAAGAGACCTACAAGTGGATTCTATGGGCCTGCCCACAAATTTACGGACTGACTAGGTGAATTCAGGATAGTTTTGGAACTTCCCTTGGTTCTAGTTTATCTGTAAAATGTGTAAGCTAACATTTTCTACCTTCTGTTTTGGGGTTTGGTGAGTTAAAAAAAAAACCCACAAAAACAAAAAAAAACCAAACATGACTACAATAAATTACCACTTCTGAGATGATGGTGATGATGATGATGATGATGACAATGACAAGGATCATGATGATGACAACAGTAAGAACTAGCATCTAACAAGTCCTTACTGTGTGCTGGTCCTGTGCCTTCAACTCTATGTACACTGTTCATGTCTGGTGTAATAATAGGCTGCTTGATGGGCCCTCAATATATATCTTCTTTGTTGACTACTGAGCTTTTTAACATTGGACATAATGTTATAGAGCAGATAAAAGATTTTTCCAGTTCCTGGAGATGAAGTTAGGGGTATAGGAAAAGGGGGTGGATCCAGAAAATCATAAGGGGTTGTTTCCCTAACCCCATATAGACTTTCAAAATCTGGAATAGAAAAAAAATAAGGTAGCCTATGGAAAACTATAGTAGGGTCTTTAATATTACAAGTAATTCAATTATACAATTCAAATAGACAACTATATCCCATTCAGTCCACACATAGTGGATTCAAAGAATACTAGAGCTGGGAGGAACTTGCAGATTCACTGTGTCTAAATTCTTGAGAAGAGAACAAGGGAGGCCCAGGTCTAAGGCATAATAGCAGGCTCAAGGTCAATCCCAATGTCACACATGAACAGAAAACTCTAACTTAACAGAAGAGTTCTCTCTACATGCTGTGACTCCCTCTCTGTCAGTATATCTAACAAGGGTTACCTTGACTTCTAGTATGTCTTTTCCATCTACCTCAGTCCCTCACTATGAAAACCAGGTGACAGAAGCATCAGTTGGCACTTGAACTGAGGGTGAAAAACCCAAGTAGGTTTCTACCTGTGGTCCTCAGTTTCCCTGTGTGCAAACTGGTGGAAGAGGGCTAAGAAGAAGTTAAACTGTTGAGAAAGAATATGACAGGGAAGAGACAAGTCTCTCTTGAGTGTTTCTTAGAGTCTCAAAATTCTCCGGTTCTTATTTGCTTAAATCTATAATCCAGAGTCCACAATTTGTTCCTTAAGGATCCTGGAGAAAAAGCTGAGGTTTTGACACAGAGGAGGTTACAGAGGACTCTGGGGCCCTGGGACCTGGTTTCACCTGCTCCATCACTGATGGTATGACCTTGAGACAAATCACTTGAGCACATCACGGTCATTTCCCCAATTAGAAAACTCCCACTCTACCTCTGTGCGTGAATGTGAGCTAAATTAAAACAATAGAAGAGGGAGAATGCTTTGAGGAAAATAGCAAATGGCTATATATACACACCCATGTGTATAGATATCTATATGCATTACTAATCTCTTGTTATTCATATTATCATCACTGTCAGTATCATTTTGCACAACTCCTCTCAGGTAATAAGGGGCTGATGAGTAATGAAGAGGGGCTCCCACCTACGTCAGGGAGACTTGAAGAAACACACGGGTTCCAGGCAAAGGCTCAGAGACTTGACTCTGCCCTGTCATATTCTTTCTCGACAGTTTAACTTCTTGGAGTAAAACACCTTTAAGCCTGGTTGATATTTCCTGGGTCAAGAAATAGAGAATAAGGTGGTGTAGACAAAAACTGGATACAAATGTAACTAAACAAATGAACACAACTATAATATACCTTTTGCTGGAGTGGGGTTTTCTAAGCCTTTTGTGGCTGATTGTATTATTTGTTCCACACAAACTGCAGTGCTTTGGGGAAAATGATAATCCCTTGCACATGCAAGGCACGTTTTAGTTTTCAAAGCACTTTTGTATTGTTAGTGAAGAATTCGACTCAGTATCTATCAAGTGCTACCAGAAGCAATGCATTATGGTAGGCATTACTTGACACTCGACAGAAGCTGTGGTTTTATTCCCCGTTTTCAGAAGAGTAAAGGGCAGCATGACAAAGTTGAATGACTGGAGCAAAGTCAGGCTCTTAAAATAGAGATTAGATCACATCCCACCGTACCTATAACCTTCCAGTGATTTCTTATGCCCTGAAAATGAAATCCAAATGTCTTTCCATGCCCTGTCAGGCTCTGTCTGATTTGGAACCTTCTCTGGTTTCTCAACCTAATCTATCATTCTCTCCCTGGCTAAAAACATTCCAGCTGCCTTGGTTATCCATCCGTTTCTCAAACCCTTGCAAAAGTTATTCTCCCATCTAGAAAATTCTTCTTCAAATTGTTTTGTAGAGCTACTACCTTCTCATCATTTAAGTCTGGGCTTAAATATCACCACTCAGAGAGAGTCTTCACTTTCTACTATTTAACTAAGTACCTTCATGTAATCTTCCCTCAAAGGATGCTACTTTTTTTTCCTCCAGAGAATCTTTGTCTTTAGTCATTATTTTAGTTTCCTTTTCTCATCTCATCAGAATCAAAGCCCCATGAAGTCAGATGCCTAGTCCCTCTAATTCATGATTGTGCTTCCCATGACTAGCAGAGCCTGCCACAGAGTGAGAAAGCAAAGAACAACAAATGAGTAAGTGACATTTATGAACTTTGGACCCGGGTAAGGTATTCTGACTTACAGTTTTTTGATCCTTTTGGCTCTACCTGATCTCACCATAACCCAAGCATTGGTACTTTCAACTCCATGCCTCAAAATGAAAATGGGCAAGGACTGTTTTTTTTCCCAAGTGAAGAAGAAACTCTAGACACACCATCACATACAGAGGCACAAAAAGGGAATTCTCGTGTACAAGTAGCTTTAGTGGTTGGGGCATTGCTTCATGGAAATTTACCAGATATTCTGCAACTCAGAACTATAGCATAAGTGCTTAGTGCCCATTCCCATTTGACCAGCTCCATGGAAACCCAGAAGTCAATGACTGGAGGGCCCCTGTCTGCTTTCTATGCCTTGGGATCTCTGCTGAAGCTGGTAATATCACTGGTGGAAAATGATTACACATGGTAGATACTTAAAAGCCGCTGTCCATCCATCTAGTGTTCCTGTCTGCCCTACCCATTCATGCATTATATCATTCATCTAATAGTTATCGAGAGACTGCTATGTGTCAGGCAATTTGCCCAACTATTAATGACTTTTCTCTTTTTGTCTGTGGGAGGATTGAACTCAGGGGCACTCGACAACTGAGTCACATTCACAGCTCTATTTTGTATTTTACTTAGAGACAGGGTCTTACTGAGTTTCTTAGTGCCTCACTAAGTTGCTGAGCCTGGCTTTGAACTCATGATCCCCCTGTCTCAGCCTCCCAAGTCACTAGGATTACAGGCCTGTGCCACTGTGTCTGGCTATTAGTGGCTTTCTAAGTAGCTCAAGCAACTCATTTATATAAAGGACAAAAAAGAGATCATAACCTAAATTACACAGGCTTGCTGGGAGGACCAAAGGGGTAATACACAAAACTCTTATAAACATAAAGTCCAAAACATAGAAGGGATTATGATTACTAGGTACAATTTGGCAAGTGAAAAACAAGGGGGAATGGGAACATAATATGATTAAAACTTAAACCTATCCATTTGGGGCATTATATGGAGACAGCCTTTCATTTTTAAAAAAAAATAATAAACATATTTTAACAGAAATTCCAATAAAAAACGTATGGAGAAAAGTTTCTATGATGTGACTTGTTTAAATGAGTAGTTCCCACTCCTCCCCAGGGAAACAATTCAGGAAATTAAAATAGAAAACATTGTTGAATAAAAGATGCAAGGATTTGAATATTGTTTAAAACAGAAACACAGAGCCCAAAGCATTAGAGGCCACGCGTGAACATTTGCTCAGCTGTGGCCTCCATGTCACCCCAATCTTGTGTTCACCTCCTCTCCCAGGAGGCAAATCCAACCTGTTCCTCAAGACTAAGCTGCTTTCTCACTTTCCTCCTGCAGGAAGTATTTCCTAATGTTCTCAAGATGGTTGTGTTTCTTCCTCTTTCCTCTAATGTCTCCTATAAATTTATATTTCACTCCACGTCTTGTTTCACTCCTTTCATTCACGTTAACTCTGTTCAGGAAATGCCATCATCATCATCATCATCATCATCATCATCATCATCATCATCATTTCGGTCTTAAAGATGGGAAAATTGAGACTCACAGAATGTGAGAGAAGTAGAATTATAAATGGGGTAGTCAGTCTCCTAGTTCTGCTCTCTTGATGGCACTACTGCTTGTATCTTCATTCATTGGCATATTTGAATTGGGCGTAGCAGCTGGGTCTTAAGATGAACATAATCCCTCCCCATGTGCTAGGGTACATATAAGGCACACGATGTCTCCTAAATCCCCACTCCTTTGTCTAATGATCAGTCTGTTTGGACCCTCATTCCCGAGGAGAATACTAACCTCACTCTGACATCATACTGCAAAGAAGTGGAACACTGCAACCCTCTTGGACAAAGTCGGGGAGTCCTTCGACCAGGTTACAAGAGGGGCTGCAGGCAACTTCCTCATATGTGGTTGAAAGTCGGGGGCAGTTCTAGCTCTGGTTGTGAGCCTGAATCCCAGCTCTGCTGAGATTCACAGGTGCCTCAGCACAAGCCCCAGACATTCTTCAGCTCTGTCTCCAACTTGCAGGACCACGGACTTTGCAAAATTATCTGAGGTCCCTCCTATCATTGAGGTGTCAGATGTCTTCTCACTGCCTTTGGAACTTCCCATACTCTGAGTGGATAAAGTTCCAAAATTGGAAGTGCTGGATTTTGTTTTTGTTGAATTCCTTACCCTTGGCATGTCCTAATTACTAAACGGCATATAAATTGTAATTTGTTTCCCTGTATAAGATCATTGAATTTAATATCTGTTAGGGACTGTAAATAAGGTTACAAAGGGTTCAGCAGACAGGCAACTGACATTTAAGACCTGGTCCCAGCTTTAATCACCCTATATCTAGGGTGGTAGGTAAGTGACAGTGCTATAGAAAATTCAAGCACCTTCTTCTTCCTCCTCATCCTTTAAATAGCTTTTCTCCCCTTGGCCCCTGCCTTCACTCCTCCCATGAGGACTCTGTGCTTAGTGCTACTAAGCTAAGACTCAGGAGACCTTCCCAGAATTAAATGGAGTTTCCTTGTGATTTATAAGCCTGGAATTCAAGCTCTCAATCAACATGAATTCTCCATTTAATTTGAATCAGCATGTTTTATGAGTCTCCTTCACTTTTTATCAGGCATTCAAACTTTCTCTCCCCTCCTCCCTCCCTCCCTCTCTCTCTCTCTCTCTCTTGATTGGTGTTCCAGTATTGTACAGATAGAAATCGTACTGTCTGTCAATCCTAAAAGGGTCATTAGGGACTATAGAAGCCAAATAGTAGGCAGATCCTATGGGGAAATTGAGGCTATGCACAAAGAATAAGTTGATTCAAGGTTACCTCCATGGAAGAATTAGAACCCAAACCTAAGTTGTTTCTCTCATTCCCATGTTTATTACATTTCTGCTGCATCACCTCTCCTTTGAATTGCCTCAAACAAAAGCTTTTATTTACTATAATTGTTTATCTTCTCATTCAACCAATATATAATCAATTCCTCACTTCAGGGGTTCCTATTACAATAGCACAATGAAAAGTCAATGAATCAGAGATCAGGCCCCCAAACTCTTATCTGGAATTGTTTCTCTAATTGGCTTTAAGGATAAATAGTGCCTCTCATCCTCTCTTCCTCCTATTTTTTAGGGATAAGCTATAGAAATTCAGATTGATTACTATTGAAATCAAAAAGAGACCTTTATTTAGCTTCTGATCCTAAGAAAATATATTGGTTATTGAAAGAAAAAAAAATCCTTCTTTACTTTTTAGGGCACCCCAAAATTCAATTACTAAAATTTTTAAATAACATGGCAAGGTATTCAATGTTGTTGTTTTTATTAATACTAACAAACAACCACAAATTAGAATTTGTATAAGGCACAGCTTACAAAGGTTTTAAGGTAAACAATCTCCCTCTCTCCAAGTGATAACCGTGTCAAGCAGGTATTACAGTAATGCCCTTCTTGCTAATTAGGAATCTGAGCCTCAAAGAGATTAAACAGCTTATCTGAAATCATCAAGCTACCAAAATAAAAGTGCTGGAACTCCAGTTGAAATCTCTTGTTTCCAAACCCCTGGTGCTTAACAATCACTCCGTTTTTCCTCTGCACATCACTTTTTCTTGAACATTTTTATTTGAGGCATCTTGGTATTTGGTACTCTGGTCCTAGAAGGAAGTGATCCGGGTTTTAAGACCCTCATCAGTATAGGGGAATTTCCACTGTGGAATTACCCCGCTCATCTTTTAGCTGCTTCCATTACAGACTTGTGTAAGGTTGGATTTGAACTGAACTTCAGGACTGCTAGTTCCTCGCCCAGGGCTGCAGAGCTTTGGGCATGCACCTTCTTCACAGTAGCAGCAATTCTCATGCTACACTGTCATGTCAATCACCTGTCTGACTTCCTTGTTACTCTTGGAGTCCCTGGAGAGCAGAAAAAGTCTTTTATCTTTTTATGTTTGTCATTTAGTAGGTTCTCAAAATTTGCTTATGAAATTAATAAAGACTGCAGTCCAAAGCTCTCAGTTGCCATGAGAGATGACTTGCCCCAAATTTCACAGCCAGCTGATCGCAGAACTGGGACTCTCTCACCTCCTTTTCAGTGTCTCTCCATGCGTGAAGAAGATGATGAAGATATTATGCTACTAATAATGATTGCAGCCAACATTTTCAGATGTTGACTACCTGCAGGGCACCAGATTAAGTGCTTTCTGAGCACGATCTCATTTAATCCCAACAATTCTAGAAGTGACTTGTATTTTTATTCCTATTTGCCAAGTGAGAAAATGGATATATATATATTATTGGGAATATAGGGAAATTGCCTTAGGTCAAAATTAGCTTTAGATTTCTCCTCGCCTTGCAAATGTTCTCTAAGCAGCTCCTACCCTTTATCCCTTTATATATATATATATATATATATATATATATATATATATATATATATATATCTCCAACAGAAAGCAAAAAATAAAGTAAAAGCCAGCCTTGGGACAGAGTCCAGAAGGGCTTCTTCCTGCATAAATAAAACACACACATTCTTGGCACTCTCAGCAATCCAGGTCCTGGACAAGAAAGCACAGAGGAGGAGTTGTGCTCATTAGCTGCTGACTTCTGACCTCTTAGATCTCCTTTATTTGGGATGTCACTCAAAGTGGCCTTATTTTTTCTAGTCCTCTTGTGAGCTTCTCCTGCGGATGCTTATATGTTGGTCTCAAAGGCCAGACCCTCTGGGCTGGGTTCATTAAGGAGACATTTCCTTTTACAAGGACCCAGAGAAGGCAGGGACACATTTTCCACATGCCTCCCTCTTCCCATGCAATGCCACAAGAGAAGGCACTCTGCCTAAAGCCAACCCCAACCCAATTTGGCATCAAATGTGCTCTGCTGGAGCCCAGCTTAGAAGAAGTAGCAACATCCAGTTCACATGCAGCTAGTCACTCCCTGGTGTATGCCAGAAGGAAGGAAAGTCAGCGTACTCTAGAGATACCTGCACGCTCACGTTTATCACATACAGTTCACAATAGCCAAGTTACAGAATCAGCCCAGGTGCCTCTCAACAGAGGAATAGATAAAGAAAATGTGATGTGTGTATACATATATATCTATACATACATATTTTTCATAATGGAGTATTATTCAATCATAAAGAAGAACAAAATCATGTCATTTGCCAAAAAAAAAAAAAAAATGAATGGAACTAGAGATTATATTGTTAAGTGAAAAAAATCCAGACTCAGAAAGACAAATATTACATGATTTCCCATATGTGGAATCAAGGTGGGGGGAGATGACATGAAAGTAGAAGGAAGGCCATTAGAGAAGAAGAAGAAGGGGAGGGTAAAGAAAGGTAATAGAAGTGAATATGATCAAAGTATGTTATGTGCATGGACAAATAGCTCAGAATAAAGCTTATTACTCTGGATAATTAAAATTCACTAATAAAGTGTTTATATTATGAAATAACAACAGATATTACTGAATGACTTCTACAGTGAAACAAAAATTATATTATTTGATGTGCAGAAAAAGAGACAGGGAAGAGAACTTCCATTATTCAGGTGCCTATTATGGCCCAGCAATATGTTAAGATTTTTTCTCTGTTAAAGGTCACATTATGAAAAGGATACAGAACTCTTAAGATTTGATCTCTAGAGAATAATAAATGTCATTTATTTATTATGTCAGTATTCTTCAAAAAAATTCACTAATAATGTTTTTTTAAAAACCTTTCCCATCCTCTACTATGTAATCTTCCTCTGACTTTTGAATATTGCAATGATCCTTCCTTATTTGGATCCGATCAGTACCATGAAATCAGGGTCATAAGCCATACACCTCTTCAACCAGGAGGGACTGTAGAGATGACTGAGCTAGGCATGTCAGCACCCGACACTTGTACCATTCACTCCCTGTTCCCCCCTCCATGGCAGACAGCTCTAATCAACTGGCATTCTGCCCAGGGGAACTTGGATGGAGCCTCTGAATTATAAAAGCACTCTGGATGGAAGAAAAAAAAAACTCGTCTAAAAAAGTGATGTAACTTTCTCATTCAGGATAAAGGGCATAAGAGGAAGGCACTGGGGAAAAAAAACAAAAAACAAAACAAAACTAAAGGACCCAGTCCATTGTTCCTTTTGCAACCACAGCACTCTGGATGGTGTGCTTGTTGGGGGTCGTCTCATATGAGTTGAACCTAACATCACAGATGTTCAGCTTCCTGAGAGCAGGGCCTGGGTCATTTGCTAATCTCCTGGGTAAATGTGTTGAGTAGTTGCATGTGCTGTTGAGTTGACAAGAGGACCCCAAGTATGTGGAGACACTTGAAATTCCAAAAAGGATTTATAGGAAGCACTGTGGATTGAAGGATCACGTTATGCAAGCATTCTCTGAATGAAATGAGCTAGATAACCACTATGCCACTTAGGATACTGCTGGGGACCGTATTGGTCACTGTAAGAGCAATGAGTGCTGAGAAGTCAGGAAGGCTCTTATGTGACTAGTTTCTCACCTACAATGGAAACTTCTCAAGTTTTTCAGCCAAAGTAGCCTAAAATCAGAGGAGAAAGATTGTTGGCATAGCCTCTGGGAATCTGGGGCAGAGCACCAAGAAGCACATGGAAGCAAGATATTATTTTAAAATATTATGTTTTATCTTGAAAATTCATGTGAGTTTAGGTTTTACTGCAAAATATAGCAATGTTTATTTTCATAAAATATATTTCTTCTCCCAATTTTTTTTTTTATGAAAATTTGATGCTTTCAGGAGAAGGACCATATTTATCCCTGGTTATGCCCATGTTTACCCTGAATGTATATATGAGGTTATGGCTCCATGTAATCCTTAGCTCAAATGTCAACAAACAGAGCCACATCCAGCCAACTGCCTATTTGTGTACGGTTGATGGTATAGTTTTAACATTTTTAAATGGTTAAAAAAATTTATAAAGATACTAAGTGACATGAAAATTATATGAAATTCAAGTTTCAGTGTCCATTAATGAAGTTTTTTTATTTTTAAAAAATATTTTTAGTTGTTGATGGACCTTTATTTTATTTATATGCAGTGCTGAGAATCAAATACAGTGCCTCACACATGCTAGGCAAGTGCTCTACCACTGAGCCACAACCCCAGCCTTCATTAAAGAAGTTTTATTGGAGCACATTTATTTACGTATTGTCTTTGGCTGCTTTCAAGCTACAATGGAAGAACTGTGTAGTTATGACAGACAAAGCCTAAAATACTTATTATTTGGCTCTTTGTGGAAAAAAACATCCAATTCTGTCTTGGCCTGTTGTTGGCCACCCCCTGGGCACACACACATGTCCCCATCAAGGAAGGGTGCACTGTATAATCAGTGCTTCTCCATGGGGGAGTTTATTCCCCTCTGGGGCACATATGGCAATGTCTAGAAATATTTTTGGTTGGCACAACTTGGAAGGGAAGTTGCTCTCAGCATATTACAGTGGGGAGAGCCTGGGAATATCACTGAACAACCTTCAACGCAAGGGACAGCCCCTCACAACAGAGACTCATTCAGTGCAAAATGCTAACCGCTCTGAGGCTAAGAAACCCTGGTGTAAATCATCTAGTCTAAGGACTGGTTCCCCCATCATCTTTCTTTTCTTTCATTATCTTAAGTAAATACAAATGAATTCTGAAATTAGTAAATCCAAACAGATTAGTCAGTCATGAGAGAAGGACAATGTAAATATTTACAAGAAATGAAAAGGACTTCTTATTCTTTTGACTTTAGGAATTATTGATGCATAAAGTAGTAGTAGTAGTAAATAATAATGATAAAAATAATAATAGTAATAGTTTTTATAAAGTATCTCCTATGCGTCAGGCTTTGAACTAAGGATTTTGCACTCATCTTCTCATTGAGTCATAGTTTCAGCCTTGTGAAAGTACCAGAAAGTACCATTATGACCTCCATTTTACAGGTGAGAAAACTGAGGCTCAGAAAATTTAAGTTGCTCAAGTTCACAAAGCTGTCAAGTAGTAAAGTAGTGATTCACACCCAGCAGTCTAATATGAGGAATTTATCTGTTTACCAACATTCCATGAACTTTCTCAAATATTCATTGACTCTTCACTTCTCTGACTTGATTTGGACAAAAGAACGTAATTTACTTATCCTGCATCCTGCAACCTCAACATGAAAACAATTGCCACCTCCAAATCCTAGCCTTTACTCTTGGCATGAATGTATGGATGTCCTTCGTTATTAAACAGAATTTTTTTTTTTAGACTTAAATGCATTGAACCATTTTGAAAAAGGAAAGTCAAAAAACTCCTTGCAAAAGGGTGATCCATATTCTAGAGAGTTATTGCAGGACATACATCAGCATGTCCTACAATATCAGTTCCATTGAGTTGTTAAGATAATTAGCACCTAAGTAAGTTTGGTATTTATTTTCTAGATGTAAGCAGAATTGAACAATAATTATTAAAGAGATGATTTTGGTGAGAAAGCATATAGAGTTTTGCAATAGCTTGGATCTTAAGTGTACCCCAAAGTTCCATGGTAAATAAAGGCTTGCTTCCCAGGGTGGTGTTATTGAGAGGTACTGGCCCTTTACAGGATGGGACCTAGCAGGAAGTATTTAGGGTTTTTTTGTGGGGGGGATGCTCTTGAAGGGCTCTGGTCCCTTCCTGTTTCTCTCCTTTTTGCTTTCTGGGCATGAGGTTTCTGTTTGTTTGTTTTTAAGTTTCTTTTTCTTTTTTTGACCTTGGGATTTTTGCTCTGTCATATACTACCACTTTGATGTACTGTCTCGCCACAAGCCTAAAAGCAACAGGGAATGTCAATCATGGACTGGAACTTCTAAACATACAAGCCCAAATAAACCTTTTCTCTTTATAAGTTGATTATTTCAGGTATTTATTATAGTGACAGAAAGCTGACTAACGTAGTATTGAAAGCCATGAACCACAGTGACAGAGGATATTGCTCTCAATTTTGGCAAACCTGGCTTACAATAGAAATAGAAAATATACTTCTTTCCATGAATCAGTGTAGACTGTCTGCTAGGCCACAATGATGAAAAATAAAGAGCGTGGGCCCGGGAAAATACCATATGGGTTCAAATCCTAACATTGCCTACCTTTTATAACCAGTAAGGCTGCACCAAGCCTATTCACTGAATTTTAGCCCAAGGTTTATAAAACCTGGACTGTAGTTCCAGCTCTGGTAGCTGCTTTGTGAACTGGGGCACATTAGAGCCCTTTCTGGGCTTCTACTCCCCCCAGATGTACAGAGAAGGATGGCATCTTTTCTCTGTGCTTCCTTAAGGTTTATGAGGTTCAAAGAGCTCATGTGCACCCAAAAAGGGTTGCTGGCAGCATTGCTGCTCACTGGGATCTTTGCGGCTTAGTGCTCAGGAATAGGAAAACTGAACTATATACTAAAAACCTACCAAATACTGAGCCAACTGACCAGCAGATGCCAGTGCCAACAGCCTCAAGAGGGAAGTCTTCGTAAATAGCCAAATGTGACTAAATGGAGATCTGAGGTCAGGGGTAGCATTTTGTGTCTGGGAGACCCCAGGCTCAGGTGAGGCAGACAAAACTGGGACTCTGGGCCTCACACATCTGCTCAGATGCAGCTGTCTTGAGTGCTGTGGCAGGGAGAGGGGAAAGGATACCTGTTGTTCTAACATCCAGAAAAGAGCCTGGTTCCTCAGAATATAGTGGCTCTTAAAATAAAGATTCACAGTTTTAATTTGGCCTGAAATTCTGGAGTGCATCCAGAGCCTACCACCCAGCTGATCTGAGCTGCCTACCCATGGCTGGCTTTATAAACAATGCTGTTTACATAATTGCTGAACTGTAGCATAGACCCTTAGAGGAAATAAATTAACAGAAACAATGTGCCTGCAAATCTGGGCATCAGTCCACAATGTCATCAGCTTTGGAAGCAAAATGTACATTGACTACCTACTATGTGCTCAGTCCCTTGTCAGGTCCTAGAGATTGGAAAGGGGAAAAGATGCAGTCTCTGTCCTCTATGAGCTGACAACATAATCAAAAAGGCTTGTTTGTGCACCTGGAATTATAATGCTCTAAGACCAAAACTGGCACAAGCAATACATGCTTGAGAATGAGGGGAGGCAACTGGGTAGATCTGACATTCACAATGAAGTAGGATTTCTGCAGAGTCTTGAAGGCTGTGGAATGGGTTTGAAAGGGCACTAGAGGGTGTGAACAAAGGCATGGGTATAAAAACATACCTGCATCAAATCCTCTGGGAAAAGTGCTTTGGAGCTTGAATGCAAAAGACCTACCAACTCAGAGCTGGGAATGTGAATTCTATTTAAAAGCCAGGGAAGTTGGAAAGTCAGAGAGCCTTTGACAAATGGAGGAGCATGAAGTGGGGGAAAGATAAATTTCAATATGGCTGCAGTAGTCTAGGTATAGCTTAGTGATGGGTCAAGACAAAGGTGGTGTCTATAGAAATGGAAAGGGAAGGATCCATGCTGTTCTTAAAGAAGACTCCATAGGACTTTGGGGATGAAGACTTACTGGGCCTCAGAGAAAGAAAGGAATCAAGATGATGCTATAATAAGAATTTAATGATGACAACATCATTAGTCTTCTGACTCATAAAAGCCCATCAAAAACCATCTGAATCATTTAATGGCTTCTGATGATATTTGGATAAACCAGATCAGTGCTTCTCGAAGCTTTAACATGCATACAAATTACCTGGGCCTTGTTAAAATACAGACTTGACTTCAGTAGGTTTGGGGTGAGGCCTGAGATTCTGCATTTCTAACATGTTCCCAGGTGACACTCACAAAAACTACTGGTCTGAACCGGACTTTGATTAGCTTCTTCCTAGAGTTTCTCTTCCTTGATTTTCATGCCAAATGTCAAAAAACTGTCTTAGGGATTCTTAAACAAGGTGGATTCAGAAAAAGGTCAGCTATATTAATGACTAGCTGGAATCCTTACAGTTCAAAAATGAAGACTGCTTATCTCCTTTGCTTCATGGGAAGATCTCTGACCTGGGAGATAGAGAACTGGATGTTAGTCTTAACTACACTACTATCTCATTATGAATCCTTGAGCAAAATGAAAACAATAAAATAAAATAAAAACATGGGAAAAGACCCCAAACCCTGCTTAGTTGTCATTTTCAAGAGCATTTATTCATTTCCCACTCCTGGCTTCCAACTTTATTTGGAATAAATTCCCGATTCCTTCACTATCTACTAGGTTTTACACAATCGGACTTCTGTCCCCATGACAACTTGCCTAAGAAGGTTCATAGCAACACTAGTCATCACAGCTAAAATGTGGGAGCAGCCCTGATGTCCATCAAATGTTGAACAGATAGACAAAATGTCCACATAGTAGGATATTATCTGGCTGTGAAATAGGAATGGAGTACTATTTATACACGTAGTAATATGGATAAATCTTTTAAAAAATCATGCTAAATGAGAAGAGCCAGTCACAAAGCACCCCATATTGTATGATTTCACTGTGGCCAGAATAGTCAAATCAATAGAGACAGAAGGTAGATATGTGGTTGTAGGAGTGGAGATAGTAGGAGGGTGTTGGGGAGAGACAGTGAATGAGTAGAGGATTTCATATGGTGGGGGGAGAAAACTGCACTTAAATTAGATGATGGTAATGGGTACATATACCATGAATATACTAAAAGTCATTGAATTGAACACTTTTAAATGGGTGAATGATACAGTGAGTGACATATCTCAACAAAACTTTAAAAAACCATAAGAAGTGAGAGAATTTTTATATTTATTTAAAAAGAACACTTATGCTATTTTTTTAAGAAGTGACATTTGCTTAGAAATATGGATCTGTTGAAGTACTTTTTCTTATTTTGTACCATTTTTGGTTGGGGGTGGCTTTGGAAGAATAATGACATGAGTGAGCAAATGAAAGTCTGGCAGAAAAAAAGAAATGCTACGTTAGATAATGGTGATAGGAATACTGAATCCAACTCATCAAAAAGTTCCTTATATGTCCACAGGCACTGGATAGGGCCGCCATAGAAGTGCTCCCTGAAACTAAAATAGGGAATGTCCTAGAATGAATAAAGGCTTCACATTTCACATCTTTTTGCTTTTGTTTTTGTGGATTGAACCCAGGGCCTTGTGCATGCTGTGCACACTCTGTGACTGAGCTACACCCCAGCCCCATGACTCTGAAACTTTAAAAGTGAACCTTCTCATCAGTGGTCTATACATGGCAACCTGGGAGATTTCCACACCTTCTAAGCTCTGATCCTTGGGGGTGGAGAATGAAAAACTATAACACTGAGTTCATTGAGCTGAGGTGAAAGTTAAATGAGATTATGCTTACGAAAATGTGTGGGCACAGGAAGTTCAGGTACTGTTAGTTTGACTGTAGTTGTGAACCCAGAATGCAGGAGGGGTACTAGATGAATAATTTATCACTTCCTGACATATATTCGTTTTGACACAAATACACAGATTTGAAACTGGAGGAAGCCTGTAATTTTGTTCTTTAGTTGTCTCTGTGAAGCAACATTAGACAAACATGGCCACCTTTGCTCTTCATTTCTGCCGTCCCTCTCTTACCCTCTGTAACTCCATCCTGAACATTGCCCTTCTGTTTGTGACATAACTTTTCAAAGGCATCATAATGTCATGGTCTTTGCTATATCTTCAGCCATTGTGATCTTTGAAGCCAGTTGCCATATTGGGAGGAAGCACAGGCCACATGGAGAGGCCACGTGCAGGTGTTGTGGCTGACAGCTCCCACAAAGCCCCTATGGAGTAAATGGGCCTTTCCATGACTCCAGCCTCCAGTTTTCAAGTCTTTTTTGTTGTTGTTTTTAAAATATTTTTAGTTGTAGATGGACACAATACCTTAATTTTGTTTATCTATTTATTTATTTATATGTGGTACTGGGGATCGAATGCAGTGTCTCACATGTGCTAGGCAAGAGCTCTATCATGGAGCCACAACCCCAGCTCCAGTTTTCAAATCTTGCAGCTAAATCTCAGATACTGTGGGGCAGAGATAAACCATCTTTTCTGTGTTCTGCCTGAATTCCTGGGCCACAGAGCCACGAGACATAATAATTATTGTTGTTGTAAGTTACTAAGTTGTAGAGTAATTTGTTATGCTGCGATAGGTAGCTAATACACAAAATCTGTCTGGTTCCAGACTCCAAATTCTTACTCACTAAGCTTGTGATGGCAAATCCAAGCAAACAAACAAATAAAGCTTCTCAGAATTTGGCTCCCTATGTAGACCTCCCTTGAGGAAGGCAGAACTATCTGAAAAATTCCTGGGCCCAGGATGTGTGACTGAATATGTCACTGTCATAACTGTTCATAGGGCAGTCTCTTAAGGGCTCAGGGGTCATGATATGGGCACTGCCAACCTAACCATCTCTGAAACGTGAGCAAAGCCAGGACTTCAGATTCATCCCAAGTGAGGACAGGGAACTGTACAGAGGTCACACCTTGACCCCAGCACATCCTTCAAGCAGTTATGACTTATACACTATAACAAAACAGCTCCTCAATGTAATATTTGGAAACCCAGCAGCAATATATGCTGCCATCTGAAAAAGCAAAGAACACAGCACTCTTCAAATACCAAATCTTATTAATTAACATTTAGTGTCCTCAACAATGCTATTTATAATATACTGCTGTATTTTTTCCCCTGAGAGCCAAGACACTAATAGAAAGAGACCAATTTGAGATGAAAGGGTCTTTTTGCAATTCAACCTTTTTGTCCCCCTGAAGGGGAGAGGAAGGACAGAAGGAGGGTGTGACAATAGACTTCTTTGATGCCAATGCTCCTTCTTCAAGATTGATTGACCATTCAGCCCAGAGAAAAGAGAAGTGTTTGATCTGCACCACAATTGATATTATACATATTGGATGACGGAAAGAGTAGCCCAGCCGTGGGAGGCAGAAGCAGCCCAGAACAATAAAAAGTTACATTCCTGTGTTATTTTATTTTTTTTTCCTGAAACCATTTAAGGCTTTTGAGCCATACATTAACCCAAGTTCCCTCTTCTACCTCCCATCCTTTATCTTCCTTTCAATAAGGAAAAGAAGGTCCTAAAAGGAGAAAGAAAATAAGAAGGAACAAAAAGAAAGGAAATAAACAACAGCTGCCTCTGAATTCATGGAGAACAAAACAATTGGTACCTTTCATATTTCCCAAGGCTGAGCTCCATTATCTCACATCAGAATCAGAGCATGGGGCTCCTGGGATAGAAAATCAACTCTCAGAGGACACAAAGCCACATTCTCTCTCCGTGATGACTTAAAAGGGAAAATGCACACCTTCACTTTTAGGAAAAACTTAAAGCAAAATAAAAAGAAAGAAAGAAAATGCAAGTAGGATTCTAAATCATGAAATTGTGTACACTTTGTAAAGCACCTTTTACAAAGGGTAAATGGAGAAGTGGTTAAGTCATGAGACTGGAAAGAGATGAAAAGTTCTGCGTTCCAGTTACATCTGTTAGTAATGATGAAGACTTGAGATATTCCCATTCTATCTCTCCCTCGGCTGCCTCAAGAGCCAAGTGAAGGAGGCTGGGGCTATAGCTCAGTGGCAGAACGTCTGCCTAGTATGTGTGAGGCACTGGGTTCAATCCTCAGCACCACATAAAAATAAATAAAGGTATTCTGTCCATCTAAAACTAAAAAAAAAAAATATTTAAAAAAAAAGAGCCAAGTGGAGAGTCACATATTCAACCCTCACTCACCTGCCTATTGAATAGGCAGAATCAAGCAGTGCAACATCATACAAATCTTTACCTTCAATCAACTCACAATTCAAATTCTGAGAATCCCATGGAATTCCAATACATTCACAGAATTCTAGTGCATAAAGATAAGGAAGGGTCTGTTATTCAAGAACCATCACTAGTAAGATGCCCCTTGCCAGACCTGTTAAGTCCTATGCATTCCATCAGGTCTGCTCAGAGGTCACAGATTCTTCTTCCCTGATCAAAAGTAGAACAGTTCTTGCAAACTGAGCACAGCATTGTGCTAGGTCAGGCCTGCCATGAGCTGGACCCTCCCAAGTCTCAAGTCTTACAACTTCCTCACATGCCCTCCAGCTTCAGTGGGTATACATAGCCTGCCCAATCTTCCTGGAGCCTAGCTCTGCTCATGTCATGCTCCTGCTTAAAAACATTCAATATTTTCCTTCTTCCTGGAAATTAAAGCTGCACTCAAACTGGTTCTCAAAATTATCACAGTTAGGCATCTTTCTACCCTTCATCTCCTCTTAGGTACATATCAATCAGCCAATGTGGCCTGTTCCTGATTCACAGTCACTACTACTGTTCTTCTAACTCTTTACTTTCACTCAGTTTCTTCTATTAGAATATCTCCCTGACTCCAAATCCCCACATATACGTTCTCCTCTGAAGTCAAGTTCAAAAGTTGATGCTTTACATTCATCCTCACATTACCCTCCACTATCCCTCTGGTGGGAGTGACTTTCTCCTCCTTTGAACCACTACAGTACTTTGCATATATGTCTCTTGGCAAGTAGTGAGGGTGACAGTGTTGGTGACGATGATAGAAATGCATGGGATGGAGTAAAAGAGCAGCTAGTCTATGCTGAGACAGTGTGCCAGGCATCATGATCAACACTTTGCATTAAGTGATTCTTCACTTCCTGCAACCACCTTAAGCCAAGGTAATCGTTTTATCCCACTTCACAGAGGAAACTGAAGCTTAATAGGCAATGAACTTTGATGCCCACAGAGTGACTGGCTAGTCCATGGATGGGCTTAGGATCACAGTCACTTCGGTATGAGCCCAGGCTTTGCAAGTTACATTCTTTGTGACCCTGGTCAAGTGACTGACTCAGTGCCGCCCTCAGTTCCCTTATCTGTAAAGCATGGCAGTGTTGAAGTTTGATGTAGTTCTTTTTTTAAATATTTTTATTTTTTAGGTGTAGATGGACACAACACAATGCCTTTATTTTTATGTGGTGCTGAGGATCGAACCCGGGTCCCACCCCATGCTAGGCGAGCGCTCTACCACTGAGCCATAATCCCAGCCCTGATGTAGTTCTTATATGAGATAATAGATTAAAAAAAATTCTGAGCAATCTGCTGGGCATACAGAAGTTATTCAAGAAAATAGTTCTTGATCTACAACTGGGAGAGGTGCTCAAGAACCATGATCTGTCTTAGTGGGATCTTGATCTTTCCCCCCATGTTTAGTAAATGCCAGATGAATAAATCGAGGTTATTTAAAGAATCCTATACTACTCAGGGGCTGGTTCCTATGTGTCATAGAGGAACCAGTATGACTGAGGATAAAGAAGTTACATAAGTGTAGAATTCGACTCTCTATCTCACCATAGATCCCCTGTTCTTTGGTCTTAGACCCCCCCTTCTCACTTTGCTGGGAAAGGTGAAGCCTGAAACTTCGCCTTATTTCTCTGTCCTCTAACGGAAGGCAGGACCTTATTGTTCTGCTTTTCTGGCTAAACTATTCTTAGGGAAGCTTCTTCAAAACTCCACTTAGTAGTATTTAATTAGCCCAGCTGATTGTTAGGGAACCTCAGAGCCAAAGGCCCACAGTTTATGTCCAAAGCCTCCATGCTCTCTTCCAAAAACACTAGTCTGAGGGAGAGCTATTGGAGTCCACTGAAGAAGGCAGTAGAGAATCCAGTGTCCACCAGTTTCCCCAGCTGCTGCATATCTGTGTGGGAGTTCTGCACTCCTAAGTCCCTGAAGAATTATCTGGAAGGAAACACAAGTTAGAGACCCAAGTTCATATGCCAAGGCAAAGAGCTCTATCAGACAGCAATAGTACCATTAAAAAGCCCAAGGGAGATTTCAACTAGAATGATCCAACAAAGCTCTTGTTACTCGGTTTATACATCCTTTATTGCATGACCACCTGGTGAGATCTGCAGGGCAGACAGGCAAGAAGTGGTCAATAGCATGGACTCCAGAGCCAAACTACCTTGAATATTTACATTAGAACAGTGTGGTCACACAGTGATTATTGGTATCTTATTTCAAAGAACTAACAAATATTTATCAAACTATATGCCACTCACCATTTCATATATATATATATATTATATGAGTCAATTCAAGCCCAAAGCCCCTGCCTTCATGGAGTTTACAGTCTTGTGAGAGAAATAGACATTAACCAAATATTCATTCAAATAAAAAAATGTAACTTCTCTACCAAGATAGTCCTATGAAGCAGAGGAACATGGAAGCTTGAAAGTGCACAGTAGGGTCAGGGAGAACTTCTCTGAGAAAGAACTATATGCACTGAGAGCAGGACAAAGAGAAGGCATTAAATGATAACAGTTCTGGTTGTTGCAGCATTTCACACAAAGTAAGCTTTTAAAGATAAGGCCCAATAGATGAACTGAATTTCTCAACAAGACTCCTAAAGTGCAGGAAGCAAGATCAAGAATCAATAAATGAGATGGTATCAAACTAAAAACTTCTTCACAGCAAAGGAAACAATCAAGAACATGAAGAGAGAGCCTACAGAATGGGAGGAAAATCTTTGCCACCTGCACCTCAGATCGAGCATTAATCTCCAGGATATATAAAGAATTCAAAAACTTAACAACCAAGAAAACAAATAACTCAATCAATAAATGGGCAAAATAACTTGACAGGCACTTTATATAAGAAGGAATATAAATGGTCAACAACTATATGAAAAAATGTTCAACATCTCTTAAAGAAATGCAAATTAAAACTACCCAGATGTTCTCTCACTCCAAGCAGAATGGCAGTCATCAAGAATACAAGTAACAATAAATGTTGGAGAGGATGTGGGTAAAAAGGACACTCATATATTGCTGGTGGGAAATCAAATTTGTGCAACCACTCTGCAAAGCAGTATGGAGATTCCTCAGAAAACTTGGAATGAAGCCACCACTTGACCCAGTTATCCCACTACTCAGCATATCTCCAAAGGACTTAAAATAAGCATACTATACTGATAGAGCCACATCAATGTTCATAGCAGCTCAATTCATAATAGCTAAGCTTTGGAAGGAATGTAGGTGCCCTTCAACAGATGAGTGGATTAAGAAAATGTGGTATATATACACACAATAGAATATTACCCAGCCATAAAGAAAAATGAAATCTTATGTGTTGAGTAAATGGATGGAACTGGAAAATATCATGCTAAGAGAAATAAGCCAATCCTGAAAAACCAAATGCCAAATGTTCTCTCTGATATGCGGAAGCTAACTCACAACAAGCAGGGAGGGGAGGAAGGGAAGAATAGAAATTCATTGGATTAGACAAAGGAGAATGAAGGGAAGGGAGGGAAATGAGAATAGGAAAGGCAGTCGGATGAATTGTACATAACTTTCCTATGTTCATATATGAACACATGATCAGTCTAACTCCACATCATGTACAACCATAAGAATGGGAAGTTATACTGCATGTATGTACAGTATGTCAAAATAATCCTACTATCATGTATATCTAAAAAGTACAAACAAAAAGCTAAGGTCCAATAGAGATGTTAGGACGAGTGGGAAGGGTTGAAAGTAAGTGGGTGGAGTTAGAGCACAGAGCAGAGGGAATATAGTTGAAGACAAGACTATCTAAAGCTGTATGGATCTTTTGAAGACTGACTTTGTATTCCCAAAACATTGGGAAGTCACTCAATGTTTTAAACAAGAAAAGCTGAAGTAATTTGTCCAGGTTCTGTGTGCAAAACCAAGACCAGAAATGCAGTGTCCCTGTTCTCATTTTCCATATCTTGGTAAACATCGTCCCTGGCATGCTTTGTCCCAGGTGCAGACAAGGGAGCAAATGAGCAGAAATGAGAGCAACTGGGTAAGGAGCGGCAAGCACAGTGCCTCTGCAGGAAGTGGGGCAGGCATGAATGACGGATGCTGGGAGGAGCTGAGATCAGTGTCTGAGCCAGAGCTCCGAAGGGGTGGGAGGCTGGAGAGGAAGCTTGCATTGCGTTGCCTAGGAAACACAGGATGGAGAAATGGAGTAGTCATCAAACTGGTTGCCAGTGGGCAGGGTTGCCAAAGTCCTGGAAAGAAGACTGGCAACATCATACCGTGAAAGACTAGGCTCCAGTGGGGAAGCATGTCAATGCTAATCCAATGGCTACTTTACTAAATCAGGCTACCTCTCAATTTGTTAATACTGCACTTGAAATACCAGGCCACTGACCTTAAGGAACTCAGCACAAGTCAGAGGAAGCAGCCATAAGATCAGTGGGATTTAACCTTTTGTGAGGACTGGATCATTTTGGGAATTTAACAAAAGGTATCTTTCCAGAACAAGATATGCATATATTTAGCCCCCAATAATTTACTTAATTCTGCACAATATTTAAATAAGAGAAATTAAGAAATATTCTCCCACAAAAATCTACATGCAATATTTATAATAGGTTCATTCATAAATTCCTCCCATTAAAAAAAAATGTCCATCAGCTGAGGAGTAGTTATAAATTGTGAAATATCCATGCAATGGAATATTTGTTCAGCAATGAAAAGGAATGATCTACTGATACACAAACAGGGTGTATAGATCTCAAAATGAATCTGAGTGGATGAAGCCATGTTGGAAATGCTACATCCTGTATCACTCTATTTATATGATATTCTGGAAAGGGGAAAGTACAGAAACAGAATATCCATGATTGCCAAAGGCTGTGGTTGGGGGATGTCAGAAAGATGCATAGGAGAAATTTTTTCAGTAATTGAAATATTATACATCTTGATTATAGTGGTGGTTACATGACTATATAGTTAATGAAATTCATTGAACTGTATAATAGGAGTCAATTTTACTATATGAATATCATGCCAAAATAAATACATTTTTTAAAAAATATTCTGCATAGTGTTACAAAGAGTATGCGGACTTGTCTTCAGACTTCAGGTGAAACATTCCTGCTCTAGAGTTCATGAAATTTTAACATGGAAGGGTCTCCTGAAACATCTAGACTACTCTTGCTTATTTCAAAAATAGAAAAACTGGACACTTGGAAAATAAATGCTGTCTCCAAGATCACATCCATTACAATTGATGCCAATTCTTGCAGAAAATATTAGTTGCACATTTGCTGCTTTCTAGATAGTATCCCAGGTCTTGAGGGTAACTGCATTAGCATTAATAATAATAATAAATATTTTGTGAGTCTCTCCTTTCTTGGCCACATATAGATGGGAAAATAGTTGAATTTCTGAAAGGACCACTTCAGCTCCCATTCTTTACAAAAATCAAGAATAAGCCTGGTGTGGTGGTACATGCTAATCTCAGCTGCTTGGGAGGCTGAGGTGGGAGGATTGTGAGTTCAAGGCCAGCCTGAGTAACATTGCAAGACCCTGTCTCAAGAAAACCAAATGAAGAAAAGAAAAGAAAAGATATATTAGCCACTGAATTGTAGTCTAGTTTAACAACTAAAGGTCCTGATAAATGACAGCTTATAAAAAGGGTTCAAACCCAGGCCGTGTACAACTTGCATCACTATGCGAAGATTAATAAACAGCTTTAAAGCCACATTCTCCATCATGTAAAATGGGGAAACAAACACACAAACAAAAAAAATCTGACACACACATGCCCCAAAATTGGTGCAAGGGTTAAAACAGAATGATGCAGGTGCTGGACACGTTGCAATCTTTTAATTAATGGCACTGCCTGAAGCTTGAAAGTGCCATCACCATCAATATCGTCATCCCAGTTTGTACATTTACTTTCTGTAGCACATGAAAGATTCTTCTTGATCACAAAGGCCAGGTTGTTACTTAGATGCCAGACAGGGCAATTTCAGCATCTTTCCCCTTGGATCAAATGATTTGACATTCAGCTGGGGAAGAGCTAGCAAGTTGCTGAAGTTTATACACCTGAGTTCCCTTTAGGAGTCTGTCAGACCGGATGAAACTCCAGCCTGGACAGACCCATTTGAATGCACCATAGCTTCATGCCCTGGGCTTCCCTTGGCAACCGGCTTGTGCCCAGCTGCCTCCTTCTGTGAGGTCCTTCCTAGCCTTTGCATTGCTAGTGTCTCCATGGAGGGGCACAAGAAGGGGAGAATGCCTGATAGGCGAAGGGGTTTGTAACCACATATCACAATATTTCTCCAGTGCAGGAGGAGAAAGTGTTAACATATTCAAAATTAAGATGAGTTAAGAAATATTTATGTATATTTATTATTTTCATAGTACATATTTTCAAGAATGCTGTGCCTCAAATATCATTAGTAGAAAAGCATAGAAAACAGAATTTGATCCCTGTATTTAATGACATTTAGTGAAAGAAGGGAATTCTCCAGAGTTGTATCAGAATCTAACGTGGTACAGCCGAGAGTGAGGCTTTTATGGTAATCCAAAGAAGCCTTTATTCATTCAACTTTTTAAAAATTGCTAAATACTGTTATAATGAGAACTAAATAACTAGCAACAGAGATTCTGCCCCATTTCACATCTTCCTGTATTATGCACATTAGGAAAGACTCCTGATTGCTCTGCGCTAAAAAGGAAAAAAGAAAAAGTGGCTACATCACTGAGAATGGGGGTTCCAAGCAAGCTGCATGTCCTGGTAGCAAAAGGGACCTTATAAGATCTTTGTCATATTTAACAAAGAGCTTCCTTCTGGGCTGGCACAATGTTTGCTTCAAGTGATTCCTAGGCTACAGGATTTTCTTCAAAAGAATATGGCCAGTATCCTTGTAGAGAGAGAAACGGGACATGAAGCTCCATATTCTTTTTTTCTCTACATTTGGCCCTCTGCCTACATCAAAATCACTAGGATGAATTTTCTTAATAATGTTGCTTCCTGGGATGGGGTTGTGGCTCAGTGGTAGAGCATTTGCCTCGCATTTGTGAGGACCTGGGTTCAATTTTCAGCCCTGCATATAAATAAATGTATAAAATAAAGGCCCGTACACAACTAAATAAATATATTAAAAAAATAATGTCGCTTCCTGGGTCCAACCCCAGATCTACTGACTCAGAATCTTTGGAAGTGGGGCCTGGAAGGAGACACTCATTAGACTCTCAGGAGAGTCCTTGGTAAAGCCAAGAAGCACAGTGTTAGAAGACTGAGCGTTCACTCCAGTGGCTTTATCAGCTCCGAAAACTGGTCAGCCTGAAAGGAAATGTCTGGCCCAGGAAATGTTTCTTCATCAATCCTCCAGTTTCAGACCTTAAGTTAAAAAAACTGTTCAGAGAGTCACCTCCTCAGTCCACTGGTCTAACTAGGCGATTAGCCCTGGCTGACTACTTCATTATTACTTGAAAGCAGAGGCTGACACAAGACTTCAAACTCAATCAAACAAAGAAATCTTTCTGGGTTTTGGACCACTTATAAAGAAAAATAGAACTACTTTTCTGTGCATTAATGCTTCTATTAGGTGATCTTGAGCCATAATGGGGAGGAGGGCTCAGGATCTGTTTTCTATTCCCCACCCCACCCAATGCCACTAAAGATGGGAATCCAATGGGTATCACCTGGGGGAAATAATGTCCTGTTGGCAGGAGACATACCTCTTTCTTCATTGGTCAAGGAGATTTATTAGAATATGTATCAGTGGGGTGGGGGGAAGGGGAACTACTTTCTTACAGAAATATCCTTGACATCATTATAATTTATCATTTCAAAAGTAAATTCTTTAATATTATTGATCTATACCTTATATGTACAGTAGAAGATCTCTAGAATTTATTTATCTGTGAGACTCAAACTTTGAAACTTAGGATTTTTTTTTTTTTTTTGTACCCAGGGGTGCTCTACCACCTAGCCACATTCCAGCCCTATTTTGTTGTTGTTGTTTGGTTGTTGTTGTTGTTGTTTTAAGACAGGATCTTGCTAAGTTGCCCAGACTGGTTTCAAACTTTTGATTCTCCTGCCTTAGCCTCCAGAGCTGCTGGGATAATAGGTGTACACCATGGCGCCCAGCTACATCATTGGAACTTTGCACTTTTTGACCAACACCTTCCCATTCCTTCCATCCCCAAGCCTCTGGGAATCACCATTTTACCTTCTCCTTCTAAGTGTTTGATTATGATGGATTCTACTATAAGCAAGATCATGCAGCATTTGTCCAGAACAGAAAAACAGAAGATCCTATAAATTAGTTATGTTAGTTTGACTGTAACTTTGGGAAAAAGAGTATGTATTCGTCCATGTGTTCTGTTACCATAGTTTGCACCAATTTTGGATCTAAGTTTAATCTATGAGACTACTTACAGGGAAGTTCCATCATAAGAAAGAACATGTTAGCCATCAGCGCTGCCCGCGACCAAAATGAACAGAGCCTTTGGGCTGTGCATGCCCTGTAACCAGGAGGGTTCAAGTTCAAGTGGAAGAGAAGCCAGAGAAGACAGCCTGCACAGAGGGGAGATGCTCTGCACCCAAGTACCTTCTGAATGCACTAATATTTATTATTTATAGAGTACTGGAATCTGTGTGAAGCATTTCTTCAACCTTAACTCATTTAATCTTCACAAATTTTAAAATAGTTAACATGTTCCCCAGTTAACTAGTCCCCAGTTTATAGACAAGAAGACCTAGCCTAAAAGAAGTAAATAACTTACCTGAGATTAGCCAGACAGGCATGGCAGTTTGGATTTGACTATATAATTATTCATTACATAATATTATCCTTAACTTCTTTTCTGTTTTTAAAAATGTTTTAAGCAGTGTACTATGGTTATACATAACAGTGGGCTTCATTTTGATGTATTCAGACATGCATGGAATATAATTTGCTCTATTTCAATCCCCAACACTTTTACTTTCCCTCCCCCTCCACTCTATCCCTGTTACTCTGTCTCTGTGATACTTATCTTTCTTCTATTTATTTTCTGCTTTATAGATATACATAACGGTGGAAGTCACTATGTTATATTCATAAGTGTACATAGCATAATTTGGTCAATTTCATTCCACGGTTCCTCCCTTTTCCAGTCTCTCCTCCTGACCCCTCAATCCCCTTCCTCTACTCCACTGATCTCCATTCTATTTTCATGAAGATTTCTTCACCTTTCCTCCCCCCTTATTTTACTCTCACTTCCTTACATAAGAGAAAACATTCAACCCTTGCATCACCGAGTCTGGGCTTGTTTCACTTAGCATGACATGTTCTAGTTTCATCCATTTTCCAGCAAATGCCATAATTTTATTCTTATTTATGACTGAGTAAAACTCCATTGTATAAGTAGACCATATTTTCTTTTCCATTCATCTGTGGATAGGCACCTGGGCTGGTTCCATAACTTGACTATTGTGAATTCCACTGCTATAGACATTGTTGTGTCTGTATCACTATGGTATAATGATTTTAGCTCTAGTTCTTTTGGATAATTACCAAGGAATGTAATAGCTGGAACATATGGTGTTTCCATTGCTATTCTTTTGGGGAAATCTCCATAATGCTTTCCAAAGTGGTTGTACTAATTGGCAATCCCACCAACAATGGATGAGTGTGCCCTTTTCTCTACATTCTCATCAGCATTTATTATTGTCTGTATTCTTGATGATTGCCATTCTAACTAGAGTGTGATGAAATCTCAATGTAGTTTTGATTTGTATTTCCTTGATTGCTGGGGATATTGAATATTTTTCTTAAAATTTTGCTGAAATGATACATATTATGTTAAGTGCTCTCACTATAAAGGGAAAAGCAAAACAACACAAACAAAAAATAAAATAAAAATGAGGAAGGAGAGATCTTTGGAGGTGATGAATAAATTTATGTCATTGATTGTGACAATGATTTCATGGGTGCTAATTGTCTTCAAGCACATTATATTTGAATACATTAAATATCTACAACTTTTTCTATGTCAATTATACCTCAATACTGGCTAAAAGTATCTATGTAATGAAAAAAAAAGAAATTTATGAAAAAGCATTTTTAAAGAACTGAACTTGGGCAAAATGTAAACTATAAATAAATTTGGTTATATTGTGCATATATAAACTTTTTATCAATGGATCAGTAGTATTTGAGTGACCATTAAATTAAGACTGACATTTTTTTAAAAAGTGAATTCTAAAAAATGTATATAATTCCTTCTAAGCTTAGACTTTTAACAAGCAAAGCATTACTCTCACACCCTTTAAACCCATGAACCTGACCAGACCAAAGGATCTCTAAGGCTTTGTTATGTCAAATGTGGGACCCATGGTGTTAGCTTTTTAAGACAGGCAGTACCTCAGGCCCCACCCCAGACCTACTGAATCGTGTTTTAACAAGATCCCCAGGCAATTCATATGCATGAAAAATTTTGAGGCGTTCTCTCCTCTAAGGTCCTGGTTCTCAAATATGTCTGCACACTGAAATCATCAAGGGGAATAAGGAAAAAAAAAATACTGCTGGCTGGGTCTTACCCCAGAGATTCTTACTTAATTGGCACTGGGTGCAGCCCGGGTACTGGGGTGGTGGAAGCTACCAGGTAATTTTAACACACAGGAAAATTTGAAATCTCTGCTCTAAAAGACCTTTCCAGCTCCCAAGCCTGTGAACCTGTCAAGAAGACCAAAAATAGGTCACTAATTCAAACACATTAAGGAGCCAAGCAGGTAACAGGAGTGAGATAAGCCAGTGTGGATCTGTGCAAAGGAGGTGGCTGTGGTGGCTTAGCTCCTTCCATGTCGACTTTATCCACTGAGGACAGGGCTGCCAACCTGACTTTTTGTTTTATGAAGCTGGAAATCCAATTTTTTAAGATGTAAATTCATTCTCTCTCTCTCTCTCTCTCTCTCTTCTCTCTCTTCTTTCTCTCTCTCTCTCTCTCCCCCTCCCTCCCCGTCTCTACTCCCGCTGCCCCCCCCTCTCCAATTCTAAATACAAACTCAATTTTCTCCCCTCTCTTAAACTTATCACACAGGCTGAGCATGGAACACTAGTTTGAGACCCTAACAGAGAAAAGGGGTCTAGCTGTAGAAACATGTCAAGCCTCATGCCCCCAAACACTGGCAGGTGATTCCAGAGCAGTGTCTCATTTTGAAAAGAGCATGTGATAGTTTAGAAGAGGTTGAGATGAGCTCTCCCTGCCCTGTGGTCTGAGGGACTCAGGATGGCTGCAGGTCTTCCTCTTTCAAACAGAAACACATACTCGAAGATGTGTCAGGATCACAGAAAGGTTGCACCCTTGGAGTGACTGGAGTTAAGTCCCCAAAACACAGCTCCCCCAAGCATGGCGATTGGTTGCAATCTTCTAGACACAAGAATATTCCTCAGCAATGGGAATCTGAATAACGTAAACAGCAGTCCCAGGAGGAGCTTTCTGAGTTCTTATAGTTCCCAGGGCCCAGGCAGGCCATTTTCGATGTTGGAGACATCTGGCTCTATTTACAGACATGTCCATTCTCTCTCAGTAAAATAAATCCCACCCAATCTGGGGCCTTTAAAGATGACTGGGAAACATGGCCATAAGAACAGAGAAATGGAGAGTGGACACATTGAGGATATACTAAAGACATCAAAGGTTAAGAGAAAAAAAAAATCAGAAGTCCTTTAGGAATCATAGGCCTGAGTACCAAGAAACAATAAATAAAACTGGAAGAAGCCCAAATCTTATTCCAATGAATAATATAAATCTAACTCATCCTAACACATTCCTTATTTCTCTCCAGTGAGACCAGAGCTACATGAGGACAAGTCAAATCAACATTGCATTAACAATAATGTGCCAGGTACAGTGGCATACACACCTGTAATCCCAGCTGCTAGGAAGGCTGAGGCAGGAGAATGGTGAGTTCAAAACCAGCCTCAGAAAAAGCAAGGTGCTAAGCAACTCAATGAGACCCTGTGTCTAAATAAAATACAAAATAGGGCTGGGGTTGTTGTTCAGTGGTTGAGTGCCCTTGAGTTCAATCCCTAGTCCCCTCCCCAAACAAAACAATAATGTGAGACTGTAAAATGAGTCCAGCCCAGGGTGCTAGAGCCAGTAGTATGTCCTCTACTTGTGCACATCCCTCCAGTTAATTATTAAAACACAATAAACATTAGCATTATTCCCGATCCAGTTGTTAATAAATAAAAAAAGCCACATTGATCTAAAGCAGTGATTTTCTAAGTGTGGACCCTAGGTTAGCCACATCAACATCACTTGTCAGTTGTTAAGAAATACAGATTCCTGAGTGCCACTCCAGACCTATGGAATCAGAACCCCTGAGGGTAGGATCCAGCAGTCTGTGCTTTCTCCAGCCTTGTGGATGATCATGGCCCAGTCTCTATATCATCTCAGTTAATTTCCATGATATCCTATTCAGGTTAGGATTCACAAATCTTATTTTAGCTGAAGAATGGGTAAAGCCATTTGTCTTCTGAGGTTAGATTCTTAATAACAAAATGGAGATAATAGGCATTTTTTTTAAAAAAGCTGGATCTTGCAAAAGAACACACACACATACACACACACACACAAGTGTGTACTCTCCATAGTAGACTCCAATTCCTTGGGGGGAATGAATGTTTCGTAGCTTATCTACATAACACCTGCCATAGAATTATACTGTTAGTATTGGAAACAAAGAAAATGAAATAGCTGCCAAATCTTGCAATTATTAAGCATCAACTGTGTCCAAGGTCCTTGGCTGAGTTTTCTATACATCTCATTTTATTTTAATACTCAGTGCAATCTCATAAGGTACATATTTTTATCTCTATTTTGAAAACTGGAAAAGTGAGACTCAAAAAGATTAAAGAAATGATCCAATTTCATACAGCTAGAAAGTGATGGAACTGGAATTCTTGATGAGTAGTCTAACGCCTCCCCACTTCTTATTTAATGGCTGGAAAATCAAAACCTAGGTGGAGAGCAGAGCCTTCTTGGTCCCATGGAAAGAGACTGAAGGCAGGTCTAAAATGGAGATGCAGGCCACTTTAAAATCCCCCTGATGTCTCCCCTAAATCATAGCAGTGGAAGGGAAAATCTTTTGGAATTTATGGATTACTTGACAGTTGTATCCATTGTACAAATGATTTGCCTAGCAAATTAATTTCCTGGAGAATTTTTAGAGAAGAGGGAGGTTTATTTTCTTATCCCAAAATCCCATTCAGGGGAGTTCATCATTTGGCCATTTTTTTTCTTATTCTTCTTCCTTTTTTTTTTTTTAACCATTCTTGGGAAGTTGTTCCCTGAGCTCTTTACAACCTTTTTTTTTTTTTTTTCTTAAATCTCAGGTCCAAGGCTGGGGATCTGTTGTTCCAGACTCCAGTGAGATTCTGTTGCTGCTGTTTCTGGACAGGCCTAGGTTGTCTAACGTTTAAGTTGATAGCTTCTTTTTTTTTCTCCTGATGAGAATTCAGTGACAACTGCTAACCTCAGAGGATGTCACTTCTGCTAGTGGAGATAGCAGGAAATCCCAAGGACCCATTAGTAATAATATCCTAGGGTCTTGCGAAGCTCAGTTTCAAATCAGAAAATAGACTAAGTCTGATCACTCAATGTAAAAGTGCTATGGTCATGCTTGCAACCAAACGATGATGAAAATGGGTATCATCAATATGTTTTACCTCTCTTATCCAACATGGTTGAAGGAAACAGGTTTCAACACGGTAGAAAATGAGGAAAATTCATTTTAAGTGAATACTCACATTAAGTTCTTCAGATTTCTTTACTGCCTAAACATCCCACTTTTGAGCTTTGAGAGTTGTGGGCTATTTGCCTAAGTATGTCATTTAGAAAATACACAGATACCCTAAACATCCAACAATAATATTCTGTTGAACTCATTATAATATATCACATCAAGAAATTCTCCAGAGCCATTTAAGCACTAATGTGTATGTCTACTTATTGGCATGAAAGATTCTCACAACATAGTAAATGAGTGTTGAAAAGTAACAAACTGAACATGCATCATGATCCAAATATTACAAATAAAGAACACGACGTCCGAATAACAAACCTAAAAGTTTATATACCACATATTATCAATGTTATTTCAGAGTTGTGCAATGATGGTATTTTTATTCTCTTTTTTTACCTATATATTATAGTTTCCTATAACGAACATGAATAACTAATATAATTCATAAATATATTGCTTTTAATAACAATTATTCATGAACCTATTCACATAGCCAAACAACAGACAGGCAAGTCACTAGTCTTGAAGTCACAGTTTCATATAAAAAGTTGCCTTATAAAATTATTTCTGTTTCTGGAGAAAACTAGCATGGATTCTAGTTTCAAATCTGCCTGAACCTTTGACCACAGACATCTGTGGGTCTCAGTTGACTTGTGAGTAAATGGGGTTCACGCCATTCACCCTCACTCCAGATGATGCGTTCCACTTCAGGATGCTGTTTCACAATCAAGTTCACATTGTAAAATCACATACTGCTGAACTCAACCTCAGGCTATTCCGGAGTAATCCAGGGCTCACAAGCAGGTGCCCAACTAGTTTTTATGGCATGGTTGTCATGGGCTCTCTTTCCTGGGTACACGGGCTTATGTGGTCTGACAAAGCAGAAGTTTGTTAACTGAAAATCACTGCCGTCTAAGTGCAGAGGAAGAATAAATATCTCTGCCATAGATTTAAGTCCTGCCAAGATTACCAATGAGGCTCATAAAGACCACTCTCAGGGGAGTCATAAATCAAACAAGCGATATATACTATATTTTGACCAAAAGTTTTTTTTCAAGGTGACTTTATTTATCAAAGGACCAAGTAAAATAATACAAGGAGGTTGTCCAAAAAAAATTCATAGAATTTATATTTTAAAGAGACTTTAGTGATAATTATGCCTGACTTCACCCAATATAGCTTAGTATCTCTGCTTAAGTATCTCCAAGGCCAGGGATTGCTACTTGACTTTGCTGCCCATTTACTCTTTCAGTGGTGCTGTGGCAACATCCTTCTGGCTACTACCCCTTATTCTTCCACAGTTCTGAGCTCTGCCATGTGGAGCCACAAAAAAGTGCCATCAAGGACCAACCCATTTCAAACAGGTGGGACATGAATCAGTCCTTCATCCAGCATACCCATACTGTATTCCTGACCCACCTAATAGTCACTTACTAGTCATCTAGGTATCAGGTAAACCATCATGCTATTGCAGTGTCCAAGAATCCCTTTCAGTGGCCAAATGCCTACTGTATTCATCTAACTCCATCTCATTATTTTGGCTCTATATCATCTCTCATCATTTCAAGAAGAAGGGTGAGTATAGTCCAGTAATCAATTTTGAGAGGAGAAAGTACACATTCACATAATTATTATTACAATATTTTTTATAATTATTACATTTTATTTTTAATTAGCATTGTTAATTTCTTTCTGAGCCAATTAACATACTTTATTATAGGTATGCATGCATAGGAAAAAATACATATATAGGATTTAGTGCTATCTGTGGTTTCAAGCATCCATTAGGGATTTTGGAACATATGCCCTATAGAGAAATGGGGACTACTAGACTCATTAATGAAAGAATGCCACAGCTGTGCTGTAGGACAATGTGATGATTAGGGGTTTCAGCTCTGATCAGAGTTGGGTTTGGGGCCCAGCTCTGGGACCTGTTATAAACTATATTTTCTTGGGTGAGTTACCAAGCCTGATACTCCGTTACATCTGTAACATGATTCTCATACCTATTTCCCAAGGCTGTGCTAAAGCTTTAATGAGGTGACCCATGGAAGTGCTTGGCACGGTGATTCCATGAATGATTGCTGCTATATCAATCACTAATGCATCTTCACAAGCAGGAATTATCATTATCTGTGATAATCATTGAATTCTTCCATATTTAAGGAACCAATGAGGAAGATGTTTGAATCTTCTGATAAGTTAACAAAACTTTTCCTAAGACATTTTATATAATATGAAGTACCCAAAGCAAACTTTATGCTACAATTAGCCATAGTAGAGCACCCTGGATTGTCTGCCTATTTGACCTTTCCCTGTCTCTTCATTGGTATTCCCCTAATTATCTTTCCTCTGGATTAAAGATCCTATTTCTGTGACACTTCCTAATTGGAAGAAGTGAAAAACCTGACTCCACCTTAGTGAGTCTCCTTTCAATGTATGTCAATCATCTAAGCATCTTATGATCTCTTACAAATTCATCCTTTCACACCCTTGACTACATTCAACATCTGAGATGTTTTTCATCTTGAAATACACTTTCAGGAGTGCCCATCTCAGTAAGTGATGCCATTATCCAGACCTCCTGTTGGAAAATAGTTCCATTTTCTTCTCTCCCTCCCCTGCTGGGGAGGAATCATTTATCAAATTAAACAGTTTTGAAGATACTGAGGAAGATGCACTTGCCAATGGGCAATATCCTCATGCATTTAAACACGTGTCAGCAGACTGTGGTGTGTGGTCCCGATCAGCCGCCCAGATTTGTGAATAAAGAGTTATAGAAATATGACCATGACATTTTGTCTATGGATGCTTCTACTCTCCACTAGATGTAGACTCTATGTCCCACCTAAAATGTTCGCTGAACAGAAGGAGTTTGCCAACTCGCATACCAAGCTTAGTATGCACTTAGTTCTCATGTTGCTGTAGTGAAGGGCCAACCTAGGGCCTGAGAAACTGGCACAAACCTGTTGTTCCCTCTCTGGCATATTCATATCTCCTTGGGCTGACTCTGCAATGGACAGGTTATGGACTGTAGCAGAAAACAACTCTTCCTGAATGCTGGGTTGCAACGCCATCTTAAAGTTTCCCAAACATTACCCCAATCCCTGAAAACATTAGGCTACAGATTTGTCACATTCAGTAACGTGACCATTATTCTGCATCGCACATACCCTTCAACCACTTGAAACAAATCTTCCCTTTTATTTTTCCCTACAACCTCTGGTGGAACATGGCAATACTGAACTATCTGTCTTTCCTCAATTTTGCAATCTTTATGTTTTTCAGTGTTTCTAGGGGCAACTTGACCCATGATCCATCTCCAGAATGAATGCCCTTTCTGTAGGTCTCTTGCCATGCATCCGTATCTTTAGCTGTTCCCACTAAGGTTCGCTGAGATGGAGCAGAGATGGATTCAGAATCTCCTCAGAGCACATGATATCTTTCTTAAACATTAGAGAACCAAAAACGTTGGCACTGAGAGTTACATTAGGTGATTATGTGTCATTATGGAAGAGGAAGCTAAAGGTCAGAAAAACCAAAGGCCTCCCTTAGTCACAGGGACAGATCCTAGAGGACTTGTGCTTGTAACTCCAGGTTTCAGACGCGGTATGGCGCTCTTTCGACATACTATTCCTATTCTCCTTGCACACTAAGAAGAAGTTGCGGTTTTAGTAACATCTTACCCATTTCCTCTCCTTTTGTCACACTATGTATTGGCCACATTGCCACGAGCATCATTCTCCAAACCCTTCCCATGTCCCTTCCATCTAACTAGCAATCTTTTCTTCTCTGATTTCCCTTGACCTCAGCATCTTTCAGAGATTCCCGCCTTAGGTTTATCTTAATTAAATCTCTTCCCGTGACTGTTTACCTATTCCTTGAAGCTCTTCAGTCGGGTTGATGATTTCTTTAGTCATCTTCTCCTGTGTTGGAAATCCTGTGTAATTTGGTGCTGTTCATAAATCTGAATAATATACAACTAGCTTCATCATAAATCATGATAGGTCTAAATAAATAGTCTCATTATAGACCTCTGTGGAGCTGGGCTGAGCCATTTGTTGTGGTGAGAAACCCTGATGTTGCTGTCGTCTTTCCCAGCTGGGAGGAGTAAGGCCATGCACGAAGACGAGCTGTATAGTGTCACCCTGCCATGGATGGCTGAATGGCGAGTGGGAGCCACTTTCCTCCAGCCCACTGCCCATTGCCAAGGAAACCAGGCTTCCCAACAGGACTTCATGCCTTCACTGAACCTTCAGGAGCAGTGCTAGGGGAGGCTATGAAGGAGGAGACTGAATTCAACTCTATTTTCTTCCACTGGCATCTGACGCCGGCCTCCCAGGTCAGCTTATCCTCAGCATTCTGATCACAGTGACTCTGCTGTCCCTGAGGGTTCCTGATTGACTTTGGAACAATCTTCCCCAGACTCTGCACAGTGTTCTGGCTCACTTCCTTCCTTCAGCTGGTGTCTATCAGGGGCCTCCCCTGACCACCCCACACAAAAGATCCTCCCCACCCGCAACTCATACACCTGCTCCCTAGCACCTCTCATCTTTATATTCCCCACAACACTATATCCTACTTATTATTTGCTTATTGTCTTTCTTTTCCTCATTTTTAAATAGTAAATAATAATTTTACAGAACAGTGGGTTTCTTGGTGGCATATTTGTATAATGTATTAGATTTCAGTGTCCAGAGTCTCCTGTTGCCCACCTCTCTCTCTCTCTCTCTCTCTCTCTCTCTCTCTCTTTCTCTCTGATTCCCTTCCTAAACCCTCACTGTTGTCCCTTACAGCACCAGGAGAGAAGGAACTTCAATTTGCTGTATTCATTGTATTCCCAGAAAACCAAATATCTGTTGAATGAATAATTGTGGCTGCCAGTGATCATTTGGTCTTCACACACAGAGAAGACCCGGCAGTTTTCAGAGGGCTTTGAATTCTTTTATCTCCTTTGATTTTTTATGAAGCTGGGATTATTATCTCCATTTTCAGAAATGATATCTCAAGATCTGAAAACAAGTGTATTCCTTTCTTCCTCCCCTTCTTCAATAACCAACAGTTGGATGCTTTATGTATGTGGTGATATCACAAAGCCTGTGTCAGATTCTGACTTTGTCTGAATTTCTTAAATGTAGGATCTCAGAAAAAATTGCTCGATTCTGAATGCTTGCTTCATTTGCTTAGAGATGAAGGTTGCATGCTCATATGTGGAAGACATTAAGAGTCCCAGTACAGTGCCTGACATAGAATAAGTTTTCAGTAAATGTTAGCTGCCAATTTAAAAATAAATCTTTATCTGTTATTGTTACCACCATCATTACCACCATCACCACTGCCACCATTATAATGTCATCACCACCATGGCATCACCACCATTTATCACCACTATGTTGTCACCAGCATCATCATTACTGCTGCCATCCCATAATATCACCATCATCGCCTCCACTGCCATCACCTCTCTCGATGTGTGCCAGGCATTGTGACAGGTGGTCAGGCTATAAAAGGCAACAGGTGTATTAGCTATGACCTGGGCTCTTTGTTAATTGCTTTTTGTTGCTTAATTCTCTTGACAACTCCATGAGATGCATACTAGTACCACATAGCTAAGAGATAGCAGAAATATGGTTGTGATCCATGTCTGCTTGGCTATAATGTCCCTGATCTTAGTTACTGTCCTGTACTCACATATCCTAGCTAAACAGGAAAAGATACATCTAACTACCATGATATAGTGTGACAACTGAGAAGAAGAGGAAGGGGCTGTGGGGGGGGGGGGGCTGACCAGACTGGGGGAAGGAGTGGCTAACAAAGGCTTCTTAGGGAATGTGCAAACCTTACAAAATGCAACAGAGTGGCTGAGGCTTTATGACTAGCAAACGGCAGTGTGACAACTGGACTCTGATGGCTAGTTCACTCTAGTGCTGAGTCTCTGCAAACCCCCAACGCAGAATGTGGAATTATTTCTCTAGTCCCTGATCTTCAGTTGTTCATAAAGACTCTACTCTTAGCAAAGTGGTGATTTGGGCCTACGGGGAATGAACAATGCTTCTCCAAGTTTTGTTGGCTGCTGTCAAGCCATTCCCATGGGACACCACTTATTACATCTGAAGTGTGTCTGCGACCACAATGTGACAACTCCTGCTCCGCTGCAATTTCCTTCCAAAGGAAAGAAGAGTTGTGGCTCAGGCTGATTTCATAGCTGTTCAGTAATGCACAGGAAAAGAGAGCATTTGTATCTCTCTCAAACATAAACAAGGTAGAGAATAGGGAGGACACATGGAATTTTGGCTTTTGGAGAAAATGGGAACTAGCATTGGGCCTAGCACAGAGTATTCATTTCAAAATAATTGGTGAATGAACTAATCACCCAGTCATCAATGAATTGTTTGGTCCATCAAGGTTGTTGAGGTAGAGAGGTCAGGCTATGTAAGCCCTGATGGTCCAAAAAGGTCAGAATGAGACATTTGATTTTCAGTCTCTGGGCAACAACATACATTGGTCATTAGAAGGACAGTTTTAGAAAGATGAACATGGCCACATTCAGATCTCAACCAGGGCATGGCAGGGTTTGAAGAGTTAATCCAAGCCAGTCTCCTTTCTGCCCTCTTGGAATTTACAAAACTCTTCCTTCTTGTCTCTCCAGCAGGGCCTAACCTGACTTTTCAAGAGGTCTCACTGAACGTTTTGGCATATGCTTGACTGGGCAGGCTGCCCCTGCTGGAGGGTGGACGCTACTCAGGCAAGGTGGGCCAAGACAGTGCTCACTCATTCCTGTGTACACTGGCTGAATTTCCAAAGGAAAAGAATTTCATCCCACAGACAGTGGATGTCACTTTGCCCTCCTCACATTCAACCTCAGTAAGTGCCTGGGTTCAACATGGATTTTCAGGGTGGCCCTGGGCAAAGCAGCCCAATATCTTATTTGCAGAATTGGAAGGGACTCAGTGCCTGCCCAGCCTGATCTCCTTCCTTAGGTGGGGAACCTAGAATGGAGGGCTGATTTCAATCTTGGCCTGTGAGCTAGGGTTACAGTCCTGACCTCTTGGTTCTTATTCAAGCTTAGCTCTATTCTCCAGTTGTTGAGAGCAAGAATGAGACTCAGAACCCTCCAAATACACATGATATATGGCTGGAATATTATGATATTTTTGTCATTTTCAATATTTTTTTAATCAATTAATGATAAGTAGTACTGATTTTTCTATATAAATATTATGTTTGCTTTCTAAATAAGTTGTTTAATTCAAATATAATTTTATTTAAGGAAAAAAGCATGTGAATGCACAGGTATGATTAACCCATGAAAGAGAGATTTCATCCAAACTTTAGAGAGGGTAACTAACCGTCCAGGGCCAAGGGAATTGTTAAGCATTTAAACCCAGTCAGTTTGATTCCAAGGACAATAATTTAAGGACAAAACCAGGAGCAGGCTTCATGAGGAAGGATTTCATGAGGTTTACAGATGCTGCGATTTAAGATATTTTGGTACAGGTCACAGGTCAGGAAGACTTCAGGCTTAGGAGATCATCCTCAGAAACAATCCAGAGGAATTAGGGAAAATGATAGGGAGAAAGGTCATGTTGACATCTGATTCATGAATTCTTGGACATGGCTCTCAGTTGCTTAGAACTGAGAGACATAATTTGAGGGGAAAATGGGAGAGTGCTGTGCTAGTACTGTAAACATCACACAAAAAGGGTTGGTGGGTGGCTGTGGGACAGTAAATTCAAGTGGAACAAATGGTAAATATCCTGGATTTTAGGAGATTTCTCACAGAGGTGCCTGTGTCCTGTGAGCTGACCTGGTCACATTCTTACATCATGGGGAACCTGCAGGCCAGGCCAGAAGTTGGGGAGGCAGAGGGTGAGGTGGGAGAATCCTCAGTTGCTAGAGAATCTGACATGTTAAAAATGCATTCCCCACCTCCCCACCCCTTGGAGAAACTTCTCTACCCACCTTGTGATCCTTGCTCCCTCTAAATCTTTTTGTCATGGTCTTAACAATATATCACCTTAATATGCCATGGAATATGAACATTAAATGACCAAACATTAAGGTATGTAAAATGATATCTCAATAAAACCACCGCAAAGTGCCACAGGAATGGGGTCAGCTCTGGATAACGTGCTCCAGGGAGCATGGTCCCCCTATCCCCCACTGTTTCTAAATCTTTTAGGAGAACCAGCTTGCCTCCTCCTTTCAACACTCGTCCCTGCATTGCTGATGCCCTGCCATCAGTTTCTCTCCCATATCCATGGAACCCCCGCATCACAGAGGGAGACGATAAACACAGACAGATCAATGCCTCAGGCCTCCTGGGTCCCGGCCCGGCTGCTCTTGGCCTTCCACTGTTTCTGACTCTTCTCACCTTTTTGCCTCCTTCCTCCCAGGTGACACTTTGAACTTTCCCTTTCATCTAAGCAGAGGGCTGGCAGAAGCACAAAATGCTGATGGAGGCTAGGTTAAACAAACCTCAGTTTTCCAGCGCTTATTAAAAACAAACAAACCCAGCCTTCCATTGGTTTCGATCAACCTGCAGATCAAAGGCTGGGAGTGTGCTCGGTTCATAGCACCTCTGTCCTTTCCCCTTTCTCCAACTTGCAGCTCCACAGGCTGGATGTGCATTTGGTGTTGCATTTATCTATCTGGAAGCCACTGGAGTCCCCGGTTCTGACACGAAGGCCCTCAAGCTATTATGAAGTCCCTTACAGATATGATTACAAAAGGAGACTGCCGTGGAACTAAAACACAATGCAATTTATTTCTGTGAATCACCTTTCACACCAAAGAGACCACAGACAATGCCTGGGCAGCAGCGCAGACAGGAACCCAGGCAATGAGACAGAGAGCAGGAAATGCACAATAGATGGACTAGGAGACTGTGGGGGTGTGGGGAGGGAGTGCCAGGGGCATGTGGAGAATGAAGAATGCCCACGCCAGCCAGGCTCCACAGGGCCTTCGGCTCTGCAGGTCTGTGGGGGAGAAATCATTAGCTTTCCACAGGGCCTTGATGTGCAAGGCCTGGTCTCCAGGCTGCTGCAGAATTCCAGTGCTGGGCTTTGCTTTGCAAAGCTGGTTGATGGTCCTCACGTGTCAGGAGGCAGGGTGCACCAGGGAGCAGACACTGTCTCTTTCCTCATGCAGTTTAATCTACTGGCACACACTGTGTGGGGTTGAAAAGGAACAGCAGGTATTTTTGGAATATTTGTAAGTTTCCTGGTTCCCCAGGTATCCATCTCATTGCTTATTATCCCAGGGTGCCCTGCCCATCAGTCAGGCTTGTGGAATCTCCCTCTTCAAAATGAGCTGCATGAATATTGTCATTTTACAGCTGAGGAAACTTAAGGCCCAGAAAGACTAACTACATCTGTCTGTCTGTCAGCATAACAAGTATTCAGAGCCAGACAGTCTGATCTCAGGACCTTTAACCGTAAAATTGATCTCTTACATCAAAGACACCAACAATAGAGGAAGAAAAAAGAATTGAGTGGAAATATTAGAGAGGTAGAAAAATAAGGCCACCCCCTTTCTCTGCAACCCCAAGCCAGTTAAAAGGTTAGCCGAGGCAGGAGTGAAGGAATGAAGCAAAACGGTTCTAAAACGAATGTGAGCACCAAAGTTAATTTTTTTTTCCCCTTCAACATCAAGTTAGTTGAAATTTTCACTCTCAGCCCAGAGGACTCCAACAGCTATTTCAAAGAAATGGAGTGCAAATTAATGGATTCTATTCAAGAACTTTGCTGGAATGTCTATGATTATGTGAAACGGGCTGCAGTGAGTTGCCTGGGCTGGGGAGGATGGGAGGAGGGAGAAGGCAGGAGGAAGAAGAGAGGGGGAGGAAGAGGAACAGATGAGCACAGTAAAGCCCCTCCCCCAGAGAGACATCAGTCTAATGGGAGAGACAGCGGTGCACATCAATATCAGGGATGTGGGAAAGAATAATAAGACATGTAATGGAGGGAGGCTAATTCTTGAGCGGGTAGGGGTGGGAGATTCAGGAGAGCTTACTGGTGGGGATTAGTCCTAATCTGAACCCTGAGGGATGATTAAAGTCTTCAGTGGGGAGACGGAACTGGGAAGAAGGGAACAGAAAGGCTTTGCTGACAAATTGAGTAGTTTGATCTGAGGGGCAGAAGCAGAAGCAGGAGAATAAAGCAGGAATATCTGGCTATGATGTGAATTTGGGGTGGGGATGTGGAGAGACAAGTGAGAGGGGACAGGATGAGAGTCCACCGAGCCTGGAATGCATGCTACAGAGCCTGCACTTCACTGTGTAGGTGATGGGAGAGGGTCTATTTTAAGAGGAAGATTCTGACAGCAGAAATGGGGATGGATTTGGAGGTGAGGAGAGCCTGACACAGAAGCCATCCAGGACCTGCTCTCAGTCCTGCCTGCTGCTATTGAGGAGGTATCAGATTAGAGGGGACCATGGAGACAAAACTTTAAAACTTGGTGACAGATCAAATACAATGGATATGGAGAGAAGAATCAAAATTCACTTGGCTTTGGTCTCTTTCTGATTCTTGGGTTATGGCACCATCATGGAGACAGAAAATGCAAGAGGAGGGATAGAAGGCAGTGGAGATGAAAGTTATGACCACGAATGGAATCACCATTTGACCCAGCTGTACCACTCCTCCGTCTATACCCAAAGGACTTAAAAACAGCATACTACAGGGACACAGCCACATCAATGTTTATAGCAGCACAATTCACAATAGCTATACTATGGAATCAACCTAGATGCCCTTCAGTGGGTGAATGGATAAAAAAAATGTGGCATATATACACAATGGAATATTACTCAGCATTAAAACAGAATAAAGTCATGGCATTTGCAGGTATATGGATGGAGTTGGAGAAGACAATGCTAAGTGAAGTTAGTCAGTCCCAAAATATCAAATGCCGAATGTTATAAGAAGCCTCTGATATAAGGAGGCTGGTTTATAATGGGATTGGGGGGAACATGGGAGGATTAGAGGGACTCTAGATAGAGCAAAGGGGAGGGAGGGAAAGGGATGGGGAATGGGAGTAAGAAAGTCAGTAGAATGAGATGGACATCACTACCCTAAGTATATGTATAAAGACATGAATGGTGTGACTCTACTTTGTGTACAACCAAAGATATGAAAAATTGTGCTCTATATGTGCAATAAGAATTGTAATGCATTTTGCTGTCATATATAACAAATTAAAATTTAAAAAAGTTATGCCCATGGATTTGGAAATGAACATATAATGGCAGGCTGGCATTTATAGATTTATTTTTGAGTTGGGAATGAATACCTGATAAGCAAGGCTAACGGGAGACCAAGAAATAAAACCTCCCACATTCACATTCTAAACACATGCTCCAAAATAAGCATTGATACTTTTTGTCAACCATCTATCTGTTCAGTTGACTGGAGAATGATGTTCACAAGTCCAAAGTGATAGGTTGTATCCCTCTCTTTGTCAGTTAACTTTCTCTATTCAATACACACTAGCACACCTCTGACTCGCAAAGCTCATCTCTCCAGTGAGCTACTGGATCCTCTAGTTCTCAGAAGCACAATTGGATGAATAATGGTGGGGGATGGTGGGTCAAGCTCATTCCTCTGTACCCATGTCCAACAGTCTAACTTTATAGGGTATGTTCACATCCACACTTACTTTACCCTACCAACCAATTTAAGATAGCCCAACCTTCTCTACAATGTTATAATGTTGAAGAGTCTTTGGAAAATATATCCTTTCCCCTGTCAACATTGACATGTATTCTGTGGGGGTCAGACCCGTTGTTTTAAGAATAGCCAGGGCATTAGGGCTGGGTACTTAGAAGCCTGCTTTACAGATGCCCAGGAAAACACATGACTTGCCCAGGGTCACATAGCTGGAAGTTCCAATCCTAAAACTCACACCAACTCCCTTTGGTCTTAGCCAAGTGCTTAACACTGTCTTTCTGTGCACAGCTGATAATACAGTATCATCTGAATATTTATTGGGTACATTTCAAGGCAAAAAGAATTCTTTTCATTCCATTACTGAAGGGGTTTATGAAATGTAACCAAACAGGCACGATTTTTCAAATTGTTACTGTTAAGGTTCATGGAAGCATTTACTACTCTAGTTGGCTGTTTTGATTCCCCCATATATTTTTTTTTCAGCTTGAATTTCTAAGGATTTTTCCTCCTAGTATCTGCCAATAGATTCAGGCTATTTTACAGTTCCTTCTCCCTAGAGGTGCATTTATCAGTCAGCTCTTCAGTGAAACTTTCACTTGGCATCACATACTGAAGAAAAGCAACTCAACTGCTCACTAAGACAGGACAGTCTGCTAATTACATTCCTTGGAACATAAAGTTAAGAGTTAGCAGCATAGAAAGAACAAAACAGAGTGACTCTCTTCTCTCAACTAAAAAGAATAGACAATATTTTCAGGTTGGGTGATTTTTCCAAGGCAGCATGAGCAATCACCAGAGTTGCCCTAAAACATGGGACTCCTGACACAAATGAAGTGTAGAAATGCCTAGCTGGACAGTGAAGAATCCCCTTCATCAAGACCCACATTCTGGAGTTTGACCAACTCAATTCCCTTCCTAGTTCTATGCTGTTGAATTTGGGGTAAGTTATTCTACTTTAAGCCTCAATTGAGCTCCCCATTTCTAAATTGGTATTAAAGCATCATAGAACTCACAGGATTGATGTGATCATTAAATGAGATTACACATGAGATGTGCTTAGCCTTGATGCTCCCACAAAGTGATGAGCATCTTGCTCCTTTGAGTGTTAATCGACACTGCTCTGACTTTCTCATGTCACGCAGTACTTTGTTATTAAGTTGTCATTTAAACTTAGCAAAGTACTTGAGAATAGGTGTCACTGCTTTATCCTGTTTATTCACATCCACAGACCTCTGAATTTCTCTGGTAGTCACACCCATCACACCTTACTGTGATTTAATATCAGTCATCCCCAAATGATCTGAGCTATGTTTCTAGTATCTTGCAAATGGTAGGCAACCAACAGACACTGATTGAATCAACAAATTAATAAAAGGTCCTATCAATTATCTTTATATATCCTACAAAGACAAACACATAGTAGGTCCTTAGTATTTGTCTCAGAATAAATTCAATACAATCTCAAATGCCTCTGCAGGCCCTATGGATAACCAACATGGAGGAAAAGATCTGGGAATTATACAAAATGGAACACTGAGAACAGTGGCTAACGGAGGAGCATTTTCTTAAAACAAAACAAACAAACAAAAAAACCCAAACCCTCACATTCTCTTTCTTAGATACCACTTGTTGAGCAAAAATATGTCTATGGGCCAAGTTGCCCCTGCCATGCACTTTTCTCTGACCTGTGCACCATGAGCTGACTAAGGTTCCTGACCTTTAATACTTAGAAATATGTGCAAAGTGGAGTCAAGTTACCATTTGTCCAACAGATGAGAAGCACTGTGTTTAGCATATTTTCTATTCTTTTGGAAGCATGTCTTGGTTTCATGAAAACTTCTCTCTTAGCATCTGTGAAAACTCGCAAGTATATTCCTGCTCAAAATTTGCCATTGTGAGCTGGACATGGAGGTGCACTCCTGTAATCCCATCCAACTCAGGAGGCTAAGGCAAGAGGATCTCAAATTCAAGGTCAGCCTCTGATAACTGTTTCAAAATAAAAATTAAAAAGGGATGGGGATAAAGCTCAGTGGTCAAGAGCCCCTGGGTTCAATTTCCATTATTGAAAAAATAACCTAATATATAAATTCTCAGATGAATAGCATTATACTTTTCTACACCCATATATAATAACTCTTACAAATAAAAAATAATAATTCTTATATTAATCCTTTCTGGTACTTTTATAACTTTAGAAAGTATCAATCTGTTCAACCCAATGAAGTGGGAGTCAGAGGGAGCGAGCCTGGAGGACAGGGGATGCGAGAGTAAAGGTTAGACAGGAGGAAGGCTTCACATGTGTCTCCAAGCACACCACAAACCATCTGCCCCTTGCCTCAGATGAGCTTCATGTCCTGCAGTGAGAACAGATCGGGACTAAGTGACCTCCTGGATGCTTTGAGAATTGCAGAGGAAACAGGTCAATGTGATTGGCAGTGGGCTTTGCCGAAGAGGTTGTTGAAGGTGGGGTGAGGGTAAGGCACATTGGAAATGGGTTCTACAATTAGGTTTCCTTGCAGAGGCTGACACTTGTTTTCTTGTTGCAGCCCCTTCAAATCTGTTCCAAGCACATACACAAGCTGTGGGTTTAGCGTGTGGAAAAGCACTCTGTTCAGAGGCAGTGATCCCAGTTCTCCTCCCCAGCACCATCTGGGCCTGCCAAGAGAAGTGGACCAGAAAGAGAACATACAGACCCTCCCCTCATCTCCACCCCACTCAACAGGAGGTACAAGGAGGATGCAAAGCTCAATGAGTCCCGATAGAGAGCCAGGAAGGAGCATCAAGGTTAGACACTCAGCTCTACCATAACCTTCAGTGTAGACATCTATGTTAAATATGAGCCTCTAGGGAGGGGACTTAGCTTTGATAAACTCCAAGGGCTCTTTCAGCTCTGATCCTTCACAGCTCAGTGTTTTCTAGCTAGGCTGTGTCTTCTGAAGTGTAAAAAACAGGAGATAAAGAATCTCCACACTTAAGAGGTTGAGGTTGTGGCTCAGTGGTAGAGCACTTGCCTTGCATGTGTGAGACACTGGATTTGATCCTCAGCACCACATAAAAATAAATAAATAAAATAAAAGTCTATCAACAACTAAAAAAATATTAAAAACAAATAATAATAAATTAGTTAATTAAATAAAGGTATTCTGTCCATCTACAATTTTTAAAAACCCTATTAAAAAAGAATCTCCAGACTTTAAAGTTATCTTAGAGGAAACCAGAAACCTCACTTTGGTTTTAAGTGAAACTGAATATTCAGTTCATGATAAATACTGCCTTGAATATCTTGAGTTTTCTATTATAATGATCTCCTACTATCTACTGACCATTCAACTTGCCTTTTTTCCTGGTTCCCAGCCACTTTTCTCAACGCATGCACATGCATGCACACACACACACACACACACACACACACACACAGAGTTAGAGTCAATTCCTGCCTATAGGCCAATTTGGAACATATTCCCCAGTCTTTGTCAGGTCCTACTCTTTCTGCAAACATAAGAAACTTTCCCCTGACTGGCCCAGCCTTACACAATCTACCTTTCTAAATTCATATCAGACTTATAGTCCAGGTATTTCATGTGATGTAGCCTAGTCTGGGATCTCTGATACTCTGTGTTCAACCCACATGACCTCTACTTCCTCTAGGACCTGGCCACCGCCTGCCTGGACGCCATTCTCCTGTCATTTTGCTCAGTTAGTTGCAGCTGGGTGAGCCTCCTTCTATTCTTCAGATACTCCAGCTCTGTTCCTGCCTGAGGGCTATGTGCTTATTACCCTCTGCTCTTAAGTCTTAGCATGATTGACAACTTCTCCATATGGAGCCCTCAACTCAAATGTTAACAATTCACTTCCTGATTGCTTTTCCTAAGTGGCTTATTCTCCTTTCTTGCCACACTTTGTCCCATTACTTTTGACAGTTTCTTCCTAATATTTAACCACTGAGTTTTCTCGTTCATGGGTTTTTTCCCAATTTAACTTTCTCCCCACTCATTCCAAACAGACAACAGGCTTAGGAGACAGGGAGGCCGCCTTGATGGGCCTTCTATTTCTGATTCCTAACACAGTTCCTGGCATGGTGTGTGTGACCAACATTTTTTGAATGAATGAATGAATAAATGAATGCAACCACACATGTGTTTATGAATTACACCCATAACTTCTGGAGAGCAGAGACTTATGTACATTTAGGCAGTAATAAATGAGTAAGTATGAATCAAGTTAAGTGAGAAAACTTGCCAACTATTAGTCCAGGACTGTCCCAAAGCTAAATGTTTTAAGAAATAGCAGAAAGGTCAAGGATGAAAAAAAAAAATAGCCAACAGGGTAGTGACTTCAGCAGAAAGAAAACTAGAAGCAGAACCAGAGAAAATTCCTCAGCTTTGCAGGTTTCAGTTTCGTGGCTTTTTAAAAAGAACTTTGGTGACTCCGTGATAGGTACCATCAGAAGACCAAACATAAAATGGAGTGAGTGGTCACCAGATCATCAAATATCTTGTTGTGCACAAACTTATGAGTGATTGAGTCTATTTGGGCTGGGCATTGAGGCCCACGGGAGTTGCCCACTACATGGGCAAATAGGAAGAAAGCTGCCACACTGTCCGTCGGCCTCTTGCGGCTGCAAATCAAGGCCACACCCTCCACCATTCTAGGAATCCAAAGGAGGGCCTTTGCCCCCCCTCTGTCGGCAGGCAGATAGCCTGGCTATGGGCACTGGACAGGAACCCTGAAGACTGGTACTCAGATTCCTGCTCCTCTTTGATTTAATCCGGAGCCTGAATGAACATTTATCAGCTCCGGGTGATCCCCTTTTGAGGAGAATCCCTGTAACATCATCCTCTCCACTGTCTGAGAGGAGACCTAAAGGAAGCTCTCGAGACAGAACAGAACCCAGCAGATTCTTGAGATGTCAACAAAGTCTCAGAAGTTTTATTTCCCTTTAGTATATCAGTTTTAAGGGATAACAGACAGCCTCTTGTCTCCCAAACAGTGAAATTGTATCAGGGGGGTGAGGTGAGCTTGATTCAGGCACACACCAACAAGGAAAAGTAGTCCCTGGGTTTGAATTTGGGTCTTTGTACCCTCATTTAAAATTAAACATATTCTCTCTCTGCTTCATGTCATAAACTTCAGACTTCTGTTTCTCTAGCTTGCTGTCTAGCCAGAGTCTCACAGTAACAATTAGTACCAAACGAGAGTACAGACAAGCTGAATCAATAATGGGTTGGGTGCAATGTACACCAGCCTGTAAACCCTCAAAGTCCCAGATCAGTCTTGTTTTCTTTTGTGACATGAAGTCATATTCATGTCACAAAGAGCAGAGGTTAAGAGCAAAGACTTTAATTGTAGATCCACCTGGATTCATACTGCATTCCCACTACATGAGACTTAAATTCATTTGAGTAAATCACTACTCACTGAATGTAAGCTGTTAACTACTAGCCTTATTTTTATTTCAACAAGTAAGCAAAGCTCGACATCTTAATAAATAGCAGGTGTTCAAGAACACTCATTAAAATGAATTGCCCATCACTATCCCTCCTGGCCACACTTCTGATTTGTCACTCTCTTGTCTCCCTCCTCGCTGTTTTGGTAGATCTTGTTGATTATGCCTTGCTTTGTGGGCAGAGTCTTCCAGGAGGCAAAAAGAGCCCTTTTCTCTCATCAGCATCCCTCTCTTCATTTTCATTGCAGATCCAGTGAGTGAATTCCATGTTGAGCCAGCATGTCAGGTGTGTCATCCAATCTAAGGTGGAGGTAAATATGGGAATGCATAAGATATTCTGTCCTGCCTTCAGGCCAGGAAAAGGAAGCTTAGCCAGTGTTCTTTTGATCCCCGCAGGGGTTCTGTTTGCTTCCTGGCAATGCTGAGGCTGGAGGGATTGACTTGCAACATGCAGACTCTCTTTCCACAAATGTCTCCTGTTTCCAGACTTGCTAGGTTCTAATGCTGGAAACAAAGTTGCAAAGAAGACCGACACAGTTCCTAACCTAGTCTAGCTTACTATCTGATAGACAAAAACGATGGGTAAAAAATTACTGATGTGACTAATTTCCATGGTCTTGGGTGCTCCCACAGAGAAGTTCAGGGTTTACTTCTTAACAGATAGGAAGAAGAACTTAACTTGGGCAAGAAAGTCAGGGGAGGACTCCCTAAAGACACAGCACTGAGGCAGAGAGCTGCAGGGTGGAGAGGAGTTAGTGGGGTGGAGAGGAAAGGACCAAGGAAGAGTATTGTAGGGGGGCTTCCAGGTTGTGGGGAGGCCTGAGGTGGAAGGAGCTTGGCAGAGATGAGGAAGAGAGGACTAGGAGGTGAGCTTGTCGTGGGGGTGAGCAGGGACCACATCCTGCAGAGCCACACAGGTCACATTAAAGGGCTGGGTGGTTGACAGAGGGGAGGGCAGTGTTTTAGGGATCATAGGTCTTCATGATCAGAGTCTTCAGAGATTTGTATTTCACATAATAAGATAAAGGTGAAATTTGTATTTCACATAATAAGATAAAAGTGAAATGCATAAAAAGAGGAAAGGCCTTTCTAAAAGTGGAGCTAATAAGGAGCAGGATCAGCTGTGAACCAGATCTCTTGACTGAATGCCCAGTGATCTTCTAAACAGGCCACCCTACTACCCTTTGCTTTGAGCTCTCATTGACGGGGTGAACAAGGCCTTGATTGGGCAGGACAGGCAGGTTCGATTGACTTGGGTGTGGGAGATCATTCCCTGGAAAACCTCTCTGTAAGTGTCTTCTTGGGCTATTTGGCCTCATAGGGAGATGCAAATAAATAGGGTGAGTCCAAGGCTCGGTGGCTGACTGTCCACCCAGCTAAGCCATTTATGGTGCTCAGGGGTCAACCTCTAGAGTGGTTCTGAGGGTCTGCTTCCTACAGTTGGCTGGGGAAAGACAACTTTCCTGTTTCTGGACAAAGAACCACGAGACTAAGAATTCTTGACATCCTACATCTACTGAATCAGAGCCAAGGCCAGAGAAGTGATCAGGGCCTTCACAATGGCTTGGAGCAAGAACAATTTCTGTTAGAAAGATGTACCTTCCTGACTTTTCCTGGGAGGCCCCTTTCTTCAAGGTGGGCTCTGCTGGCTTCTGCCCAAAGTCGCTCCTCCATTGAGAGAGGAGGGGGACAAAAAACTCCAACCAGCTCCCAATTTCCCTCTATATCACAAGCCAGTGTGCCCTTCTAGGTTTCTGTTTGGCAAGCCCTCGGGTCCCTGAGAGACTGCTGGGATATCACACTAAGTCCCAGAGACAAATGCACCACATGCTCCTCCATAGGAGGTTCTGTTCTTCTTTCCTCCTTGCCTTTGCCTCCATTCACCTCAACACAGGCTTTCCAGAATTATTATTCTAACAGCACATTTGTGGGGGTGGTTTCCACCCTCACACCCCCATGCTTCCTGAATTTTCTCAGGAGAAATAGAGAACAGGGCCAATTTCCAAACCTCTCTCCTTCATGGGGTGATTCTGGCTATCAAATAAGGTTTAGGAAAGAACAAAGGCCATCCCCCTCAAACACTAGCATTAAAAAAAAAAAAGAATACAAAGTTCTGTTTGCTAAAGCACTTTCCTCCTGCTTCTCATGTAGGTAAGTCTTGTGTGTTGTTAAATTCTCAACCCCCTTTTCAAGGATTCCTTGAGCTTAAGAGTCTTTCTCCCAATTCCAGAAATACTTTTCTGGGTCAAGTCACAGCACCTCTTGGGCCTCAGCCTCCTCTCCTGCAAAAGGAGTTATTCAGGAAGGACAATCTGCTAGCCCCGTCTCATAGTTGTCCAACCGTTGTCCTCAAAGCAAGCAGGTAGAAGAGCTTGCTCTGATGGCCAAGACAGAGCAGCAGGAAATAAAGCTTTACCTGACTTCCCCCATCATCGCCTCATCTCTACTCTCAGTGGAAGGCAAGTCTCCACTTAACACCTGGAGGAACATCAGAGACACTCAGATGAACTGACTCTAAAATTCCCTGGACATCATAGATGGCATCACTTGGAAACAGCAAGCAGACTTCATACGCAGGATGCCTGAGCTCTAAGCTCAGCTCTGCCCCTCGATTGATGGTGTGATCTCCAGCACTTTGTTTTCCTTCTCTGGTCCTTTGTTTAACCCCAGGTGAAGGTTGCAGAGGTTGGATAAGACCCAAGGTGACAAAATTGTTCAGTTGGCAGAGTGTTGCAAAAGATTTGAATTATTTGCCAACAATAAATAGTTGACTGTTTTCAAATAAAAGTTCTTGTTTTCAGCTTCCCTCAAAAATCTAGAAGGTTGGTTGTGTGGCCCCAAGAGGCAGATGCCCAGTAGTGGCTGTTTCCTTTTAGTTGAAACATGTGCTCTTTGGTTCCCACAATCCATAGAATAATCTCTTATTCTCCCCATCACTGAGGGTTGTCATGTATGTATATTATTTATTATTATTATTAATTTTTTATACCACCCAGTTTCATTGGGTTACGTTATCAGCTCAGGCCCATGGACATTTGGATTTGATACCCTTGACTTGAGGACCTTGGTAGAGCCTGCTGGTGTTTTCCTTCTGAAAGTAGAATATAGAGACAATCATGCCTGCAATCAAACATTGGTTCTACATATTTACTAACTGGTAATCCAACTGGCATCATCTAAGCAATGAGGAAGAAACAGCCCCCATTGCACAGGTACACTGTAATAAGTCAGGCAATTTTTAAGAACACTTAGCTCAACACATAGAAGATTCTAGTATTGATTTTGTAAATATTGACCATGATTGTTAGCACCAGCATCACATTTCTAAAACATTACAACACTGTCATTTTATGAATTGAGGCTTGTCAGTTCCAATGTGTGCTCAAGGTGTACTCAATGACACAAGCCCCAGTATCCAACATTCCTTCTTGAAAGAGTTCACAGAACATTGTCTGAGATGATCTCAGGATCCCTTGCAGTACCAGAGTTCTGGAACCTTCACCTGGAGTCTAAAGCCAAATGCACGAGGCGGCAGTGGGTATAGACATCCTTTCAAAGGTATTCCAATTTGATCTTGATAAAGCACAGGGCTGCCCCAGGAAACATCACTGCAAGCCAGCCTCACGTCTCTGGTTGACTGTTTCAACCTGCATGGATCTTCTAGGATGAGGAGGCTTCTGAGGATTAGGGGTGGAGTCTCAGAAAGAGTTGAGAGGAAGAGATGGGATTTGGGCATATCCAGGAAGGGCGGGGAAGTTTTGAATGAACTGAACTCTGGATATATTCATTTTCATGCCCAAAGTTCATTTTCCCCTCTTTAAATTCTCTCACCTTGTGCCTTTAGGAAGGGACATTAACTTTTTTCCTCCCTTCAGACTCACACTGAAGCATCAACTCTTCCTGTCCTAAGACTTCCAGTTTTGAACTTGAACTACACCATTGGCTCTGCTGGTTCTCAGGACCTCTCCCTGGTCTCCAGCTTGTCCACTCATCCTGAAGATCTCGGGACTTGCCAGCCTCTATGATCTTGTGAGACAATTCCTTATAATAAATCTCTTCTAATATATATGGATATATCTATATATATGGAGAGAGAGAGAGAGAGAGAGAGAGAGAGAGAGAGAGAGAGACTTGTGTCACAGCTTCATGAGAGCCATGGCCTCATTTAAAATGCTGTGAAAGAAGGTGACGGAAGCATCAGGTTCCTAGGCTGGTAAATTTTTATTTTTATTTCTCCACTGACATAGTTTAACCTTTACTTTTGGCAGATAACATATTGCTCAAATAAAGTGAAGGGAAGGGAGTGGGATGGGGAACAACAACAAGATCTTTTGGGAATAGTTTTGCTGGAGGAAAAACATCCTTCCAGCCATTCTTCCCACCACACTGTGTTAAACCAATTCTGTATTATTGCCTAATACATGAGAGAGGTCTGCAAAGGCTGAAAGGGAATGGCACACTCCCTGTGAAGCTCAGGGTGGGAATCAGAGTCAAGACATGGAATGTCACAAAATGGACTCTAACCATCCAGATTTTCTTTTTTCTTTTTTTTGGAGGGGCAGTGGATATGGGGGATTGAACTCAAGGGCACTTGACCACTGAACCACATTTGCAGCCCTATTTTGCATTTTATTTACAGACCAGGTCTCACTGAGTTGCTTAGTGCCTTGCTTTTTGCTGAGGCTGGCTTTGAACTCACTATCCTCCGGCCTCAGCCTCTGGAGCCACTGGGATTACAGGCATGCACCACTGCAACCAGTCCATTCCGATTTTCTAGGAGAGCTTTAAAGTGTAGACTTCTAATCTGGTCTTGACTGCTGGATAATTCAGTACATGATCCCAGGAATGGAGCCCTTAAAATACCAAAGTTTTAGGGACTGGCATTGTGGTTCAGTTGTAGAGCACTTTGCCTAGCATGTGTGAGGCATTGGGTTCAATTCTCAGCACTGCATATAAATAAAAATAAATGAATATAACCAAAGTCCATCAGCAACTAAAAATAAAATATATTAAAACCAACCAACCAACTGACCGACCAACCAGAGTCTCAGTCCCCAAGACCAATAGTGGGAATAATAATTGCATGTTGTTATAGGGTTTCTTGGAAGATTAAATAAAATAAATATACCTGGTATATGTTGACTGTTCAATACATGGGAAAATTATTATTATTATTCTGTAAGTCCTACCTCTACCCAACTGATCCTGCCAACTGATCTTCCCTCTTCTGCTACATCTTTCTAATAACAGGGTACACAGTTCCTATTGCGGCATCCATCCTCTGCTATAAATGAGACATGTCTCAGTGGTCTGCAGTCTTTCTTAAACTATACCCTCCAGTCATTAGGCTGTTCTGAGTATTGGCTATGCACCAGAACTGTGGAAGGTTTGGATGGGGAGATAGACAGAGTCATGGACCTAGCTTTGGAAAGTTTCAGAGTTGGATTTTAGCAATAGATGAATCCACAGAAAACAGTCCCTGCATTGGTTGGCTGGCCCCTCAGAGCACTCCAAAAGAAGCAGTGCCCAAGAAGCCCCCTGGTCTTTGAGGCCATACATGATTTGCTCCTTTGACATCTCCTGGTACTGCCTTCCAGGCTTATCACCCCCTGAATCCTTTGGGCTTCCTTTCTGTTTCTGGAATGTTCTTAATGTGGAGCTACCTAAGAAATATCCTTTGCCTAGAATGTTCTTTCCTTACGTTACCCAGGACTGACCCTTGCTTACCACTTCTGTCTCATTCCAAGTATTTCCTCCTCTGCCAGTCCCTCTCTGATCATCCTCACGAAATGTCCATCCCTGCCCATACCTGCTACTCTTCGCCACAAGCTTAGTGGCATTTTCTCCTTGCCTCTTATTGTTTTCTGAAATTATTTCCATCATTTATCTGTAGACTCTCTCATTGTGTGCCTTTCCCCAACCTAATAAGAGCAAGGACCCTGCAGTATTTTATCTTCATCATTTCCCAGCTCCAGGCAGGGCACCTGGCACATTGTGGGTGCTCCATAAAGACTGCAGGGTATTTCTTCAACACTATTAGAGGTTGGACCAACTTCCCTCCAAGCCTAGACATATCCTCCAGTCTCTATCATATAGGCACAGACACTTTCCTGCCCAGGAAAATGGTTCCTCACCAGAGAGGGTGCCCCTAGGGGCACAGGAAGACAGAACATCCCTGCCTGAATGCAAACACTGAGGCCTGGCGGCTGAACAAATTGGTTTTGATTCCACATGGCACCTGGAAGCCAAATAGATTGTAACAGTGCAGCGGAAACTGTCCGCCACCTGGTAATGAATTAGTTGTTAGCAAAGGTAGCGACATTCGCAATCCCATTTGCAATCTGCAGGGCTCACAGCTGCTTCTCATTTTCCTAATGCAAGGGAAGGAAAACAAAGAAAAGATAAACCTGTGCAGGATAAGAACCAAGATGGCAGCAGCAGAGGCTGCTTGGAGCTCAGAGAGCATGCTGTGGCCTGGCTAAGAGGTCATCGTACACCCAGGTAGGCATCTGAGTTCACTCAAATCATTTTAACATCTATCCTAGATGGTGTCATATCACGGTTAAATGGGTTCAAGTACTGTCTCTTCCAGTTTTCATAGAAAAACTCCCTGACCTCTCTGTGCCTAAGTTTCTTCACCTGTAAGACAGGTATAAGTATCATATATACCTTCCTGAGCTGCTGTAAGAATGGGCTGATTCCTTTTATTCCATATTTTTTGTCTATTATGATTATGTGCAACAGTAGGAATGGTTGTTACTTATTCATACACATAACAACTCGTACACATAACAATTTAATTTGGCCAATATTGTTTCCCAGCATTTTCCCTTCCCATAATTCCTCTACTGGTCTCCCTCCACATTGTTCACATTTTCACATTGTTCTTTTCCTTTTCCGACTCTGGTTTCCCCATATGAGAGAAAACACACAACTGTTGACTAAGTTTGATTTATTTGGCTTAACAAAAATGCTCTCAAGTTTCAAACATTTTTATTTATGGCTGAATGAAACTCCACTGTGTATATATTCCATATTTCTTTATCCAAGAAATAGGTTGATTCGACACAAGATCATCCATTGGAGCTAAGCACACTTTTTAACACACCTTTTTGCTAAAATAACTGATGTCAATTATTATTATTGTCATCATTACTATTATTATCATTAACAGCAGCAAAAGGTAGCATTCGGGCTCCCTAAGAGCCCTGAGGTTGGCACATCACAGTTTATTATCCTCTCTCAAATATGAAGGAACAAGGGCTGAGGGTGTGGTTCAGTGATGGAATGCTTGCTGAGCATGCTCCAGGCCTGGGGTTTGATCCCCAGACCACACCCAACCCACACCCACACATGAGGGAACAAGAAAGTAAGGCTCATGGAGGAGCAGCACATAGCCTAAGGTTACTCAGAAGAAGGCCTAAAAAATGCTCATTTCATTTTGTAAAATCCAGAGAGCTGTTCTCTTCACACAAATGTTACCTCCAAGACAAGTAGAAGTTTTGGGAATTTGGGTATGCTCTGTCCAAAGCCCCAAAGCCTGCCAGAGTTTGTGAATACAATTACTAAATGCCTCTTTGGGATCCTGACTCTGCCATCCTACATGTTTCTCCTTGGCTAGAAGAATTGCTTTCCCCACCCAGGGTCTTGTGTTCTTGTGTCTTCTTCCTTGTGTATTCAGCAAAACCAGCTCTGAAAACAGAACCACAGGACCCTCATGAACACCTTGATGGGACAGGCCAACTCTGACTCTCCTCTGGCTGGTACTGTTTTACGTTCCAACCCTCTTTTTGAGAAAGTGTTTGAGATGGGAGCTGAGCCATTGGGGTCCCTCATGAGTTGACAGGTGACCTTCCTAGAGCCTGCCTTCAGAGGTCACAAAACTTGAGTCCCACAGGGAAAAAACTCAGGGATCTGGCACCCATCATCAGGTGCTCTGCTGTGAAAACCCTCCTGGCACCTCCTTTCCACCATTCTGGAAAGATGCTCCCAAAGGGACAGTACTGTCAGACAATATGAGACAGCAATTCACCCTTTGAACTGCAAGCACAGATGCCTCTTATTATTAAACAGAATGACCAGAATAAAGACGACTCAGTCGAAATAAACAACGGTTCTCATTAACAAGGAAGAGGCAAGCATGATCCTAATGAGAAAATCTGTTGTAATTCTTTCTGTATGCAGACAATAGACGGTCCTCCATTGTTGCAGTCAGGATGCCACTAATCAAGTTCTCCAAGTGGAGAAACTCATTCATTCTCTGGGAACCAACTGGCACAAGATCAAAGAAGTCACTAAGGGAAGGTAGGGGCAGTAGAAGAGTTATTAGCTGACTGAGAACCGGGACCTGAGCGAGGAAGACAAGACCTGGAGAAAGAAGGGGTTGAGGAGAAAGAGGTGCATCACTGATGTCTTATATTCTGGATGGATGAGGTGTCTTTACTATGGCGGAGATATTAAATAGAGGGCAGATTTGGAAAATTGCCAGAAAAGCTATCACCAACAGTCAGGAGACACAGCAGTGAACTATAGCTGAGAAGAGAAGGGAATACTTAGCTCAGTGGCTCTCCAAAGGGGGTCCTAGACCAGCAGCATCAGCAGCACCTGGAACTTGCCAGAAATGCAAATTCCCATCCTCACATCAGACTGATTAAATTGGAAACCTGGAGTTGGGCCCAGCAAGCTGTGTTTTAACGAGTCCTCCAGGTGAGGCAGATGCACAGGAATCTCTGAGAACCTCAGTGGAGTCCTATGAGCTTGGACCCCCAGATGCGAGGATTAAGATAGTGGGGTTGCAGCTGTCTGGAGGCAGAGAAGCTGATTTACAGTTATGAGACCCTCCATGTCACAGAGTAATTTACACTCTTGGGAGTATAGGAAAGATTTAAAAGAATTAACAGTTCAGAGCACCCACAAAGTACTGATCCCTCTAGCCATTTCTCTGGGTTTTTTCACTTAGTTACACCAGAAGCTCTGTGGAATAGTGTCATTATCCTCCCTTTTTGCACACAAAGAAACTGAGGGTCTTAAATTTAGTCAGAGGAGATGTCAGCTCTGGGTTCAAAGCTGCCAGTCTTTCTGCCTCCCTGCACCCTGTACCCATTTACCTTCTTTGTAATTCAGTGTGATCCTAGGCAAATAAGATCTATAGAAGATAGTGTATAAATTAATAAAACACACGCAGGTTATATGCACACATATGTATAAAAATGTGCTCTCCACAATAATATTTATGCTGAGGGAATTTTGCGAAGTTACCTTTTATTGTTTTGTTTTGTTTTTGGCACTAGAGTTTGAACCCAGATGCATTTTACTAACCAATGAGCTTTATCTCCATCCCTTTTGTTTTATTTTTTTTATTTTGAGTCAGGTCTTGCTCAGTTGCCCAGGCTCGCCTTGAACTTGTGATCCTCCTGCCTCAGCCTCCTGATTTGCTGAAATTATAGGCATGAGTCACTGCTCCAAGCTTGAATGGGGTTTTGAGGGCCAGGAAAATATTGAAAGACATTTCAGAGATTGATACAGGATGTTAATTTTTTATATACATATGTAAGGGTATTTTAAAACAAAATATCCTGCAATCTACTACAACCATATTTCATAATTCAGAAGGCATTCAACAACAGAAAGAAAAAAACACAAGCTCAGATTACTATGCACACACACACACACACACATACACACACACATATACATTGTGCTTCACTATATTGGCTGGATTTTTCTGATTTTCTGCATCTAGGAAAAGATTTTTTTTCCAAATAATAAAGCAGTGATTCTTTAACACAGAGACCATAGATTGGGGCCATGTAGACATTTCCTGAATCCCAAATTTCATTTTGGAGGAGCATTTTACACAACTTAGAATTCCTCTTATTGATCCTCTCTGTTGTTGGTATAACCACAGCAGAAATTATGACCTCATTATACAGACAAGCAGAGGCACACTAGCAAGTTTAGTAGTCAAACCTAGACCTGCTAGAGCACACCCAGCAACCTTCTCAGCACATGATGATGACTCCCATTTCCATAGGACTGTTTGTTTCCTGATGTTGAATGACTGCTGCTAAGCAGCTAATAGGAAAGTTGGCTTCCATCAGATTGTTCTATGTCAAGGTCTCAGCTAACAAAGTTTTATCCATCCAAGTGCCAGTTTTGTACCAAAAGAGACTCTTCAATTTACTAAGCTGAATGTTTTCTAAACAAGACCAGGGGAGAGATGGAGAAAATGGTATTTGGAGAAGTCCTAACCACACAGTTAGCCAGGAAAGAGGGCTGTGGTTTGGGCTCCAGCTACATGGATAAGGACTGATGTTTGATTTATGAAAGCTCATTGGTAGCTTCCCACGTTTTCATTTTCTGCCATATAGAACCTGTTTTAGCCTTGAGGACAAAAAGGGTGGGGGACACATATCACCCAGGCCTTGCCTTCCCAATGAAGGCAAACCAGCTGGAATTGATTCTAAGCAAGGAAACTGAACAGCCTATCCATGTTCTGTGGAAATTACAGAGGTCAAGACCAGCACCCAGCACTTGCTCAATGAGAAGAGCTAGACGGGGGTTTCTTAACCTCAGCACTACTGACATTTTAGAGCAGGTAATTCTGTGTTGTAGGAGTTTGCCCTGTGCATTGCAGTGTGTTTAGCATGGTCTATTACTTCTATTAAAATGCCAATAGTACTTCCCCACACTGAGTTAGGACAATCATAAATGCCTCCAGTGGCCAGGCATGGCAGCACATGCCTGTTATCCCAGCAGCTTGGGAGGCTGAGGCAGGAAGATCACTAGTTCAAAGCCAGCCTCAGTAACTCAGTGAGTTTCTAAGCAAGTTATCCATACCCTGTCTCAAAATACAATATAAAAAAAAGAACTGGGAATATTGCTCAGTGGTTAAGCACCTCTGGGTCAATCCCTGGTACCAAAAAAAAAAAAAAGAAAAAAGAAAAGAAAAGAAAAGCCCCTAGACATTGCCACATGTCCCCCTGGGAAGGAAAAGGGGCAATATCATCTCCAACTGAGAACCATTGCACTATACTGAAAAGAATATGGAAAAGGTAAATCATTTCAACAACTGGATGAGTTGACTCCTGTGTGTGGAAGCATTGTGTACATTTCTAATAAACTGCTAAGCTCTAGAATTCGATAGGTGATGTACATCCCACGGGCTGAACCTCAGTTAAGTAAATAGTGCAATCCTTGAGAGATCCTAAGCTGACATTGCTAGGACTGAATGTGTCTCTTCACTATTTATCCAAGGACAGCTCTGCCAAAAGATCGCAAATATTTCTTCTGGACTTCTATCAACTATCAGGTAGGCGTAATGGGTGATCTTTGACTTTTAAGGCAATACTTCCCTCTGGGGACCTGTGAGATCTTAGACTATCAGCTGAAGTTACAACTAGTAAATACTATTTTTTTCAATGCATCAACAAGCTGTTGGCTACCAATATATAAGTAAATCCCCAAGGTAATGCTAAACAGAAGGCACTGGGCACAAAGAGAAAGTCAAATATTCCCATCAGGAAATCCTACTTCAAAGAGTTGTCATCAACTTCATTTCCAAACCTAGTGCCATTTAAAATAACCTACACTAGACCAATTAAATGGACACAGATTAATTTGGTTCTAATGAATTGATTTTTTGGAGTGCTCTGGTATAGAATTAAATGAATAAGCAATGCAGGGACACTGGTCTAGAATGACAGAAAATTTATTCATCCCTTCCAGATGGGTTGCCTTGTAGAGTTCTACCTGGAAGGATTTGTATATAGTCATGAGAGCCTCTTCTAAGATAGTCTCTCTAAGCATAATCTGCAGGCTCTAGCATCACTGTCATTCAGGAAGTTTATTATCATGCAGATTTTTTAGACCTTTTGCCAGAAATTGTTTCAGTAAATCTAGATGCCAACAATCATCATGCTTAGTAGCCTTGCTAGCTTCTACATACTAAAACTTGAGAAGGAATGCCTAAGACTTCAAAGAGCATCTCCTTTCCAAAGCCCTTTATCTTCAAGGAACTTACAGCTTTTGGAGGAAACTAGTATACAATAATGGTTGCTGGTGATCACTAAGAATTCATTCATCCAGAGAACAGTCATTGAACTGTCTGTTATGGGCCAGGTACTGCTCTTGGCTCTAGGGACACAGCACAATAAGAATTAGTACATTCTCATCACTAGACCTTGCTTTCACTTCTACCTTCATAATATCCTTAGGAGTTTAGATACAATCACTTCTATGTCACAAACTTGGAGCAAGAAGTTAAAGGAAGTGTGACAGGGTCTCAGGCCAGTAAACATTTAGATGGTCTTCTGCCTGATGCTCTACTCTGCGTTCTTTTCATGTCACTAAGAATATGAGCATAAAAAATAATAGAAAAAATATGTCCAAAGTTGTCTGAACTCAGTGCTAAGTGAGTCACCTACTTCCTGAATACTGGAGTTCAGCCATGGATGAAATCATTTCAGACTGTGGATAAGGAGGCTTCAGGGAGGAGATGGTAAACTACACCATGAGGGACTCAGTAAAGGAAGAAGCCTTCATGGAGAGGGGATCACACCACAGGGACTCTGTATATCAAGGAATGAGTTTGGAAGGAATAAGACTGATTTTGGGGACAGAAAATAGGTCCTTCCAGCTATAGCAGAGCCAAGGTGTTAGATAAGAATGGGAGAAAATGCTCCAAAATGGGTTGGAACTGAATGACGGAGCACCCTCATCCATGATGCTTAGAGGTCTGATTTGACTCCATAAGGCAATGGGGAGTCCCCAGAGATGACATGTTGAGGAAGAGATTCGTAGAACAAAATGGAAGAGGCCCAGTCTTTGAGATGGATCATTGGGAGAATTAGACCAGGAACAAGAGTGTCAGGTGAAAAATAGTTATGTGAGAGAGTTACTGGAGGAGGCAACTCGTCAATTAGAATTCATGCTAACATATAAGGTGCTTTTACTATGTTTGAAATTCTGGTCTTAGTAGTTTATATGGAATAATTAAATTGACCCTTAAAAATCCCTCTAAGATAACATTTGGGCTATTATAATTCTCCAGGTATTCTTCATGTCACATGGTATCATTACACTTTCCTACCTCCTTTGAGGTTCAGCTTGGTCATGTGATTGTGGGTCATTGAATTGTTCATGAAAGTGATGCCTTTTACTTCTGGAGGTAAAGCCAGGATGTGATTTACTATGCGTGGTTTCCCACCAGTGATCATGGAAGTATTTGTTAAGGTGACACCTCTTTCATCCTGGGACCCTGAGTGATCATGAGGAGCATCATGCTGAACATGGACCATGAGTGAGAAATAAACCATGCAATATTTGCTTATTGCAACTTGAGGGCCACTTGTTACTGTGGCATATCCTGGCTTATTCTGGCTTATGCAAACACTGATTAGGAATATAAATTCTGCAGGTAAACCCTCTGAGTTCAATGTCCCCACTCTGCCATTTACCAAATCCAGTAAATTACAACCTCTCTAAATCTTAGTACTTCATCTTAAAGATGGGAATAACCATAGTGGCTACTTCAAAGGAAGGTATAAATAGCACAACAATTTTACATGTGATGTTATGTGCACTATAATAAACTTGTTATGTGTTACCTTAGTCCTCAAATAAACACTTTGTAAATGAGAAAACTGAGGCACAGTCAGGATTATGGCATTTGCCAAAGGTCACACAGCAAATAAATAGTGGGGTCAGGATTCAAACTCAAGGTGTTTTAATTCCATAGTCCTTACACTTACATGCAGCAATGCTCAGTAGCACTTAACTCCCAGCACACAGTAATTGGAACATCATTTTCTCCATTAAGCAGGATAAGCATAGGTCTGGGTCCTGCAATCTTTTGAAGGGTGAGCCTAAAAAGCATTTCTGACCAGAAAAATAAATGCACTGGCTCTGAAATATTCAAAGCAAACTGCAAAATCAAATTAAAAATATGTAAATGTCTAGAAAACATGTCATTATGCCTACTCGTCCACAGCAATACCATTCAACTCATGCATAAATTAGATTAAATGTGAGATGTGGGTGCACCATAATATCTTGCATAAAATGAGGGCGATGAAACTTACGAGAGTGCCTCGAGCCTACCAGATGCTTAAACATGACCTTCTGAATAGAGTTCGATAAGTGTTAGCCATCATATGTTTCTCAATTTTATTCTGAGCTTTAACCAACAGAGACACATCTGAAAGTGTACAAAATTCTTCAGCAAAGCAATAATTGGTCCCCTGACCCACTCACAAATGGCTCTCGGCAGCTCATCCCTGAAGCTGGTCCTCTGCAGGCTCAGGAGATAGCAAGAAGACTGGATGCTTCTTTCTGCCCAGAAAGATCAAGTTCTTCTTGATCGCTGAGCTATAGGTAAAGGCTACAGCTCTGTGAAACGGTCCCAGGCTGCCCGATGGCTGGAGAGGGAGTTAAATGCAAGCACCTTTGGAACTTCCGCAGCAAGGCGACACCTCTGGAGTCTGCAGCTGACTGACACCACCTCTGCTCCCAGTCTCTTCTTCTCTAGCCCCTGATTCTCCCTTCGTTTTGTGGCTTGTATTAAATCACCCAGATAAACTGTTTTTCTGAAGGACGCTCTGGCTCTGAAAGTTTGACTTGGTGCCCACATCTGTTGCTCAGCCTGGACTATAGTGTTAAGTCAGTGGATGGATCTGGAAACATTTTTCCTCCTAGAGGCCAAGTTAATGGCTTCTGATCACTCCGGTTCCATCTTTGGAATCACCCATTTCATCTTTAAGACTTACAGAGTTTTCACAGTAGATTTCTAGAATTACTGACTTAATTGTAATTGGTTCTGAGATTACACAAATTTCACTTCGGATCCTTGTTTCACCATTTCTCAAAGGATGACCCCAGCAATTTACTAAACCTATTTATTTATTTATTTATTTATTTATTTATACTGGCGATAATACTTTAACCCTGAGCTACATCCCCAGCCTTTTTCATTTTTTATTTTGAGACAGGGTCTCACTAAGTTGCTTAGGTCCTCACTAAATTGTTGAGGCTGGCCTCAAATTTGCAATCCTTCTGTCTCAGCCTCTCTAGCTATTGAGATTACAGGCATGTGTCAACACACCTGGCCAAAACCTCTAATTTTGATCATGTATAAGTTGGGGTCTAAAACATACCTGCCTCAAAGAAGATGCTTTGTTAGTAAATGAAATAAGCCAGCAAAAATGGTGAAGAGATTCGTAGAACAAAATGGAAGAGGCCTAGTCTTTGAGATGGATCATTATATGAATAACATATAACTGCTCGATAGATATTTGCTATTGTTATTATTAGTACTAATACTAATACTTACATTTGATTTTCAAGGTCCCCACATGGAGTGTGGAATTCCTATTTCAGGAAGAAAGAAGCAGCATTGGACAGATTGAGAGGCTTGCCCAAAGTCACACAGAGTAGGGGCAGAACCCGTAGCCCCAGACCTGGGAAGCTCCCATCTTCCAGTCTCCCCTGGCCTGTCCACACTCCTCCCCACTCCGTATCCACTGGCCTTCGAGAAGACGATGCTGGTGGAATCCTTGTCCATTTCAGTAACATTTTTGTGGCCGGGGGCCCCCTGTGTCCTGCCTTTGATAAGAATCAAATTTCTTTCCATGTTCCCAGCCCAAACCTCAGAGGACCACAGGGAATCCTAAATCTGGCAACTTTTGGACTGGTAAGCAATTTGCCTTTATCCTGTAAGGCTCCACTTTGGGTTGGCAGTACATTGCTCAGGCCCCTCCTGAGAGAGCTAGCAACTTGTGGGCCAGCACTTTGACCCCTGTGCCCTTCACATGAAAGAGAACAAAATCGTGAACAAGTAACAGAAGAGTGAGGTGAAAAATAAATTAATAAAATGAAAGAAAGAAGCAAAGAAAAAAATATATATATACATTTTTTGCTAATGCAGACTAGGTGAGATTATAAAGCCTTAGACCCAGAAGTTTTATTAAATTAATTGGTACTGACACTTGTAGCTTACAGCCTGGCCTAGTCCATCTTCCCAATACACATTAGCTATTATTACCATAAACCTGACAGGCCATGAGGTCTCAGAAGAAACATCTCTTCACTCACCAGATGAACACTACTTTCAGTCCTACACTACTTTGGACAACTGGAGAGATTAGTAAGAGAGAAAAATGAAACAATAATGGAAGAATACAAGAGATTAAGAAGTGAAACATCCTGAAAAGGCAGTAAAAATTTAACTGGCTTATTATTACTATTTTAGGATGAGCTCTTGCCCAATGCAATAAAGTCTGATGTGAAATATTACCAAACAACTGGCTGGTTGTGTTAGGAAGAGAGAATCTGGTGATGGCTTTCTGTCTAGGGTGCTCTTCCCTTTGCCTGGTGAATCATGGTTTCTCAAGGTCGATAGGGTCAAGGATTCATCTGGCTCAGATCAGCCATCTTCACAGTGTCTGCACACATGGCAGGTCCTGGGGGCAGAATAACTGGCATATTGCTGTTATTGTTATTATTATTCAGGCCACACTGTGGCTTCCTCACCTCTGGAGCTGAAAGCAGTCTATGCTCACTGAGTTTGAGGTGAGATCTGAGTTGGAGGACAAACTTTTGAGTCCACTAGAGTTCATTATCCTATAGACATCAGCGAGTCAGCAAGCAGCAGTTTCCAAACATGGCCAGGGATCATCACAATCATCTAGGGGGCTTTTCAGACAGAGTGCTGGGCCCAACTCCAAAAGTGCTGATTCAGGAAGTCTGGATTGGGACCCTCAAACTGGCATTTCTAACAAGTTGCTAAGTAACATTGACCCTGATGGTTCAAGGGGATGCCACTTTGAGAATCACTGGCCTGGTTCTGAACTACACAGGTTCTAGACTGGAGTCAGGATGCCTGGGCTGAAGTGGTTCTCAGCCACTTTGTAGCTATTCTCATGGCCCAGCTACCTGAACCTTTCTGCGTCTCCTTTTTTTTTTTTTTTTGCATCTATCAAACGAGTTGTCATGTAGCTTAAATAGGATAATACTAATTTGCATGGTAAATTGTGGAAATTATATGAAAAATACATGTAAAATAGTTTGCACAGTGATGAGCATGTAGCGAGTTCTCAAGGTTAGATTTAGTATTATTGTGCATGTACATACTGTGATACTTTTTATCTTGCAACTATGGGTCATCAGTTTCTCATTAGACTGTGGAGAGCGTCAGAGCAGTGGCCCTGTCTTGTTCATTTCTATATCCTCAGTGTTGAGCTAACTACCAGGTGCAAAGAGATTCATTCATTAACTCAGCTATTCATTCACCTGGCTGATAAAGTTTTACTCAGCACTTAGTCTGTGCCAGGCCCAGATTAGATATTGGGGATACAGTGAGCAAGAAGCAGCACACCTTCTTCTCATGGAGCTTATGATAAGTGGGTGAAAGTGACCCTAAATAATACAATCATAGGCAGGCAAAGAAGTTACCATGAAAAATGCTATGAAGGAAATAAAAAATCTTGGAATGAAAGCAATTTGGGGTTTACTTGAAGTAGAGTGTTCATGGAAGGTCTCCTTGAGGAAGTAACATGTGAGACCTGAATAATGAGATAGAGCCAATTGTGATGAGATCTATGAGCATTCTGGACGAAGGAAATGGCCAATGCAAAGGCCCTGAGTTAGGAAGCAATTTGGCATCTTTAAGGAACTGAAGGCAGACTTAGAAGACTGGAATCTAGTTCCATGAGGAAAGGATAAGAGATAAGGCTGGAGAGGGACAGATTCATGGAGGGCCTCGGAGGCCAACATAGAGAGTTTGTGTTTAATTTAATAGGGGACTGACATGTTCAGCTCAATATACTGAAAAAGTGACCTCAGCCCCCAGGTTCCTCACCGCCTGACATGAGTCAAGAGGGCAAGTTAGAAGCTTAACACAGAGATGTGGGAAAAGACAATGGTGTCGTGGGCCAGGAGGTAGCAGGGGAAACAGAAAACTGTATTTGGATCAAAACATACTTTGGAGCTGGCACTGACAGACTTGGACGTGGGGGGTTGGGAAGAGGAATGGAGGAGGATTCTGTGGATCTAATGAATGCATCTCCAGCTGTGATCTCTTGATAAGGAGCTGCCACAGACACTTAGCTTCCCATCTGCTCACATCCCATCTGTGTCCCTTGTCCAATCCTATCCCTTCTTTTCTTAGGGCCCAGGGGTCTTTCCAAGGCTCCTTGAGGGTCTCTGTGCTGATTCCCAAGGCCAGCTGCCCAGCACTGGTGGTTACTGTCCCAGAAGCTCAAAGTCCCCTTGGCCTCTAGCTAGGGGGAAATCAGGCTTCTGGGGTTTTTTTAGCAGAACAGCCAGTCAGCAGGCAGGGGACATCATGTGGGCACCCTGGGGATCGGAGAGGCTGGCAGGGAAATGAAGACAAATTCAGGTGAATATGAGAGGGAGGGAGGGAGAAAGAAGGAGAGAGAGAGAGAGAGAGAGAGAGAGAGAGAGAGAGAGAGAAAAGAGAAAAGAGAAAAGAGAAAAGGAGAGGAGAGGAGAGGAGAGGAGAGGAGAGGAGAGGAGAGGAGAGGAGAGGAGAGAAGAGAAGAGAAGAGAAGAGAAGAGAAGAGAAGAGAAGAGAAGAGAAGAGAAGAGAGAAGAGAAAATGACTGTCCTGCTGGTTTGGGCTCCTGGTACTCCTAGGAATGGCGGGGTCTGAGGCCAGAGCCTGCCTCCCTCTCACTCTGGGCCTCTCCATCTTACCCAACTTTCTTCATTTATCATCCACCCTAGGATCCAGCCATTAAGGCCAAACTAAGGTTTTTATTTAAAAAAAAAAATTTAGGCAAAATATGGTTATGCATATTTCTATCAGTAGATTATTTTTCTTAGATCAAGTTTTCATAGATCAAGTTCAGATTTTATGTTTCTGTCCCCCCCACACCCCGTTTTTTTCTTTGCTTCCCCTCCCCTGACATGGGAACACGGATGCACCAGTTCAGGAAGGACACGTCCACCCTGTCATAACCCTCCCCCATGCTGCCCAAGTGCTTTGACATGTTCAAAGCACTTTGACAAGTGCTTTGACACTTTTCTCCTTGTGAAGGGAGATCTGGAAGCTATGGGTCTTTGTGTTTTCTCAGGTGGATGGGCTCTCCAGATCACCCCAGAGAGGGCAAATATCTAAGTCCAAGTCACACAGCAAGAGAGGACTGAGGACTCAAATTCAGATCCTTTTACATTGGTGGAAAGCTGTGTGACCTTTTAGGATTTTTCTAGGTCTTTGCTCATTGGCAACATTATATCAACTGCTTTCTGTCCCTCCAATGTCCTCTTTCAACAAGTATCAGGTGAGATTCGTGTGACTGGCACATGGAACAACTAGTGAGCTTTTCTTTTCTTTTCTTTTTTTTTTTTTTTTTAATTCTAAGATGCCAAACAAGGGTCTGGTAGATAGATGTTCATAAATAGCAATTAAACTGATGAAAAGCTGAAGAATGTGAAGGTATTTTATACCTTAGACCCTTCATTTACCTGTTCACCTTCCCATCAGCCATCCTTCATATCCTGAATGTCCACTAAAGGTCATGCTAACTTGGTTAAAAAGGATGCGTACTGTAATCATGGGGAAATGTGGGGTTCAGTAAGAAAGAGAGTATTTAAAAAAAATAAAAGCTCTTTTTTTTAAAAAAAATTGACAATTACTAAATATAGGGCATGGGATGATGAGTTCATATATGGACACATTATGACACTTTATGGAAAGTGCAGATTCAGCTAATTAACATATCCTTCATTCCACATACTTATTAGTACTTTGTGGTGAGAACATTTAAAATCCACTCTTTTAGTGTTTTGAAACATAATATGTTGTGATTACTCTCACCTTGATATGTAACAGATCAGCAGCACTTATTACTCTTGTTTGAGTCTTTGTACACTGGGACTAACGTCCCCCCTTTCTTTGCCAATCCCCACTGCACTTCAGCCTCTGGTACCCACTGTTCTTCTTTATACTACAATGTTGACAATTTTTAGATTCCATGTATAAGTGAGATCATGCAATACTTGTCTCTCAGTGACTGGCTTATTTCACTTACCATAATATTCTCTAGATTTATCTATGTTTTCAGAAATGACAGAATTTTATTCTTCATTCAAGACTAAATAGTATTTCATTGTATATAGCACATTTAAAAAAAAATCCATTTATCTATTGACAGGCACTTAGATTGTTCCCATACCTTGGCTATTGTGAATAATTCTTCAATGAATGTGGACTGCAGAAATCTCTTTGACATGCTGATTTTAATTCCTTTGGGTATACACACAGAAGGAGGATTTCTCAGGTGTTTTCTCAGTGGATGGGCTCTCCAGATCACCTCAGAGAGGGCAAATATCTAAGCCCAGGTCACACAGCAAGAGAGGACTGAGGACTCAAATTCTGGATCATATGATAATTATACTTTTAGTTTTTTTTTGAGAAACCTCCATACTATTTTCCAAAATGATTTAATTAATTTATATTCCCATCTACAGTATACAATGGTTCCCTTTCTCCACATTCTGCCATCACTTGTTATCCTTATTCTTTTTCCTAGTGATGTCACCTCTAGCAGATGTGCGGTGACATCTTGTCATGGTTTTTGATTTTGATTTGCATATCTCTGATGGTTAGTGATGTTAAACATTTTTTTTTTTTTTTTTACAAATCCATTGGTCATTTCTTAGTGTCTTTTTAGAAATGTCTATTCAGTTCCTTTGCCCATTTTTAAATAAGGCTATTTGTTTTCCTGTTAACTGTAATCCATATTCAAATTCCAATATCATTCTCCAAAAGAATAATTAAAAAAACCCAATCCTCTAATTTGTATGCAAACACAGAAGACCTCAAATAGCCATGGTAATCTTGAGCAATAACAAAGCTGGAATCATCAGCACTATCTAGTTTCAAAATATTACAAAGCTACAACAATCAAAATGGCATGGCACTGGTATAAAAACTGATAACAAAAATATGAGCCCAGAGATAAATCCACACAACTGTAGTCAACTGATTTTACACAAAGGTGTCAAAATAGGGAAATGACACAATAGGGAAACAACAGTCGCTTTAATAAATGGTGCTGGAAAAATTGACTATGTTTAGGTGAAGGGGATGAAATAGGAATCTTATCTTCCCCTTAGAAAAGAATCAAGTCCACATGGATTATAGAATTGGCCATGCGTGATGGTCCATGCCTATAATCCCAGGGGCTTGAAAGGCTGTGGTAGGAGGATCACAAGTGCAAAGCCAGCTTCAGCAACTTTAAGCAACTTATTGAGACCCTGTCTCAAAATAAAAAAAATAAAAAGAGCTGGGATGTGGCTTTATGGTTTACCACTCCTGGGTTCAATCCCTGGTACCCATCCACCCCCCAAAAAAACAGTAAGAACAATGATTTCTTGCACATGACCCACAGGCACAGGTAAGGAAAGATAGTCTTATTAAAGTCTCATCACAACATGTCGGCTGCTGATTCACAGTCATTGCAGAAGGTCACACAGTGTTGTTCCCTTGTGAGTGTGGCAATTGCTACCTGCCCAGAATAGAGGGTCTTTCCTGAGTTCCCTGGATTCTCATTTGCATCATGAAGTGATGAAGAGTGGTGTAGGAGTTTCCTAGGTCAGCGTGGTCTGAGCCTGGAGGTGTGGTGCGGCATGCTGCTTTGACTGCGAGAAATGTTATAGCAAAGCAGAACTAAGTGCACTGAGCATAATAGACCCACGTTTGCCATTGCACGAGCAATTTTTCATTTCACACAAGTGAAGACAATTCATGATAGGGGCTGCTAATGACCCTATATAATAGCTGTAAAAACTGAAACTTAGAGATATTACATAATTTTGCCCAAAGGTGAGAAAGTGGCAGATGTAGAATTCATGTGATATTTGGCACCAAAGTCTGGGTTCATAACCACTACTCTTTGTGATCTCTGTTCAACAGGGATACACGGGGGAACAGAGGCTGTGAAAGTTGTCAGGGTCACAGAGGGAAAGGGAAACAAAGACAAGATCAGCGAGTCGCCCAAGATCACAGGCTAATCGGCGCTGGAACCCAGGCTTATGCCCGTTTGTCCTATTTCCATCTTTCCTCTGGGACATGCTGTGGCTCACTGACTCAGGACAAATTAAGAGACCAAGATAGAGGGTGTCAGAAAAGTCAACCCTCCTCCTGAAGAACGCCAAATGCCCTGTGCATCTCTTCCCCTGTTCTGCTTGTGTTAGGTTTTCCCGGGGATCTGCGTTGGCGGGGGAATTCAGAGTATTTGTGGATAACAGATGTGCATATTTTCTTGGTCTAGTGAGATGAAGAGAAGTGGGAGGAGGCTGGGCACGGGGCCAGCCCTCAGCAGAACTGTCAAAATGCGAGGTCTGGTCTATAGGACTCCCTCGAGTTCCCAAATGCATACCCCTCCACTCTTTTGCTTAAGCGTCTGTTTGCATCCTATCCACCACTGATTAGTTTTACTTATCATGGAGGCAACAACTTAATGGCCAATTGTATTAGTCAGCATAGGCTGCCGTAACAAAATACTTCAGAATGGACAGTTTAAACAATGGAGATCATTTTCTTATATTTCAGGAGGCTGAGAGTTAGATACCAGGGTGCCAGCAGGGAGGGGCTCTCTCTCTTCCCTGACTTGCAGATGGCTGCCATTTTTCTGAGTGCACATGGACTTTCCTCTATGCCCATGTACAGAGATAAAGAGAGAGAAAGCTCTCTGGTGCATTTTATGAGGGCAATAATTATCTCATCATGAGGATCTACCCTTATGACCTCATCTAAACCAAATCATCTTCCAAAAGATCCCCCTCTCTAAATACCATCATGTTGGATATTAGGGCTTCACCATACAAAGTTTGGGGGGCACACATCAACTGATGCACAGTCCATGGATTTAGATGTATCTTTGTTGGTCCAGGCAGAATGGAGAGGGAAAGTTTGAATCCAACAGGTGACTATTAAGCCATGCCACAGATTATCAAGGCAAGGGTGGGAATTCAATACAGTAGAAGGGCCAGATTTCCAGTAGCCATGCTGACTGGGAGATGCCCAGAACCACAGAAATGGAACCCTCACCACCACCAGCTGGTCCATAGGATTAGAACAGGCTCTGCCATGTTAGCCCAAGATCCATCGAGCCCAGCCTGCCACCCACTGGCCCTTGTGCTGGCTTCCTGCACCACAGAGAATAGGTACAATTCTTTTCCATGATGACTGTTTAGAAGTCTGGGGAGACTCACACTCACTGTCCTTCATTCTTAGCCACTCCACCTGTGCCTCACTAGAAATGTTTTCCATATTGCTGACTTTCTGAATTTCTTAATACTATCTGTGGGAATCCTAATCATAGGATGCCTCAGATAAAGACCTTGGGCAATATGAATTGTGCTGCCTCAGGGTCACAACAGGGTCTCCCCACCTAATCTTGTCACTCTCCCTGCTGTGTCTCAGCATCTTCTCCTCAACCCCTGGGTGCAACCTGGCCCTTTTATTTTATTTATTAACTCTGTGGGTCACATTTAAAATAATTTATTTCGACCTACCTACCTCTTTTTGAAACAGAATTGGGGCTTTTATTTTATTTTATTTTTCAGCAGTGTGGAGTCTGGAAATCCCGGGTGGACGTAGGAAGGTAGGTTACCCAGAACTGACTTTATAAGGACAAGGAAAGGAAACACAGTAGCAAGGCCAGCCCGTGCCAATTTGGCAAGTGTTGGTCCTGCGTCTGCCAGTTCATTCTGAAATCATCAGCAATTCCTTGTTGTGGGTAAAACTGTTGGGAGGACTCGCTCCAAAATTTGATAGGGAGCCTGGAAGAGGGACAGGAGGTCTTGCTTGGTGGTCAGAGTCCTGTGGTAAAACCATGACCTGGCCAGTAAGCGATTGCAAACAAATCCCTCTATACTCACTGGGCCTTAGTTTCACTGTATGTATAATAGAATTAAACTAGGCATTGAGTCTCGGGAGATATTAATAGACAACTCAGCAGAAAGAGGGACTATGGAATTTGAAAAAATACATTCTCTACTCTCTTTTTAGAAACTAACAAGACACATTAGCATATTAAAAGTTCCTCAAAATCCTAAAGAATAGCACCCTTCCTACTTTGTTTAATCCAGCATGGCTACAACCTGCCCTAATCATCCACACCCCCAATGAAATTTGTCAACATCCTCAGATCCTCAGAGTTCTAGTGGGAAGACCTCATCAACTGGAGAATCACTAAAATCCTTGAAAACCAAGCCCCTTAGGGTCTAGCTTATAGACACATGGATGTTCCATGTCACTGGATGTCAGATAACTTTATTCTTGCCAAGGATTATTCTAGTGATTGCTAAATAAACCCCCTTATTGGGTATAAAGAGGGACTTTGGAAGATAAGCCTAAAACTTTACTATTCTGTCTCAGAAATACTTCTCCTTGGCTTTCAAAGCCTTCTGTAGTCCGAAGCCAGCTCACTCTTCCAAATGAATCTCCCAGAGCTCCCTGAAACCCTCGTGAAGCTCTCTAAATTCTCTATGTTTATTCTCCTCCACTTTCACAGCCAAAAAAGAGTTCACCCCCCTCCCTTCCATTCCCATCTACAATTGTGGACAATCTCTGTTCACAACGCGCCCCCTGGCCTAGAGTAGACTCATGATCAAGGCAACATTAAACTAGAATCAACCTGGTCATCTTAGAAGAGCCAAGGAGTGCACTTCAGAAGCTGCCTCAATTACAAATATTTTATGAAAGTCAGGTTCTGATTAATCCTTTTGTCCTAAAATTCACTTTCTGAGAGCAGTTCATTCCTCAAACACTTTAGTCAACACTGTCCTATATTTCACTCCTGCAGTCACTCGCTATATATTTAGCTAAAGTATATTGCCTTGTCATCTCCAAATAAGTACTGGGCCAAATTTAAATTTTATTTTATGTTATTATTTTAAGGCAGCTGACTCTAAGCAAGACCTGGAGAACTAAAGAGATCTATCCTGGCAGATGGCAAAAGGAAACAAGTAGCAAAGTGGCTCTATTTTGGGGTTTTGTTATTGCCGTCATTTTCAGATCATAGAGGATTTAGAGCTAGATATTTCCTAACTCAATTACGAAATCCCATCCAGAGCATTTTTATTCTCCATGCCCCTCATTTCAACAAGAACGTTGGATATTTAGATGAAGACTCTAGAGGGCAATTCCAAAGAAGCGTGCCATCATAAACAATTACATTGAACAAACCATAATAGTTCCCATTTATTGGGTACTTCCTTTACAACAGGTCTTATGCTAAGTACTTTCCATCTTTATCTTCTTCAATCCACCCAACTCTAAGAGGTGTGTATTGTTGACTGACAAACCAGGGCTCTGAGAGGTTAAGTCAATTATAAAGATCCACCAGGATCCCAAATCAGGAAAGTGTGTTAAGTCCTTACTCTTGGCCATTATACTACCCTGGAGATAATGTACTGAACATCTGCCCTTGGTAAATGAACCACAAATGCATATTATCTTATCTTCCACCCTCCAAGAGCTGAGGGTCTCAACAGTAGATAGGACATTGTCTCAAGTACAGAAAGTAGAAAATCTAAAGGGCCAATAAAAAGAGTACAAAAAAAGGAAAGCTAATAAGATAAAGGAAAAAGGAATCAGCCATAACCGAAGGAATAAGAAATATCTTCATAAGACAAAGGGAACATCTGAGAATCCAAGATATTGTCCAAGTCCCATAATCTGTCATCTAGACCGTTGTAGGAACCTCTCATCTGGTTTCGCTGGGTCCCCTCTGTGGTACATTGGATTATCCTTACAGAACTGCACAACCACTCCCTTTGCAAGGTAACTCTGCCATTCCTCTCAGAAGGCAGTGTATATTTTCCTGCCCTAGGAGCCTAGCCATATGCCTTGCTTGAACCAGTAGAATGTTACAGGACATGACATAAGCAGCAGATTTAAATATACTTGCAAAAGGCTTAGCGTCTTGTACCCCTGTGATCCTCCATGGGAAGAATAGTTCTTTTTGTAGGTGCTGCTTCTTGATTCTCATCTATAAAACACTATCATGTGGGACCCACCTAAACATGACTGAACATGTGGATGAAGCATTAACATTTGGGGGTGAGGGTTCTGCCAGATGGGAGCAGTGATGTGAGAACAGCAAAGCAGAGGGAGAAGGGGCAGCACTGGGCTGCCTGGTTGGCTGTAAGGTGTTAGCCAAGTCTCAAGGAGCAGGTGGATTGAGAGAATGTTATGGAGAAACTCGCATTCTGGACCGATTTTGAACCTCCAACAAGGTGGGGAGCCATACATGAGATATATAGATATAGATATAGATATAGATATAGATATAGATATATATAGATAGATAGATATAGATATAGATATAGATTTTTTTTTGAGACAGGGGATGTTCAAGACTAGAAAGATTCTTCAAAGAATCACTCTGCCAGCTGTGAGGTTTGTTGATTACAGTGTGGAGAGACTAGTCAGAGACCTAAAGCCATCATCCTGTGGAAAAAGAAGGAAAAATGGGGACAAATTCAAAAGTCAGAGTAGTGGTGAGACCAGCATATCTCACATACCCAGGTGGAGATGAGGACAGGACCTGCGGAATCAAGGAAGACACTTCTGTTTTGAGCCTGGATGATTCAACAGAAATAAAGTGAGACAAGAGCAATGAGCTGTCAGCACAGATGCTAAGTTCTGTTCTTGATATATTGAGCTCCAAATGTAAAGGCCAGAATCTTGGGGGGAAGGGGTAGAAACTGGGGAGAAAAAAAAGGAACAAAAAGACAGAGAAACCCCCTTGGTGGGGTTTTGGAGACACAGCCTTGCAAAGCTAATGGTTCTTGGGGAGGGGTGTGCGGACTCCTATAGGCCTCAGGCGACATGAAACAAGTGGAAGACAGCGGAATTCGCCGCTGAGAACCTGGTCTGTTAGAATAGACAAAACAGAAACCATATTTTAAGGTTTAGAATGATCTTGGAGTAAAGAAAGGGAAGCCAATAGTGCACTTTCAGTTAAACAGTGTTCCCGATTTTTCCAGAGTGCACGTGGACCCCGAAGAGCTTCCCATTCTCTCACACTCCAGCTTTTCAAGGTCTGAAGTGAAGATTAGACGGAGGGCTTATATTAGGTGTTTTCTGTCCTCCCTTGAGGCTGTAATACCTCCATGGCCTTTACCAGGTAAGTAGGGATGCTGGAGCTCCTCCCGTTTGCTCAAAGAGACTCTCCTCTAATTAACCACTTCAATTAACTAATGGAGTTTGGCACACAGCTTAGATGAAGTTCTTTGATTTAACATTCCTTCACACATAATTTACATCTCAGAATCCTTTTTTATAATCGCACACTTGGAAAGGGATCTAGAAGCCTTCTAGTTTCTTCTCCTCCCCAGCGAAAGAATGAATATATATATATGAACGTACATGCATATGCTCATCTCCTACTAGCCTCATAAGCAGCAATTCTTGATTCTTTAGGAGCAGGACAAGAACTATAGTCAATTCCATCACCTCTCTGTTACCAAGACCCGAGCAAAGCTTACCCTCTGCCTGCCATGCTCACTCGTGTCCTTGCCCTTTGGTCATCTAGCCTCAGCAGCAAGTGCATCTTTGTTAGCCCTTGACTTCCCTGTGGAACAAAGTAGACAGAAGCCAGTGTCTTCCCTAAGACAATTGAGAGACTTAGTTTGCAGGGGATAATTCCAAGGTACCTCACTCTCCCCTGCCTAGATCAAGATTTTCAATTCAACTTGCCCATGAGGCAGGTTTCTAACTTCCCTGATGGAGTTCAATGCTGCCCGACTTTTGTCTAAGTTGAAAATTCATCTCCTTGGAGAAATTTGTTTTGACCATCTGACTGACAGCAGGTATCTTTCTCTACCATAGTGACTATATCACTACATTCTATTTTCTTTCTGAGCCTAGTAATAATCCTTTATTTTTGTGTTTGTAAAAGTATTTATTACCTGTCTCCTTAACTAGAGTATGACTATCATTTACCAGTGTTTCTTCTGTGACTAGTAATGTGTTAAACACACAGTGTTTGCTTATAATGGTCAGCGATTGCCGCAAAACAAAACAACCCCAAATTTGGTGGTGTATAACAATGAGAATTTACTATGGTGCTCATAGGTCTACAGGCTGGCTGGGACAGCTCTGCTGGAGACTTTAGTCTTTGGATTTATTGGAGCATTTCTTTGGTTTATATTTGCCTTTCTCCTGGGACCAGCAAGTTCTCTCAGACATGTTCTTTCCAGGGCCTTGGCTTGAAATATGTCTATTAATATCAAAGTTGCCAAAGCAAATCATATAATGAAACAACATTAGTGAATCAGGGGGATATACTCTTCCAAAGGAGCTGGAGGGAGTGAGATGAGGAATTGCCAAATAATAATCTGATCTACTACAATACTCCATTAATATCAATGATTGACTAAATGAATGTCCTCCTCTGGATGAGTTGACCTTTTTAGCTAAATCCTTTTCCAGCCATTACAGCCTTGTGTCTCATCAGTGTTAGTTTTGAAATTTCAGTCCATCGTAAATCCATAACATAAAGTGAAAGAACGGTGCCACCCTGTTGACCTTGGATAGGGACCAGCTTAAGATCTTGGCCTGTTTAACAGAGGTTAAAGACTCCTTCATTTGGTCCTGGCTCTCCCTGTCCCCACCCTTCAGGCATAGGGAAGGTTTCATTCCTGCCAAAAACTAGACAGGATGGAACCAATTAGAAGTCTCTACCATCTGGTGGTGTGGGATTATCAGATTTGCAGCCAAGATTCCCACTGGGACTGTTAAAGAGTTTGTGCACAGTTGCTTGAGCGAGTTCAGCAGGAAATATCTTGGTCATTGGGGGAGAGTATCAGGATCACCAGATACCTTAGGTTGACAGCCTCAATACTCTGTCAGAGTGCTCTAAAGTGACCACATGGGTGTCCCTGGGTACCTCCTAAAATTTCCATGAGCACAGGTTTGTTGGCTGGGCAGAGATTCTCAAAGACTCCTCACAGCTTTGAGAAACTCACTGGCCTGCATTTCAATGCTTTTTCCTGCCTTGACCTCTCCTCTGGCCTCACCTACCAGAATCCCCTGTATGGGTTTCTCTTCCTGGTGACTCTTCTGGTTTTAGCCTGTTGACCTTTGTCTGCATTGGTTTAGCATCAGCCTCTCTCAATTTCCCTTCTAAAGATGTGCGGTTATGAGACATCTGCACTATTTTGCCCACTGAGTGTGCAGCCTTCATTCTTTGGGTGACAACATTATCATTTCCTTTAGGAAACAATTCCACCCTGATATCCACACAGTTTGGGGGGATTTAAATCAACAATCATTTGGTCCTTTTCAGCAAGCACGCTGCAATCTAAGAATGATCATTTGAGGAAGTTGAGGCCAACTCAAAGTCTGTGTCACATTCAGAAATGGGCATGTGTCCTGGTTTTATTCAAGGACATCAGCTCCAGGGCTTCTGTGGAACTGGTGGGAAGGAAAAGTTCATGCTCCACTGTACTTTGAGCTGGGCAGGTAAAGGCTGTATGTGCTGGGCTCCCCTGTGTGACACACATATGCATGAAAATAAAACCAACTTAGAAAAGACAGAGCTTAAAAATCTAAATGATGTACCTCAGTCATGACAATATCTTTCACGTCCTTGAATCCAGCTGTATACTTAACACTATCTAACTAATCAAGTTTAGTTACAGCTAACTAATCTAACCTAAACTATCTAATTAATCTGGTTTCTGTTATTTGCCACCAAAAAGTCCTAACTGCTCCCTATCCAAATAAGGTTGGCCCTTTGTCCCTATAACCAATGATCTCTTAAGCCAAAGGCACTTTATGGCCCACATATTTAGTCCATTCATGTAGAGTGAATCATAAATAAAAAGAAATGTTTTCAGATTTAGGGTTGCTACAAATTTGGACCTGGGATAAACTTAGCTTTAAGATTTCAATTTTTCCCATCTACAAAATAGATTCATTCATAGATAATGACCACTCTCATAGGAAAACACTAAAGATTAATTAGTCACATTGTACTTATGGTGCATTTATGTTAATAGATAAGAAGCCTGGCTAATTATGTTACCCTGCATTTGCCTTGCACTTCTGATTTGTCAAAGCTTTTTCATAAAAGTAATGGCATTTGCTTGTTCTAATAACCCTGAGGATCTGGTATTATCACCCCGTATTATACATCTGCAAACTAACTGGACACAAAGACTTCTCAAGGTCATACAGCAAATTATTGTCTGAGCTGGCATTGAACAAGTTATCTTCTAGCTTACATACACTAATTATTCTGTTAAATCTAACTGGAAATTTCTCTAGTGGTCTGAAATGCTCATAAAATCAGAAAAAAAACACATACAAATAATTAAAAATTTTAGGGTAATCATCAAAGCATTATTTTTAAGAAGAAAATTGGAAATAAATTAGACATCCAATAAATAGAAATGGCTTAAGTAGATTAGGGTACAGATGTACAATGGGCTTTTAGGAAGCCATTAAAAATGAATGTATAATAGTAAAAGTAACATAAATGTTATAGGAAGTAAAGATTATGTTATAAAATGGTAAATAAATCTATTAAATTTTAAGTTGATATATTCGGAAGAAAAGATGGGAAATTTATATTTGGTATTATTATACAAGCTTTATTTTGTTCAGTGTCTGTGTTCTATAATAAACTAATACTTTGGTACACAAAATAATAACGATTTTTTAAAAAGTCATATCCATCCTTTCGGATATAAAGAATGTCCTAGGAACAGGCCTAATCATTGTGTGTCAATTTCATTGGGCTCCACCTGCCTCACTCACTCCAGTGTTGCCACATCCTCTGAGACCTCCTGTGGCCTTGGGCTGCCCTGTGTTGTCTGGACACCAGGTGGGATACACCACTGTCACAAGAGCAGCAGGGCATGGAAAGAGATTTCCAGTTACCTCAGTGCCCTGAACACCTTGACCACAGTCAGCAGGTAGCACCACAAGGTGCTTCAAAGGGCCAGGTGGCACAAATAGCATATATGACGCCGGAGGAGGAGGTACAGGCAGTCAATGAACAAGGAAGTATTTCATGGCATTTCATTGAGTGGAAAGTTGATTTGAAACAATATCTTCACCAAAATGAGGTATGGTTGATACTTATTATTACCCTCTTTTGAAAGAAACTAAGATTCAAAAAAGGAGAATCAAGGAGCCTGAGTCATATGAAGATCATGCATCAATAGCAGAACCAGACGTTGGACCAGAAATCCTTTATTTAGAAAATGGGCCCTTGTACCTTATTTAGGACCCTTCATGTCAATGGTCCATAAAGGAGCTGGAATGAGTTTTCCATTTGACTTATACCTGGTTTTCACCCTCATCACTTTCTGGTTATACAATGATAACCATCCATAAAAATTTACAACAAAACCTGCTGGAAATTTCAAAACTCATAATATCAAAGCATCACCATACACAGTCATAATCCGGGCTTATTCTCATCACTGCCGCTGCTGTTATGTAACATGTGCCATTCATTAGCACCACAAGCACCACTGGATACTGTCCTTTGGTGAAGACTACAATAGGAAGTTGAAGAAAACCAGGTCACTGACCTCAAGTTGCTTAGTCTAGCTGACAGATAAGAAAGATCAGGTGACCAAAACCTAGGACTAAGTGTGACATTTTCTAAGGGGGAAGGTACAGAGGTATAGGAAAGTATGAATAAGAGAATAGAAGGCAGGCTCTGTGGAGGAGAAGGCTGGTACCTGAGGGTCAGAATTTCAAAGAGGAGCATGTGAGGACCAGCTTGCAGGTGTGAGTGGAGGAAGGAGCAATGGGAATTTGAGTCCCAGAGTCATATGGTAGGACCCCCTCAGGACTCAGGTTTATTGGAATTCCAGGCCCTTCACTGGGTCAGCCTCTGATCTCCACAAACGCCTGCTCAGAGCCATGTATGAAGGCAGCTCACACATATTCCACCATGAGCTTCCCTTTCCCTTAGCATCTGTCATTGACCTCTGCCCCTCCACCAGATTCCATCCCAGACTAGTGACAGGAGTAATGAATGGAAGGCCATTGCTACACGAACCAAAAGTCTCCAGGCAACGTGAGTGTGGCAAAGGGCCCCCCAAACATCTGATTCCTGGTGAGAAAACAGAAGTCTAAACCAGGCCCTTCTCCACATAAAATGCTTCAGTGGGTTTCCCACAGCTCAAAATCCATAGCCAGTGGCAGACCTTGGCATCTTTTCCAGCCCCACACTTTGCCCCAGTTCCCACATAGGCCTCTATCCAGAGCAGGCCTAGAATTCTCCTGTTCCCTGTACCACATCACCAGAAACTCAAGTTCTCAGATGAAACACCTGCTACCCCTGCCCAAGACCGGCTCCTTTGTAATATGCTTTCAGTTCCTTATTTTCTTTTAGATCCTTTATCATAACCTATGATGATCCTGTTATTTGTGTGATTATCTGATGCATGTCTGCATCCCTTATTAGCAGCTAATCCATTAGTGCAGGACTGCTTTCTATTTTGATTCACAATAGTTAAATAGTCCATAAATATTTGTTGAATATTGAATGAATGAACCTGGAGCCTAGAGTATGCTTAATGCTCACATTAGTGTTAAAAAAAAAAATGAGAAGGGCCTATTCAACTTGGTATGGGGGTGGGAATGGTGCAGTTTTTCTTAGATTCTTAGTTGGCTTAGGGACCCTCCTCCACACCAAAAACTAGAGAGTTTCCCTCCCTGAAGCATTCCTTGTGCTCTCAACATAGAAATATGGGTCTAGAAGGATTCTCAGAGATCATGAACTTCACATTATAAATAAGCATGGAGGTGGTATTTCTCCAAGGCCACACCTGAATAATTCAATAAGGTAATCCCACATTGAATCCATGTCTTCAAATTCCAATTGAGTGTACTTTCTACTGCATAAAACATGGTATAATATACACATATCCCATCTGCATTTTGCCTGCCTTTCCAATTTCAACTCCAAGTCCTTGTTTGATGAAACCTAGATTCTTAGAACCAGAAGTTTTCTTTCCCTCCTCTGAATATGGTGTGTGTGTGTGTGTGTGTGTGTGTGTGAGAGAGAGAGAGAGAGAGAGAGAGAGAGAGAGAGAGAGAGAGAGACATGATATCCATCCTGTGTCATAGTTTTAATGCTGATGCCCACTTCCTCTATAAAAACCCGAACCCCTTAAGGGGAGAATCAATGCCTAATACATTTTATTTTCCTCAGTTCCTAATGCAGTGCTTTGTAGCAGCAAATGGATTTCATCTCTTGCGTCAGCTCTGACCGATAGCTCAGAGTTGTAGCAGCTGTTTAGAATGCTTTGGTGAAGAGCAATATGAAGCCCTGTGTAAATTCAGAGGGAAAGAATTCTCTAATCAATGAATGCTGTGGGCAAGGGGACGAAAGGGGTAACGAAGGTACATGTGCCCCACCGAGGGCAATCACAAACCTGCTTTGAATAAGCGAATAATAAAAAAAAAAAAATCTTGTCCCTATTACAAATGTCTGATGTGACTATCTGTGCCGAGCCTCTGAGAGGACAGCAGCAATCTCCCTCCTCCCAGCCCAGGTGTCTAAACTAGCCAGAGGAAGAAATGTTTACAAGTGCTTTTCGGTACCAAAAAGCTGATGATCATCAGTATTATAAGAACAGAGAGTCAACCACGGACACATGTCGTGTGTGTGTGTCTTGAAGGGAGAATGTAACATCAACCAGGGAGCTGGAGACATCTGCCATGGAACCAGGAACCAGGAGCAGGGTGTGGGTGAAGAAGACAAATGCCAAATCCTTCAGCTCAGAAATACAAGCCCATGCAGCAGTGGTCGAGGAGACAGGAGGAAGAATCTTGTGACTTGACCCACTCAAAACACCATCTTCTCACGTTACCACTCAAATCCACTCTGTTTTCCATGCTTGCTCAAGACCCAGCTTCCCCCCAAGAAGTCTCCACAATCCACAGCCAATGGTTTCTGCCCCAGATGTCACATTGAACCCTGAACAAAACGCCACTGAAGTGATTCTCCTGCTGGCTCTTCCAATTTGGGGGTCCACAGAGTTATAAATTTTCAAAGGGAGAAAGCTCACTGAGTTCTGAAATCCCCCATACAGGATTCTCGTACTAACTTGGGTTCTTATTTGTTGCCTAAGAGGAAGAAATCATCTCTCTTGGTCTCTGTAGCATCATCTCTAAAATTGGGGTAATAACCTTTTGAGATGGTCCTAAAACTTGAATAAGATAACATCTGTGAGGTATGCGGCACATAGTAGGTTGTCAAAATACTCTTCATTTGTCCCCCTGCTGGCCACACTATTCTCTTCATTACTGTATTCAGACTAATTTTTTTTTTTTTGATAGCAGGAGCATGTTGTGTCCTTTACTGTTTGTTACAGGGTGAATAATAGATAGTAGAATGAGATAATAAAATATCAGAAGATAAAGGATATAAATCAGGGGTGAGCAAATTGGCTTATTTAGAAGGCTGGACAAGCAATATAATTTGGGTTAACAATGGTCACATGTTCAACAGAGAGTAGTGAGAATTTTGGTGAACTTGAACGTGTTTGCTTGATATTTAAAGAGAATGGAACTTCCCCAGCTCTAGACAACAGAAGTTGAGCAGGAATGTGGGCCCAGGACTGCTTAATGCCCTAATTTTTTTTTTTTCAAAGAAGTCAGAAATCTAGATTTTTATGCTAAATGTTGAAAAATATTGTCCAGGTCAAGCAAATTAAGGCTGTTAGTTTGTAACTCTGGAAAAGATGAGCAATGCATCTTGAGGGTCTCACTAAGTTTCTGAGGCTGGCCTCAGAAAGTCCCTGAGCTTTCCAAGGAGGTATATAATAAAAGGAGGCCCACTGTGATCAGGGATGTGACCCTCCCTGATTTGACCCTACAAATTTTAAGGAAGGCAAGATGTCCAAGTTTTGATGTGAAATTCCATCATTCTTGCATAGTGAGCCCCCAAAGTGCACATCTGTACTAGAAATGACTTGTGGGGAGGCCATCTGGTGAACTCCTCTGCAGCATTTGACAAATGTCAAATGCGAAGCCCGCCATGGAGTGCCACTGGAGGTTGGAGCGGAAAACCGCAGCCAGGTAAGGCACCCTTTTGTACCTGCCATCCTCTCTGCCTGGAAAACACTTGCCTCTTCCCTTTTCCTGCCCTCTCACTTATCCTTCTGAAAAACTTCTGTTTACCATTCAGTTCAACCACCACTCCACGAAGGGCAAGCCCATGCCTTCAAGTATCTCCAACAAATTGCAGCCCTAGCACTTAAAACATTACATTTTCATTTTCTCTTTACAGGACAGTCTGTCTCACTAGGAATAAGGTCCTCCAGGGCAGGGAAGTTTTGTCTGCCTTTCTGGCACTTAATGTGATATCTTGGTTTGGCTAAAGGCTCAAAAATGCTTACTAAAGAAATGGAAGAATTTTTTAGATAAAAAGAATTCTTTCAAGTGTGATGTTCATACTAACTATTACAGAATCCTTCCATGATCTACTCTTAAATTTTCTGATTCAGGAAATAGAGAGTCTGCTTCTAAGTCTTGCTTGACACAAGTTCCCTGAATGAATTTTATGTATGCTGAAGTTTGAGGACTAAACTGTAGGCTTTACCAGGAAAGAGGCTGGGTAGGTCTTGTGGGCCCTTGTATTCCAAGGCACAGTGATTGGACATTGAGCATGTACTTGCTAAACAAATGAATAAATAGCGGAGTGAATGGAAAGGTAAGAATTGAGTTGCAATAGTGCATCTCAGACCTATAATCAGAACTCCATCATTATTTCATTCAGTCATTCATTAAACTTATCACAAAGGCAGTTCTTAGGCTGAACGGGTACTGCTCTAGAGACAGCCTCCCTCAACCTGCCTTTGTGGGCTTGGGAGTGTGCTGAGAGGAGAGCTCAAGTCATTTGGGTTGCTGAAGGAAGGTCTGCCTTCTTGTTCATGGAGGCAGACAAGGAGAGCAAGAAAGAGTGAATGCAAAGGCGATTCCCAGCTCTCCCCTTGGCCAGTGCTATTAGTAATGCTCCTCTTGCAAATCCTCTGATCTGCTACCCTATATTCACCACCTTCTTTTTTTAATGCCTTGTTGTTAACACATCTAATAAGAATAGTTCCTATTACACTTCTTCTCCCTTCCCTTCTCTACCCTCTGGTGGAGGGATAATGAATAGCAAAATGAACAGAAAAAAAAATCAGATGTCAGCAAAAATTATGAAAAATAATATTTGATCAGTTGGAGGTAAGAACAGCTGGAACAGTTAATTTAAGGTAACTACTAATCCATATTTCAAAAAAAGTACACAAAATTAAATCTGAATAAGATAGTTTTCTTGGTTTTCCGTGCGTGACTAATTAACTTATTCTGCCCCAAACCACTCTATTCCCTTTGATGTTTTTTTTTTTTATTGCATTCAAATTGAGACAGATGTAGAGTTTTCCCAGACCAATGGACCATGGTGAATATGCCCCACAGAGTCCCCTAGCCTTACATGAAAATTAATAAAGACTCTTTCGGTCAGGCCAGGAATTACAATGCCATTGTTTCCACCCAAATTGCCCAGTACTTCCTCTGATCTTGGAATGAAAAAGAAGAAACTAAAGTTCTATAAATAAAATATCATTATTCCTTCTCAGACCATCTCCACACCAGTGTCCTCCAGTGGAGTATGAGCTACTTTCTAAGTAAAGCATTTTATCATCTTTTCATTTCCAACCTCCACCTCAGTTCACAGCTTTAAGAAACACTTAAAGAATAGCCAATGAATAAGGCTGAAAGGCATGGAGACCTGTACACAAACATACATACGGCAAGTACCATTTCAAGGACCCAGAGCTATCCCCTCCAGATCCACTGGCCATAATGTACAACATTGCCTGTACCATATTTTTGCCACCCTGGTAAACAGCCAACAATTCTATTAGAGATCAAGTGTTAGGTTGTAAAGATAACAGTATAAAAACAACCACCTTTTGCTTTAGAACATTTTCTCCTATTTTTGTCTTTTATTATCTTGTCCTGCCAGTCAACATCTTGACACCAAGAAAGCAGCTGACCTCTCTTTCCACCACGCTCTGCTGTAGACAATTCTCAGCAGCATGAATGAATGCACATAACAGCCATAGATTGGTGATTCTCTAAGAAAGCACTCCTTCCTGAGAAATGAACCCCTTTGAGACTATGATAAAAACTACAGAATATGACAAAAACTGTAATGCTTCTCCCCAAGAAATATCTTAACACTGGCATATGCATGCAAAAGATTATGCATAATCCACAGTAGTTTATAGATACTTTGATGCCCACACCTACATCCTTTCTTCAGAGACCCTACTCCAAGTCAAAAGAAAAGAAAGTGATGGTTATCTGAGAGCTAAATACCTACTCTGTATTACTCTACCAATTAAACTCCGGCTTTGCTTTTGGAGCATGGGGTAGCCCAGTAGAAGAGATTTTTAGTTTTAGCATTACTAAAATGGAGAGTTGCTATTTTGTTAATTCAATGGTGCTCCTATGCAAAATCACAGCTACAGTTTTAAGTACTCTGTGTGTTTCTCCTTAGATGCTTTATCAGGCCACTTACTGACAAGATCCTGAAAATTCCTTTTTACTTCTTGGGTAATTGCACTATAGATGATTAAGTTACCATAAGGATCAACATATTTATCACAGAGCTTAGGGATATAGACCTTGGGGGTCATGAGACCACCATTTTCTTCCCAAGTGACCTTGGGTAAGTTATATAACTTGTTGCTGCCTCAGTTTCCTCATTTCTAAAAGAAAGATAATATAGAGTTCTCTGAAAGGCTTCTGTGAAGATTAAATGAACTAACTCACAAAAAAGCAATTAGTGCTTTATATGGGCTGTAGCAATGCTTAATAAATGGTAATACTCTTAATATCCATAAAGAACTTATAATTGCTCTTGATGTACAATAAGTCCTCAATAATGAAACCTGGTATTTATATCAGATTATATTTATATATATTTATTTAATTTACATATTATATTTATATAATTCTTGGAATTCATATCATCATTATCATAGGAGTGCTCATAGGGGATAGGGAGAATTCTGGATTCTCATTTTGAGGCTTCCAAGACTATTCAACTCACTGAGAATTGTGGGAATGAGAGAAGGGCATGAAAGATGGTTCATGCCTTCCACCGTCTCCAGCTCAGCAGACGTCTCCAAGCCAATAGTGACTCACAAAGTCTATGGTTGCCTATTGGATCCAGTTTCGGAATCCAAATTGTTCTTGCCCATTCTCTTCCCACTTTCCTGCCATTAATTCCTATTTGAACTTAATCCCTAGAGAGAAAGTGTCTTTACTGATTAATTTTTGTACTTTCCTCTGACATAAAGTGGCAATCATGTAACCAACCACCCAGGTTTCTTTTTTTGCCAGAAAAACTCAGAATGATGCTTGTCGCCCACATTTTATAATATTCAGTTCAGAGATCAACAATATATCTACCCCTTCTCCTTGAGACCACCTCTGTTCTCTTTGATGTTCAAAGCTTGTCATACAAACTGTGTAAATTTTTCAGATTCTCTTTTTTTATGTCTACAAACTATGTTCTAAGCAATCAATCACTTCAAGCCATTTTGTAAACAAGGAAACAAGTTTTAATAATAACTGGTCGCTTCTGAAAATAGGAAACCATCTACCTTTTCTTAGGGAGTTATAGAGACACTTTTCTCTTTTCAACTTGTGGACAGGACATGGCTTAAGTATTCTGAACAGTTTCTTCTAAAGTCAGAAGCTTTAATTCTACATCTCTCAGAAGTTTCCTACGTGTGAAACTCTCTCAGCTGAACCAGAAAACCTCAGCAAGGTATGGGATATGCAGTCAACCCAAGTACTCCTCGGGCTGGCATTTAAAGTTAGCTGACAGTGAAAAAGCAAACCCATTTCATGAAGCATAGCAGGATCTAAAATACCAACTGCTGGAATCACTTAAAAGGCTCTGGAAATTTTTCTTGGAGGGCTTTCTCTTATGAAGACAAATGACAACCCAAGTCATCTTGGCACCACCACCACCTACCCACAGGCCCTCCTTTCATTGGTGTGGCGCAGAAAGAAATCTCAGAAATAGAAGCAATTACTTACATCTATAGGTCATCTCAAAGCTGTCGCTGATGTTCACAATATCAATCTGGGGGAGCAGTTTTGGGGGCTCTGTGAGTTGCGACAAAGCAAATCTAAAAGCGGCATGTTCCTGTGACTGCTGGTTTGGAAATAATCCCCCTGGGAGGAAAGAAAATGCAACATGGTCTCTAGGCTAGAGACAGATTTTAGTTCCTCAACAGCCCACCCCCACATAAGCCCTCTTCTCCCCTGCCAATCTCATTAGTTATAGTTTTTTAGAGGTAGGAATGAGAGTCCAAACAGACCCAAATGGATGCTGAGGCTTAAACTTCTACAGATGAGCCGTTATGTGACATGATCCCCAACATCTATCACTCTGCTCAAAGATCTGATTGCTCACCCTTCAGCTCAGCTAAGGTTAAAGAGAACACAGGAGACCCGTGGCACTTCTCTTCTTCCCTTGTGCAAACTGCCCATGAGGCCTATGTTCCCATACACACACAAATCCCATCTGAGCCTAACTTGTCTTGCATGGGCCCTGTCTCTGATCACAGATCTTACTGGATGCCGGGGCTAATAAGTGTTACAAAGTGACTCCAAACCAGGACTGGGACCTTGTGGGCTTCTCTAACATTATAACTATTTGCTTTGACACTATTGATCTTTGGCCTGTCAAGATCTGCATGCAGTTTAACTATTCTATTGCTTCTGAGATTTATCATCTATTTTCTCTGAAAACTCTTGATTTCTGCAAGTAGTGTTTTGCTTTTTCCATTACTCATGTTCCCAGCTACCTAAGAATGACTTGTTACATAAGGGATTACCACTGTGTGTTTGCATGGTACACCCTTATGCTTCAAGGATGTGGGGTCTTAAGAATGTCAAGAGGTATGAACATTCTATTCCAGTAAAAAAGCACAGTCGAGAGAAGGGCCTGTCACAGCTCCTGTCTCAAGAAACAAAAGAGTACAGGACTTACCTTTGTATTTACTGTGAACATGTAAATAAATTAAATTACATTTTTTGTGTGAATTAAAATCAGCCATTTCTAGAGACTGAACTATAATGAATGTTTACAGAGAAGTTTATCTCAGATCCGATAGGAATCACAGTCCTAATGTCATGCACCTCTAACTTCTTACATAGTCAATATGTGTTTGTTTTAATTTTTTTTTAAATGAATTGCAGTGTTTTTGTTGGAGATCGTACAAGTAGAGTCAAGTACGGCCTGATGGCTGTGCTTCTAGTATTTGTTATACAATTTTAGCGTTGCTACCTTTTGTTTGAAAACAGGAACAATGCTTTCAGAAGCTCAACAAGCCAGTTGGGGCTAAATGATGAAAAATCTGCAGAGCTACATGAGCAAACAACATGCACACATACACAAATCATCTTCATGCATTTACACCCATGGTGATGTACACAAACACCCTGAGAAAGCCAGACCAAATGTCTCTAGACAAGCAGTTATAATCAGCAGAGTATAGGCAATACATAAGTACAAACACAAACAGGGCTACGGATAAGAGCGAGTGGATTCCACATGTACCTATGCCCCCATTTTAAAGAGTAAAAACAACCAACCATTCTGGATCCTGAGGCTCCACCCTCCCCTTCCAGATGACCACACCCCGAACACTTCTGGTCCCCTTCCTCCTCCTCACCAGCAATGAATGAAAGAGTGGGTGGGAGGGGTGGAGGTAGGAGGCTGCAGGCTGGGCTGCAAGGGAAGTGTCTCCAGAAGGCAGGAAGTTTTGCGTGGAAGGCAGGAGCAGAGCACACACACACATACACACTTCAGAATGTAGCTTAACAGGTGTCAGGAAACAAAGCAAGTTACTCCGTGGCCAGCCAACCACCCTCGGAACCAGATAACTGGAGAGGCTGAAAGAGACAGAACGGCAGCACACGTGTGCCCAACAAAATACCAGCTGCACCACATCCCCCCACAAACACACACTCACACAAAGACACACACTGTCAGCAATGTGAACTTTCCCTAGTGGAACTATCTCATTTAGGGGGGACAGAAAAACAGAAACCAAGCCAACCCAGATGCCTAGGAGCACAGCAGCTTGCTTGGTTCCTGGACACAAACAGCACTGAAATGCTGGCTACACCAGAGCCCAGAGACCTGTGGACACGCTTTATGATTGGTGTTAGTGCCCTTGTTGGTCTTCTCCCCCCACCCCATAATTATGAGAAGTATCAATATCTGTCACCTCCCTCATCAACACAGGGAGGATTGGGGGCTTTTTAGAAGAAGCTCAACCCGCAAGAGAGGGAATGGGGGGGGCAAAAAGGTGTGCAGCATGTTGAAACCTGCCTCCAAGTTGGGAGGATGGAGCCCAGTGTAGAGGACAGCTGGTGGGAGGGGAGAGGAGCCTGTGTGCGCGTGTGTCAAAGGTGGGCAAGATCTGCCATCCGAATGTGTGCAAGGAGGGGGCCACAGAAGGAATAGAGCAAAGACAGGCTGGTAACTTCCAGATTGGGGGAGTGGGGAGCACCAGCCCAGCATGGCAGGCAGCAAAGAGAAGGCAGCCAGAGTGGGGCTGCTGACATTATTTTAGCACCTAGGATAAACCCACACCCTTGATTCCTTCTTGGAGAGGGTCTCATTCCCCTCCCCCAGCCAAGAAATCACTGCCTCTTGGCAATTAAATATATATGTGCACATTTAATACATAACCACACGCATAAATACACCCACCATACATATTTATATAAATAAATGAAATCAGGCACCATCTACTAAGCAACGGACTTAACTCCTTAAGCACCCACAACCCCCTTCCAAGCGACAGCCTGATTTTTTTTTTTTTCCTTTGAAGCAGCAGTTCCTCCATTTCACCCGCTGGTGCTTGGAGTGTGAGTGGTGTGCATGTGTGTGTCTGTGTGTGTGTGTGAACACTTCCCCTCTGCCCCTCCTCATATCAGATGAAGCCCCCTCCCCTCCCCGGCGGGCAGCCCAAGTGGATTCCTGCGCTGGGGATAGCCAAGCACAACAGCTCCTACTGAGGAAGGGGGTGAAAGATTTCTCCCACCCCCAAAATCCCTGGCCAGATCCAGAAAGTCCCTCCCCAGGCTGCCCCTCGCACTCACCGATCTGGATATTGTTGGGGAAATTGGCACCTACTACCGCGCCTAGGAAACCGGTGCAGAAGAAGGCAAAGATGTGCTGCATATTCCTTTTTGCATTGGCGAAAAAGAAGCCCAGGTCCAATCATAGATTTGGTGTCTCCCCCCCTTCCCTTTATTCCTCTCGCTGCTCTGCCTGTTCTTTTGCTCCCGCGGTTCCTTCCTTCCTCGCTTGCTTGCTTCCTTCTGTGAGGTTTGTCTGTTTCCCTTGGAATCCGAGCACTTAAACTGCAGCGTTAACACCAACTGACAGCCAGATTAACTGAGCACGGAAAGAGAAGCCCGTCCTCATGCTAGCTGGAGCGCTCGCTCCCCCTCTCCTCCTCTCCTCGCTCTCGCAGCCTGCTCGCTCTCCCTCCCCTGCTCTGTCACTCTCCCCCTCACGCTCGCACAGGCGGCAGGCTCTGGGCGATACCCGCGGAGCCAGCTCAGAGTTCCAGGGCAGTCCTCTCTTACCTGTCACCCTGCACCCCGCCTCACCTCATCCTCCCTCCTGTGTGTTTGGAGGACAGGTGGGTGGGTGAGGGAGATGCTGGGTGCTTGTTCCCGAAAGGGGCAACCCCACAGTCCCCTTGGCCTTCCCCCACTCCTCTGCTCTCTCAGCCCTCCCCCAGCCCCCAGCCAGGCCCAAGCCATTGGGAATGTGGGTTCAGCTGTAAGTCAGTAGGTGGCAGGGGGTCCCCACAGTAGTCCTGGATTCACCAGCTGCTTGATCTAGGTCACTTTTTCTAGGAGTGCAAGGGCTGTGCTGGATATATCTCCTGAACTCCACTGGCCCAATTATTTCTACAACTAATTCCTGAGGGGAAGACCCTAGAAATCCCTCTTAAGAAATGTAAAGGGGGGGAAAAAAAAAAAGCTTTCCCCCTCTCATAGGAAGAATGAGAGTAAGATAAACAATGGGAAGCTCAAGAGTGATGGGTGGGTGTTTTGACTGGGAGATTTGGCAAATTGGGGGTCTGCTTTTTAAAGTGGAATTGGTGGGCTCTTTTTGAATCCTAAGCATTCAAAACAGGTCCCCTTCCCCCTTTTCCTGTATTGCACAGGAGTCTATAGCATCTGAATTATGTGGGCGTACAATAAAGACTAAGGATACTTACACTGAGCAAGTCCATGAGTCATTTTGCAGGGATTCTAGTGAGAGGATTCAGGCTCCTTTGAGTTATCTCTGAATGTTGGTCATACTGTCGTAAGCTGGGACTCCACAGACCCTCCTGGACCACGTCTTTCATTGATATAACCTGTAGAGAGAACAACTGTTCAGGAAAATCATGTGAGTTGTGAAGCTGCAGTCACTCACAGCTACAGAGCACTTTATAGTAGTATCTTTCTATCCTCACACTAACCCCGTGAACTGGCCATGAGTACTATTTTACAGATGAAAAAAAACAAAACAAACAAACAAACAAACAAAAAAAAAAACAAGGCTCCTAGGATTCAAACATAGACATAGACCTACCAAAATGCATAGTCCAACCTGCAGAATTGAAATGGTTCTCACCATTACCAGCTGACCCACTGCCCTGGCTAGGACCTCTCCCCAACATAAAATAATGCAGAAAAACAAAGTTCACCTTTTCCTTAGTTGGAAAAAAAATAATAGATTTTGACCTGATGTCTCTTTACCACTGGAAGAGGCCATTTTATGCAGACTCCTCACTTCCTCCCAGATGCAAAATGACATACACTTACACAACAGCTACAAGGGCTAGGATTTGTAAGAAATATCAGGCCATGTTCAAGATAGCCCCCAAATTAAGAACAACTTGGAGGTCAAATGCTTAATGATTTCTGTGTCCTTCGCATATATTCATTAATTCGCTTGAATGATGTTCAAAGCTGGTGTTTATTTGCCATTTGCCAAGTGCCAGGGACCATGCTAAACATGGCATGTTGAACAATCCCTGTGGTAGGACATCTCATTCCCATTTTATGGACAAAGAAACCAAAGGCTAATAATTTACACAAGTTGCCATTGCTAACAAGGAAGAGATGGAAATTTTACCAGGGGAACTCTATCATCAGGCTCTAAAGGCAGTGAGCACTGGGCAGGGACATTCTAGGGTTTGTGTGAGTGTCGGTGTGGGAAACTAGGAGTATAGACTGTGGAAAGATCCCCTTCTAAGGTTCTCTCCAATACTGAGAGTCTGTGATCCAGGGATTCCATCTTATAAGTCCTCCGCTTGCATTTTTTTGTCTCTTACTATTTTGAATGGTACCTGGGGATCTTTTAAGTTCTCTGAGCTTTGTGCCTGGTAATAATAATAATTAGGCTGTCACTAAAGGCTTCACACTTTTCTGTCACCTTTCAGAGGAAGATCTCAAAGCCCCATACAAGGATTAATTAGCAAAACTTCTCCACCCACCTGTAATGCATAAGAATTGTTTGGCTTTCTGGGTGGATGGGGGGGGCTTAAAGGAGTCAAAAAGAAGGATTTTCTGTGATCATTATAAACCGTATACTAAGACAGATCTGAAATATAGTTCTGTATTACTCTCCTGCTCAAGTATGGTCAATAGTTTCCCATGGTCTATTAAAAATACAATTATTCAATTATTAGATAAACATGGAATTTACACATTTCAAGCTTGGACATCTAGGTCAAATTACACTTAGGTCCAACTGTTTATCCTATTTCTCTTAATTCAAATGCTGATGTGGAACCTGCTCTGTTTCTGTCAGGGAGTCAGGTGCCGGGGGATGTGGAAAGGAACCAGGCACAGGCTCTGCCTCAAGGCAGGTGGATGTTGTAGAACAAGAAGACAGATGAACTCTGCCAACTGTCATCCAAAGCTGACCATGTGAAGTTCTCTAATAGAGGCAGAAACACAACAGTGGGCAGCAGAGAAGGAAGCCTGTCTGTGGGGATTCAGCGCAACTTCTAAGAGCTGGGCTTTGAAGAATAAGGAAATTACAGGCAGAAACCAAACCGAGGGTTGGGGAAGACATGCAAACAAAGAGAGGAGATCAGCAAGGGCTGGAGGCAGGACAGGACTCCATATGCTCTGGGAGCCTGGAGCCTATGGTGGGTGACTGGGAAAAGAGGACAGGGAACATGGAGCCCAGAAGAGGTCAGGGCCAGAATCTGCAAGTCATTGCATTTCTGGTGGGAATTGGAGAGCTATGGGGTATTTTTAGTATGACAGTGACAGTACTAAGTATGTGCATGAAGGGGAGAAATAAGTCTGATCAATTGTAGAAGATGATTTTTTTTTTGTTTTTTTTTCAGCCCCAAAGGTTAAAACTAATAACTTATTCTCATGCTCTTCTTTGTTGGTAGATCATACTTTCTCTCTTTATAGTCCTTAATTTTCCATGCCCACTATTAGTCTTGGAAAGATTGGACTCTTCATACTCTGTTGGGATTGATGCTGACCACACCTTACGGACATCTGACACACTGATTTGCATAGCATTTGGACATATGGCATCTCATTCCATTTGCCCAATCACCCCACAAGGGCAGATTTGGTAAAGCTCAGAGTGGCTAAAAGGTTAGCTTTACATGGTGGTTTTCAAACAAAAGTGGCTTCTTCCTGGGGAGATATTTGGGGATGCCTGAAGACATTTTTAGTCCTTACAACTGGGGAAGTGCTCCTGGTATCTTGTGGGCAGAGACCAGGAGGCATGTTGCTAAACTTTGTAGAATGCACAGGATCTCAGCACCACAAAGAATGTTCTAGTTCAAAACATAAATAGTATTGAGACTGAAAATATAATAAGGGGAGGCAGGCAACACCAGGCATCCTGTTCCAGTCTCCTACTCCATGATATGATATGGAAGAAAGATTCAATTTGTCTTCTTTAAAGACTTTTCATATTAGACAATGGGCTACCTGAAGATGGATGCTCCTTAAAGTCCAGGTGGATGAATGCCTAATGGAAGGAGTCCAGGCAACAACAGACCAGCCTTCCAAATGCTACTCAAATTGCACCCCAGAGACAGCATGGCACCTATTTCTCAGATCAATTATGACTGATCCTGGTTCATTCTTTGGCAAGCTTCAAGTTCTATTACCATGTAGCCGAAATAGCCTTAGATTTACTTATTTGGCTTAGGTTTTTTCACTGCAAATCAAGGAAAATGGTGTTGGGCAGGATTTCAAATTCAAATGCTTCTTTGAGCCAAGCGGGAAAATGAGTGAAGTAAGCGAGGGTGAGTGCAGGGCCATGAGGACAAAGAGAGTTACTGTGTGTCTGTCCCCTGTCAAAGGTGATGGAGGCACTCAATAGCAACTGATTATTGCCGTTGGAAATGCCGGCCCAGGCTGGCAGATCTTGAGATTGATTTTTCATGAGAAAGTAGCAATATCGGTTTTGTGAGTTTTTAAAATATTAGGTGTATCATTGTTCCAAGGGCCAGAAAACAAGGGAAGGTGTGAAGGAGGTGTCTCTGGACTTGATCTTCCCTGCAAATCACAGAGCACAAGTGGAAGTGGGATAGAAGGATCCAACCACCTACCCATATTAGTTTGGGAGGCAAGTCCATCTCTTCCCTGGTTTTCTATTCCCTATCTATGAAATAAAGAGATTGGAAGAGGTGATGGTACAAATGTTGACTCCTCTTGACAGTGGTCCTGGGGTGAGGAAGAGGATGGAGATCATGTCCAGGAAGCCCGTTTGTTTCATCCTCCATCTCCTGTTACCTGCCACCACAGCATTAGAAGAGTCTTTCCTTCACTGGGCTCATGTCTCCATCTTTAAAATGTGGTGTTTCTTCTAGCTGGAACATTTTTACGCTTCTAGCACAAAACAATTCAAGTGGGAGGGGGGAACCTATCAAATTTATGATCTGAGAATGAATTGCTGACAGCTCACAAAGAGGGGGAAATGCAATCAGAGCTGGGGTGTATCTATAGCTTTAGGAAGGCCCTCATTTCAATGATATTTAAAAAAAATAATATTTTCCATGTTTTCTAGCACAATTCATACAGAAAGCTCCCAAAATACTCTGCAGACTGTGTGTGTGGTGAGCACACACCCCAAAGAATGTAATTACCCACCCTGGAGTTCTGCCAGGTTTAACATTTTTTTTTTCTTTTTCTTTTTTTTTTCTTCTTTTAGTCTTCCCTCCCCTTCTCACTCAAATGACAGCATTTTCATAATCCTTCAGCATTTACTAGGTAATTAGGGAGCACTGCAAGTTCTGGAAAACACTCTGGGGCAGGATCCATGCCTGGAAAAGAAAGAAAGAAAAAAGGTCTATTTGAGGGAGGGTGCTCCTTTGCCACATCATCGTTGCCGGTAGAAACTGGAGGCACCGACTGTTCCCTAAACCAGCGATGCCTTCAGTAAAGGCCACAGGGCAACATTTGCCAGTGTGGGTGTCCCCAGCACAGCGCTTTCAGCAGCTCCTCAGAGAGGCCCTGCTGTTCCACTGGCCCTGCTCTAGGAGACAAAGAGCCAGACTCTCCCAGCCTCACCTGATGGGTGCTGGTGATGAGCCCCTTTGTCTCAGTATTTTCATCTATGAGGTAGGGATCTGCTTCATGAGACTGCAGAGGACATGAACATGTGAGGGGCCTGGAAAGGCTCCAAATGCACAGAAAGAACTTTGCCAGCCAATCTTACATGCAGGTGTGAAATGTCATTCCTTTGGAGTCCAGATTCACCCTGACATTGGAGGCCCTCCACTTGGTTTCAATCTTATTCTGGAATCTCCTGGAGCTAGGTTTGCCAGTCTTCCATTAAGCTGACGTCATCTTCCCCCACCCTCAAAATGTTTGCCGGTGGGATATATACAAACTTCTGATTGTATGGTTCCCCAATCTGCTCTTCCCTTCTACTCTGCCCATCTCCCCACAGGACACATTCATTCTTCCAATGTCGTGCTAAGGACCACATCCTGTCCATCAGCCAATTCTAAGGGTGGTGTTCACAAAAAAATCCAACCACTTCCCACCAGCTCTCCCCTTTAGGTCATTCACTCCACCCTCACCTCATCTCTCCCCTGAACTGTGACCATCTTTATCTATTATTCCTTATTTCCACACATTTGCATCTTCCCTACCACTATCACATATTTTTTTTTCTCTGTATAGCCACTGAAGAGCAACTTTAAAAAAAAACAAAAAAACAGATATCCCATCTTGTCTCTTCCCAGCTTTAAAATATTCCAGATCATCACATCATACTTGGAATAAACTCTGAAATCTGACTGCTGTCTGCCCCTTCACCCCATCTCCCATCCTCCTCCTCCCTTGCTCAGTCTGGTCCAGTCCGTTGTCCGTCTTGCTGTTCTTTGGATGCTAAACACCACCTTGCTTCAGAACCTTGGCTATTTCTTTCTGCCTGGGCCCTTTTTCTTGTAGAAATCCACATTGTTTCTTCTGTCATTTTAGGCTTATAGTCAAAAGTCTCCTTCTTACAATATTTAAAAGAGCACCCTGCTTCCTGCCATTGACCCCCTTATCCTGTTTTATTTTTCTGTACAGTGTTTCTGCCTGTAGTACATTCTGCTTAACTTATACCATATAGTTAACCATTGGATCCAGTACTAGAACAGTGCTTAGAACAGTGTCTAACACATAGTAGGCATGGTTCCTGTCTGCCTATACTATCATGTTTTTTGAGCACTTACATGTGCCAGTCTACATACTAGCCTCATTTCATGTGATATTTACAGCAGTCCTGCGAAGTATTATTCCATTTGCAGGTGGGAAGGAAGGGTTCAAGAGGTGATGTCCCTGTTCAAATTTGTGCAGCTATTTAAAGACAGGGCCTCAACCTCCACCTGCTGGTATTCCAAGGTTGGTTCTCCTAACCTCTGTTCCATATTTTCCCAAGGGCTACACTCATTTATTCAGCCAATTTGCATTGGGAAATCCCTTAGCAATGTGCAATTTACTTCCAGAAAGGTAGAGGGCCTTGCCTCAGGACACATGACCTATCACAAAGAGTTCTCATATTCAAAACATCATCCTGTTATGACTCAGTCAGACCATGTTTGGGAAGGACTCTGAGAAGCCCTTCAGAAAGCATGCTTGCTTCAAAAATGAGTGTCTTAAAAGAGATGGCAAATCAATGCTTCTTTCCCCACATCTGGGAGCTTTCTCTGATAGAGGCCAAATAGTAATTATGGTGCTGATTGTAGTCCCCACCCACCCTCATGGCTAAAGGGAGATTTTAATCAGTTTTCAGGAGACTTGAAACATAAATGATTCTAATTGACTGTCGTACTCCTGGTATTAAATTTTGCTGCTTGCCTAACCTCTAACCTCTCCTTTATTACTTGAAGGGAGATAGAATCACATGGAAGATAAAGGACACTAGCAGTGGAACATCTCTTATACCGAAGAGAAACAGGTAGAACGGGAGAGTTGGAAGGAAATTCTGAATCACAGAGTCCAACATCTTTAATTCACAAATGCATCAGGATCTCAGAAAGGTGAAGTCCCTTGCCCTGGGCCACCCAGCCAGGCAGTGGCAGATCAGGACTTGAAACCCAAACTCAACTACATGTGCAGCATGGTTGGTGTCTTGCCACAGTGAGATCTGACACAAAGCTCACTTAAAGGGGATAACTAATGGCTATAAAACTATAATATAGAAATACAAGAGAAGAGGCCTATTAGATCTATCTTTCAACAAAAGAAGGGACCTAAGTTGGATCCATTTTTTTTTTTTTTTTTAGAAGAGACAGGTGGAGTCCCTGGAGAATGTGATCTGCTGTGTAATCCATAGCTCATGTGGTTAGATTTTCACTAAAGACATCCTGAGATGATCTTACAGCAGAACAGAAAGGGAAGGCCAGATGGTTTAAGAGCCCATTACCTGAGAGATGGACTGGTGGAGAAAATGTTATGTGGCGATTAACACAGGCAAGAGTCTGTGTGAACTTCCCCAGTGTCCTTAAGTGATTCACACTTGGCTCCCGGTGTGAGGGAACTCTACTGGGAGCTGTACATGTTATGCCACTGCCCCAGAAAACCCTGAGGAACAGTATTACCAACTCTTATTGAACAATTGATGAGACTAATTCAGGAAGCTAAAGCACAACCTGAGGCCACCCAACTTGTAAGTGGCAGAACCAGGTCTTAAATTGGATCATCCCTCCTACCTAACACTGCTGTTCCTATCCCATCGATGCCCCTTTTTGGGGAATCAGCAATCTCAGTGTTCTACCTCCCCCGGCCCTTCCAATCAGATCATAGGTGATGCTTCTTTTTCCCACATTATTTATAGTCTTGCTGGCTATAGGGAATGAGATCTATAAAATTAGTTTGGAAGTAACCCCCTTCCCTTTACTTTCTGAAGAAATGTAAGATTAGCATCTAACTTTTGAGATAAGGCTCTCAGGAATGGCCAAAAACATAATAGATACAAAAACATAATAGACTATAAAATACATTTTAAATAATGTATTTAAAAAAATAAAATCTGATTCTACAATATTATATTATTATTATTATTATTATTATTATTATTATTACCATTATTATTTGAGGTGGAGTCTCACTATGTTGCATAGGCTGGCCCTGAATATCTGGGCTCAAGTGATCCTCTTACCTCAGCATAATCAGAAGCTGGGACTGTAGGAGTGGGTCACTTGCCCAGTGTTTTCTTGTATTATTTTTATAGGAAAAGAATAGTTTTTGAACTCTAATAATGCCAACCTGACTTTGGTGGGCTTATATGGGAAACTAACCTCTATGGATTTATATTTTCTGCTGAAGAACTAAACATTTTTTGTTTATAATGTTTTCTATCCAAATGTGAGAACATATACTCTTAAATGCAAATCAACAATGAGATTGTAAATCATTACCAAACCATTTAAGACATAAGACTTAGTTAGGTGTGAGAGAGGATAAGGGTGCTCTCTGAGATCCTTTTCTGACACTGGAAGGTACGAGAGCTGGTAAAAGCAACAGGGCACCCACCCGTACTCCAAGGGGATAGAATACTTATGGAAGCACTTCAGTTAGTCAATTGCATTGGACACCCAGCAATGACTAACCTCACTCAGGGCAAAGCATAAGTACCTGGGTTTGCCTTGGAAGCTAAATGTGAAAGTGAGCTTCTCTAGTCTCAACTCTTTAGAACCAGACCAAGACACCACGATGGCCTGAACCCTCTTTGAGCAGCACATGTAAGACTGCCTAGTCAGGACAGGTTCTATGGTGAGGGGTACTCTCAGAATGGATGGGTTGCAGCCTTTCTTGTCACCATTGCATGGCTACCCTGGATTAGGAATACTTCTTGATAGCAAGAGCTCTACCAAACATCAGAAGTGAGAAATTTAAACAGAAGCAAATCTGAGAAGTAGAATCTGAAGGGAAGCATAGAGATTTTTATATTTTCCCTGATGCACATGTGCACCAATCACCCTGGGTCCCTGAAGCAGCTTTTGGTAGACTGATATCTTGACAGCCAAAGGGAGTTAAGACCTGTGGCCTGGGACACAAGTCCTCCTGGAGATCAGATGCCCACGAGGTCGCCTCCACAGTCTCCATGGTATGATAGCTCATGAACCCTGTCCCTTATGCACGATTGGGTTCTTTTCCCCGTGCACCTGTAGAGCTGTGGTTCTCTGTGTTTATCTGTGATGTAGAGCAGGGTACAGCAATCCATGACTGGAAAGCTTTGGTGGAAGAGGTGGAGTGTGGTGGAATATGGAACATGAATTGGTGTTTTCTGTGTATTCACTCACTAATGTATCAGGTGGCTCTTTTGCCATGGAACACTCTCTGTTGTTTGCAGGTTCCCAGCTCTTGACCTTCAATACAAATAGCCTCCTTTTCACGTTTTAATTCTGACCAGTCCTCCTGCTTTTCCATTCCAAGGGCTTCTTCTCTGACTCAGCTTCAGCTTCTCAAAGCCCTGAAGCCATCTCTCCCAAAGGGAAATCCCAATGGCAGATGGCCCATCTCCAGTAGCTGTGACCTCACCAGAAGAACCAGAATGACTTGGCTCAAGCCCTGTGCCTTGTAAATGAGGACCTCAAGGAGCTGGCTGGGGAGATGCAGCCACTAGATCTTGTGTGCCTTGCACAGAAAGCCACAGAGCAAGTCCAAAGAGCTTCTCAGAGACTAAGGCAAACAGGTTATTCAAGGGAGGATTCTCACATCTGGGCTCCTAGAAGCCTGAAGTATTTCAAAATACTACTACCCATAGCTCCTCTATGGGGTGATAGAGGTGGATGCAGCAGGCAACGTTCAAAGCTGCAATATATACATAGGTTTCCAAAAGTCCTGCCGAGTGTGAGGAAATGAAGACAGCAGCTTTGCTAGGCCCTCAGGGCTTGGACAGCACAGGGTAGGGGTGGGACAGTGTTCCAGAGAGGTGGGGCAGTGCTGATTCCCCCTAACTCAAGACCTGCCCAGGGGGCCATTCTGGCATTTTCCAGCCTCTTTCCCCAAGTCCAGCTTTTGTATGCTTTCATTTAACTGAGTTCCTACCCCTTGGATCTGTGGGCTCCTCTCTTTGTGAAAATATCCTCCTTAATGGGTTCATGCTGCTTTCAGGTGGATAATCTGCTTCTAACTGAAAATGGTAGTGCTAGGATTCTAGAAGAACTCTAGAGGAGCATTCTGGGGAAAGACAGAGAACCCGGGTAGAGGGGGTAGGGCTGAGAACTGAATTCAACCTCAAGATTAACTTTTCACATATCTTTTATGGAGAACTAGGCTCTGGGGTCAGAACACTTGGGTTTGCAGACTAGCCCCAAAGCTTCTTAGTTGTGTGACCTCAAGCAGGTTACTCTGGCTCCCTAAGCCTCCCTTTCCACTCTATAAAATGAGGATAGTAACACCTCAGGGGGTCCATTGTGATCAGTAAATGAATAGCTGCACCAATAGCTCTTGGCACAGTGCCTCCTCAGCAGTCAACCTGCAACATGTTCAGGGTTAGCCCCATTTTATTGGCATCTTCTTTGAACATTTGAGATGGCAATGGCAGTTTCTAGCCTGTTTTCTCTATTGAGAAAAATAAAACAAAGAATTTGGGAAGATGTGGAGTTGCCTGTGCAAGAGATACATCTCAATGGGGGGATAGGAAAGTCCACCATCAGCATAGCAAGACAATTTGAAAGTTCAAAGAAGATTCTTAGGAGGCTTCAAAAGGAGACCATTTCCAATCTGGGTATGAAGACAATGGTGGGGACTTGACATTCCAGACTACCTGAGCGTATCCTGCTTGACAGAGCCACTAACCAAACCTTCTAGAGCTCTGCATCTAAATTGGATTTGTATCAACCCTCACCTACATGGCTTGAGAAATAAGAGAAGTGGTTATGAATGCCCTGTAGTAAGGGGACCTATCTGGGTCAAGACCTCTTTCACTTAAGGCCACAGAAGCTGGGCTCACAAAGCATTTCTTCATAAGAGAGAGAATCATGTAATACTAAAGTCTCCACCTGTAGGGCCAAAGTCCCTCTGTTTGAATCCAAACTCTTCTCATTATTGTGGACCCATTGGAAAAATAATTTTCTTTGTCTATAAAATGTTAATGTTCAAATAGATCTCAGATACTATAACAGAATCTGAAACATAGGAAATACTCAGGTGTTAGCTCTTACCATCAAAGTCACAAACCCTCATGGCCTCTTTTGTTTTTTGGCAGGAGGTGATTTGCTGAGGGTTAAACCCAGGGCCTCACACTTGGGAGGTGAGTTCTCTACCACTGAGCTACTCCTCCAGCCTGCAGCCTCTTCTTTCCCATAGCCTGGCATCTCATACCACATCCACTCCATGGGAGGGAGTTTCTAAGAAGGAAATACTTAAGCTGTTTTCTCTTTATCTCCAATTGTAGTCAATAGCTTTATTTTTTGAACTTTAATGGTAGCCTCCATTCAAATGAACCATTTAGCCAGGGTAAAACTAAGTCCTCTGAGATTCCATCCCAGTCCTGATACTACTCACACAGTGGGGATTCACAGAACAGATTTTTAAAACCTTAATCTAAGACATGTATGGGGGGAATCAAGCAATGTGAGTGAGGATCATCATATCTTAGAGCAGTGGTCAATAAGGGTGGTGATTGTGTGTGTGTGTGTGTGTGTGTGTGTGAGAGAGAGAGAGAGAGAGAGAGAGAGTTCTCACTAGGAACATTTGACATTGTTTAGAGACATTTTTGATTGTCACAATTTTGGGGATGAGGAGTGACAGTTTGCTGCTGGCACCCAGGGGCGAAGGGCAAGGATGATGTTCAACATCCTATTATGCACAGGATGGCTTCCCACAACAAAGAGTAATCTGGCCCCAAATGTCAATCATGCCAAGGTTGAGAACGCCCAGTTTAGAGGGCTTTGAGCAGCGGTGTCATGTGTCATGCTGTGCTTCAGAGATTATACATGAGACCAAGGCAGGAACCTGTTAGACAGTGGTTGCAATTACAATTAACTAGGTGAATTCCAGAATTAGGGCAATAGAAGTAGGAGTAAAGAGAAAATGTTAATTGAGAATTTCATTTTTATACAACTTCTCTACCACTTATCACCTCCTATTTCCCCAAATACGTTATTTGTATTATGCTTATATAAATACCATTCATTTCTGAATCACATAGCATATTATAAATACACTTCCTTTCATGTACAGCTTTTTACCTTCCAAGCTTAATAAGTCCCTCGCTTTACATTTATTTTAATTGCATTGCACAGGAAATACATAAACCAACATCAGGTTGGCAATTACTTTAGGGAGGGGTAAGGAAATATGATGGCATAGGGTTGCTAAATAGTAATCATAACATTTTATTTCTTAGAGGAAAATATCTTTGATTCTCATGCAGCATTAATATTTGTTGTGATATTTTCAGAATTTTCTTATATGGTTGAAATTTTCATATTCATTCTTTCTAATAATAAAAAAAAGGAATTGTGAGATGAGACTTGAACAAGGTGAGATTGGTCAACATTTTCAATTTACTGGGTGTAGAGAGCTAGAAAATAAGGGTGAAAAATTGTATGCTAGTGTTCTGGGCCTAATAGAGTTAGAGTATGGGCATGATGGCAAAGTTATGAATTGCAGAAAGTAGAAAATGGAGTACTTGCTGTTGGGAGAAGGGATGAGCAGGAAAAGATATGCTGAGGTCTGTTTCCTGCAGTACATCTTCATGGTAATTTGTCCATGAGCAAGTGAATGTGGGAATTCAGAATCAAAAGTCAGGACTAGCCTCATGCTCTTAGGTGGCATCTTCTTTTGTGTAGGGGGGGGATCCCTGAAGCCACAGGGTGGCTATGGTCTCCAAGGGAGAATGTCAAGTGAAGAGAGACAAAGTCTGAAGATTGAGCCTTGGAAACTGTCAAATTTTAGGGACTAAGGACACCAAGGAGAGAATCCAGGAGCCTGAAGAGTAGGAGAAGCTTATGTTGCCATGGAAACTAGGGACAGAAGTTCTGAGAAGGAAGAGGTGGACATGGTATTAGAGGCTGTGGAAGAGCAACAGCATCAACTGAGAGGGAGCCACTGGATTCAGTGATGAGCAGTGCGATGGAGAGTCTTAAGAGAGCACCTTCACCAGTGGCCTCTACTCATTCAAAACTGTTTGAGCATAGAGCCATGTTATGGTCCAGTGTAAGGATCTGAGCAAATGAGCTCAACCCTGGCTTCCAGGAGCTCACAGGCTGGCACTTAAAAATGGGCACATTGATAGCTTATAATGCAGCAATTCACCATTTCTATGATAAAAGTGGGCAGAAGGTGTGATGGGATCATACCAGGGAAGGCTTCCCAGTGGAGGTGACACATAATGAAATTTTAAAGGATAAAAGAAAGAAAGATGGACACACGTCAGCCATGTGATGTGGGGTGAGAGTGGGTGGAAAAGGAGACCATTTTCTAGGCAGCAGGATCATCATGAGCAAAATCTTAGATCCAGAGAAACTGTGATGAGATTTAACGGAGCTGGATAGTTCAGAAAGGCTGGAGTGGCAGAGATGAGTCTGGGTGAGCTGTGAGGAACCAGACCAAGGAGGCTGCTGTGTTACAGTATAGCATCAGGTTTTCTCCTGAAATGGACCCAGTAGCAACTGGAACTGTACATTGATGAACTGGCTCCCTGGTTTCTGCTCACTTTTTCATACAGCTGTACAAGCAGCCCATATCCTTAACTCACTCTGTTATTTAGCAGAAACCCCAAAATATCTGTTGAATTAATGAAAATGATGTAAGTAATATCAATAAATCCTAGCCATTCATTAAAGAAAGTGAGCTTATGAATTAGAAATTTAGAACAGGAACAGAGAGGAAGTAGAATACTTAGGATTTGTGTCTGTTATCCCCATTTCAAAAACTGCCCTCATTTTAGGATTACATAAATATATACTCCTGATAGCACATGTTAGCTCTAAAAGTATGAGAAAATTCAAGTCAACTAAAAACCTTTCCCACTGGGATAACCACTGTTGCTTCAGGGGCCGTTTTTTGTTTTTTTTCCTACTCATATAGAGGCATTCATGTATCTACAATCATGTGGATGAGATTCCAGCTTATCTGCTTTTTGGTGGATACACTTGTATTGCTTTGGTTGGAGGTGGGTAGGAAAATATGGAACACGTTTACTTCCTGAAAGAAGTCTCAGATGGAGGAAGACAAGTGAAAACTTCTGAAGAACAGACATAGAGACACAATCGGCAGAAGCCAGAATATGGAAATCTCTTTAGAATACACGGCCAGTTTCTTCAACAAGCCAAGTGCAAAGGAAATAAAAAACAAACAGAAAAGGGAAGCGGGGAATAAGAATCTGTAGATTTTATAAGATTCAAAGACATATCAGGTGCATGCCGACGCTGACCTTATTCAGATAGTGATTTGAATAAATAATTAAAAATTTATAGAATCACAGGGGATATCTGCTCCTGGCCAGGTATTTGATATTAATTTTTTTTTCCTAGATAAGAAATTATACTTTTATTTAAAATCTAAAACTTAAGCATCTTCCTGCTGCATGTTCATTTTATATAATAACAGGAATGACTCAGTTACCTTATAGGCCATGATATCAAAAAATTATATAATAATTTGTCAACCCCAAGTAAAAAAATTCTTGAAGTGCTCCCATTTTCTCTTTTAAATTGTAAAATAAACATATCCCCAGTTCCATTCCAAGGCCTTCCCGTGATATTTAAATCTATGAGAGAAGAAGAAGATGAATCTAATAGTGACTATTTTCTATTATCCTTTTCCACATAAAACATGTATATCTTTGGGTTTAATGTAACTTTTACAATTTGAAAAATTCATCTCCAGAAAATGGGAGAAATGTTATACGTAAATCTCACCCTTCATTGGATTTTAGATGTTCTCTGATGCCATTCTATAAAAACATCCTTTTTTTAAAATTGATTTTATTATTTTTTTAAATACACGACAACAGTGGAATGCATTACAATCCTTATTACACATATAGAGCACAATTTTTCATATCTCTGTGTATAAAGTATGTTCACGTCAATTTATGCCATTATACATGTATATTTTTTGCATTACAATTCTTAATACACATATATATCATAATTTTTCATATCTCTGTTTGTATATAATGTGTGTTGACACCCAATTCAAGTCTTCATACATGTTCTTTGTATAATGATGACCATCATATTCCACCATCCTTGCTAATCCCCTTCCCCCTCCCTTTTCCTCCCACCCATCATCCCCATCTAGAATTAATCTAATCCTCCCATGCTCTCCCTCCATTGATATTAAAAATTTTAATTGTTAATTTTTTATATGCTAATGATGCTGTAGTGTTTTCAATAGGAGTCCTTTATAAAGACTCTGACATACCCATGGACAAAATAATTATATCTAGAGTTTGCCTCCAAATAACCAGGGAGTTGGGGTAGGGTGTGTGATGAGGGTGTATAGGTGAGAGGAAATCAGCCACAAAATGACAATTGTAACATGGTGACAGGTGCAGGGGCGATGGTTGAACTATTCTCTTTATATTTGGGTTTGTTTAAAAGTTTCTGCTGTGAAAGTGTTAAAAAGGAAAGAATGGAGAAAGAGAGAGAAGAAGAAGAAGGAGGAGGAGGAGGAAGAGGAAGAGGAGGAGGAGGAAGAGGAGGGGGAGAAGGAGAAGAGGAGGAGGAAGAGGAGGAGGAGGAGGAAGAGGAAGGAGGAGGAAGAGGAGGGAGAGGAGGAGGAAGAGGAGGGAGAGGAGGAGGAAGAGGAGGGGGAGAAGGAGAAGAGGAGGAGAAGGGGAAGGAAAAGGAGGAGGAGGAGGGGGGGAGGAAGAGGAGGAGGAGGAGGAAGAGGAGAGAGAGGAGGAAGAAGAGGAGGGGGAGAAGGAGAAGAGGAGGAGGAAGAGGAGGGAGAGGAGGAGGAAGAGGAGGGAGAGGAGGAAGAAGAGGAGGGGAGAAGGAGAAGAGGAGGAGGAAGAGGAGGGGGGAAGGAAAAGGAGGAGGAGGAGGAAGAGGAGGAGGGGGAGGAAGAGGAGGAGGGGGAGGAAGAGGAGGAGGGGGAGGAAGAGGAGGAGGGGGAGGAAGAGGAGGAGGGGGAGGAAGAGGAGGAGGAGGGGGAGAAGGAGAAGAGGAGGAGGAAGAGGAGGGAGGAGGAAGAGGAGGAGGAGGGACAGAAGGAGAAGAGGAGGAGGAGGAGGGAGGGAGGAAGGAAGAAGAAAGAAAGATCATAGGAAAAACACAGAGAAAAGGAACTCCCTGAGCACAGGGTCCATCAAGAGATGTACAGAAGCTTCTGCTTTTGAGAATAAGACTTAAAACATCCACTCCGGATAGAAGAGAAAGTAGACACTGGGAACCTGAGAGAGAGGAAAAGAGGTGGAAGGATTTAGTCCTGCAGGGCCTCAGAGTCATAGGCTCAGGTGCAGGGAGACGTTCTTTCTGGGAGCTTCCTATGCGGGCTGTGATAGTTTTCGATTACAATGGAGAAAAGGATCATGAAACAGCACTGGGGGACCCTGCTGGGGTGAGGGAGGATGGATTGGAGATAGATCTGAGCAGCATGGGACATTCGCATCAAGCCCTGGGGTCAGCAAAGGAAGGTAAAGAAAATAGCAAATGTTCCCAACTCTGCTTTTCCTGAAGAGATTTTTCAGTTTCCCCAATGTCCCTAGTTTTTAGTCTGTACCATAAAGTTTCTCGCTAACACATACAATACTATCCATCTAGAAATGGGTGCAGCCCACTGTGTGCTAAGTGTGTTGTGACAACTACCTGAGAGAATTGGTGTTGCCCTCATGTTGTCCAGGACAAAGTCAAGACCCACTGTGCGCCAGCCACGAGCACACTGAGTGAATAAGGCATTCACTAGTTTCTTGACTTCACAATAATCATAATTGTGATGATTGTTACAAAAGTAAGATTAAAAAAGTAGAACGACAGTGTCCCAAAAGGAGATAACTTTCCCTCAGAGGTTTATCTTTATCTCCAAAAAGGAGATAACCTCTCTCAGAGGTTTCCCTGGAGAAAATAATAATAAAACATAGACCCGAAGCAGGGACTGCAGAGAATGGCTGAAATGGCTTGGGGGAAGAACATTCTGGCAGGGAGAAATGAAACATCAGAGGCCTCAAAATCCTCGAGGTTAGATTGGCGAGGTCAGATACTCTTTGAGGTCTTTAGTTAAGTTGTGAGATTTTAGCCTAAGAGCAAAAGAAAACTAAGGAAGAAAGTAATGCTGTCATCTTTATAGTGGACCATAACCCAGCAGAGAGAGGACAGACTGGGTGGAGTTTAAAGACATTCAGAATGTGAGTTCACCCTTCAGGATTTGATGAGTGATAGGTTCAGGGGAAAAGAAAATGGAGGAGAAGAAGACTGGAAGGAGTGTGAGGGAAGAGGAGGAGAGAAGACAGAGGTGGGGTGTAACAAGAATGGCTCTCGAGTCTGGCATGAGGAGTGGAGCTCAGAGTGTTCAGTCCCATATTGAAGGTCATGTTCCCAGCCAGCCAGTGAGAGGGGACTTTCCAAGGCCCAGACACTCAAGCATTACTGACCACCAGGGAACACTTGTGAAATGCTTATGAGACCAGCGTGCCAAAGTGTTTCAGCAAGCCCTGCTCCCCACCCAAGGGAATATTGACAGCTACGGCATTTTAAGGTGATCAATTCAAGACTCCCAGATGAGAGCAGGCAGGGGTGAATGGATAGCTCTCCCTTGTCCCTCACTGAGTCAACCTGCAGCAAATGAATCATGGTTCATGTTGAAAATGATCCCCTCCACCCAGGTTGGATAGGAAGCCTGGTGAAACATGGCTAGAGATTAAGAGGCCTCCTTTGAATCCTGAGTTCCCTTCAATCAGCTTACATGCCAAGACACAAGGTGTGGGGTGGAGTCAAAGACCCAGCTATATAACAAAGCCTACCAGAATCCAAGGCTCTGGTGAGGTGGCCTGAGATTCTTCAGTTGGTCTGTGCCTACAGACAACTACTGAAACAAACCAGGCGTTGACATTCAAACAATTTTTTAGTGTACTTTCTCTAAACCACAGACCAAAAATACAGGAAATTCCTAAAGCATACCTCATCTCATTAAATCCATGCAACAAATTACCTTCCTGTGACGTCAGCCTTCACATCCTGTACTCTTGAACTGAATGAAACAGGAAATCATCCAGTCCAATCCACTCGCATTACAGATAAGAAAACAGACATCTGTAGAGTCTGATTTGCCCAAAGATAAAAAGCAAGTTAATAAGAGAACAGGGACTAAGTGCCCAGACTCCTAGGGCCACATAATTTCTATCAAGCTAGCTTATCTGTTCTGTTTGGTGGTACACCCAAAGTGGCATTCCTGGAAAGAATGTATTCATGCAACAAATATACATTGAGCATCTCATTTATGCCAGATGCTGTTTCACCAGCTCGGGGGTGGGGAGCAACAACAACAACAACAGCAAAATTAACAAGAAAGAAGCATTTTTCTGCCTTGGTGAAGCTTATATTCTAGTGAAAAAGGTAATAAATAAGATAAATGGATATAGTCTAGAGTGTGTTAAATAGTCACAAAGTTTAGGGATTAAAATGACTTCAGGGGAAGGGTATGTAAAATATTTAGAGCAGGGTTAAATTTTAGATACAGTGCCCAAGAAGGCTTTACTCTGAAGCTGTCTTTGGAATAAAAGCATTAAGGAAGTGAGGGTGCTAGGCATGGAGACCTTCAGGAGAGACTGTCTCAGGAAGGAGGGAACAAGGGAAAGGGCTCAGAGGTGGGGGCACCTGCAGTGTCAGTAATAGCAAGGAAGCTGACAATGGCCTCTAGGAAGGGATTGAGATGTGAACCCAGGGAGAAAGTGGTTCAGCCCATCCATGACCCTGGGAGTCGGGTAAAGACTTGAGGTTTCTTTTGATTAAAATGTGAAGTCATGAGGGAGGGAGGACTAAGTGGCATTCATCAGGTTGGTGTATTGTAAAATAGGGTAAAGGGGTCAAGGGCAGAAACTCAGGGAATAGTTAGGAAACTGTTGCAATAAATTAAGCAAAAGCTGGTTGTGGGTTGGGTCAGAATGGTAGCAGAGGGTTTGGTGAAAAGTAATTGAATTTTAGATTTATTTTGAAGGTAGATCAAATGGGATTTGCAAAAAAAAAAATACTGGAAGTAGGAAATGAGAGAGAGGAGTTACAGACTGTATCAAGACAACTAGAGAAATGGAATTGCCATTAATAAAGCATGTTTTGAGGGGTAGGGAGAATTTCATGAGCTCATTTTTAGACATATGCCTAATTTAAAATGCTTATTAAACATTCAGGTGGAAATGTCAAGTAGGAAGTTAACTATGTGAATCTAGAGTTGAGGGGAGGAATCCAGGCTAGGACTATGTATTTGCTTGCATATGGATGGTATTTAAAGCAAGGGGACTGATGAGATCAACTAGGAAGTGAGCAGAGATGTAACACAGAAGTATTTCAGGGACTGAGCCTGGAGCACGTCTACCTTCGGGTGTCAGCTAAGAGTCCAGGCCAGCATCCAGAAATGTGGGAGAAAATCAGGGGAGTGGGGCATCAGGAAGTGAGGGTTTCAGGAAGAGGAATGACACCTTGTGTCAAACACTGCTGGAAAAACAAAACAAAACAAAACCAAACAAAAAAAAAATAAGATTAGGAGTGAGAAATGTCCACTGGACTTAATGTAAAAGTCATTGTTCATTGTGATGAGAACAGCTTTTGCAAAATGAGAAGAAAAACATCCCCAGTTGCTGTGGGTTGAAGAGAGAATGCAAGGGGAGACTGACTTTAGGCACACCTTTCAGGGAGGGCTGTTGTAAGAGCAGCAGAGGAAAGGAGAAAACATGGTAAGAACAGTTCTTTGTATGCTAATGGCAGTGATCCAACAGAAAAAAAAAGGGGAAAATGACACAGGAAAGAGAAAATAAGAAGTGTTGCTGGAATAAAGCCCTGTGTTGGTGAGAGTGTCACGATGTTCTTTTCCAAATACTTCATGTTCATTAAATGGGAAGCAAGGTCAGAAGCAGATGTGGGAGAAAGTGTTGGGGATTGGAGAAGAAATAAAAAAAAACATGAAATGATTCCCCCTCCCGGGGGAGTGGGAAGAATGGACCAGAGAAATAGAGAATGATTGCTAGGTAGCACTAGGCACTTACCTATTGATCAGAAATTTAAAGAGAGATCGGTCATTTGGTTGGGCTTATTTTCTAGTCTTTTTTGTTCAAGTTCTGATGCTGAGTGGGTGGAATTGGGTCTGTCCAGGATTGTAGTTTATGTAAACCTATACAATACATTTAGAAGTTTAGGATGTGGAGAAGGGAATTAAGGGTGTTAAAGAGGAGGACTGTGGTGACTGATCATATAACTTAAGAGGGTAAAGAGGGGACGAGGCCATAGGGTAAGGGATAGGGGAGAGTATGTGAGACAGAGGATCAATAATTTGAGAAAATTGAGGACTTCTAGATGCCTGGAGCTCAGGGAATGAGCTAGAAATACAGGAGGTGGTAAGTAGGCTTGAAATGGATGTTTTTGAGAATGTGAAGTGGTATGACCTAACGAAGGCTAAGTATGATCATGCAAATGGATTGACAAGGGATGACAGGGTCATTAGAGGAAAGGAGTTAAAGATCCAGGTGTCCAGCGTACTGGAATGACAATTTCTGTCAGTGCCTGGGCATGATTCAGAGCCAGGGAACCCAGGACATTAGAATTAAAGTGGAATTCCTTACCAGGCACTCTTTATCTGCTGCATACCCAGGACCATTCTTTGCTCCTATCTTCTGCTATTATTATTCAATTATTTACTCAAAACTGGGCAGAATTGCTTGTATTTACTGAAAGTCACTTCCCCTTGCCCCTCTATTTCCATTTAAATTAAAAATGTATATATATATAAAATACGTAAAAATATTATCACTAAACAAGTAAACAGTAGTAATGCTTAACTATATAGTGATATATATATATATATATATATATATATATATATATATATATATGTATGTATATGGAGAGAGAGAGAAAGAGAGAGAGAGGGAGAGAGAGAGGGGAGAGAGAGAGAGAGAGAGAGAGAGAGAGAGAGAGAGAGAGAGAGAGAGATTATTTATGGAGAGAGAGACTTATATTCTCCTCAAAGTTAACATGGCCGTGTGAATTGCTTTGGCAAATGAAGTATGAGTGAGGGTGACAAGGGTCACTAGAAGGGAATACTTAGCGGCCAGGCTTACTCTTCCTCTGTCATTTTGCGCTTGGAAGCATGTGTTGACATAGAAGTAGTTGTCATATAGACTTGCCTTGGAGACCCAGCTACATTGGCAGTACCCTCTGTGTGAACAAGAAATAAACCATGTTGAGATTTGGGTGTGATTTTCCAATATAGCATAGCCTAACCTAATCTGGCTGGTATTTGTACCACTCTTCGGTTGGCCCTGTGTCATTTGTCATGATACAGAGATGAATGAAGTGCCATATGTGCCCTCAAGGTGGCAGAGGAGAGGTCTGATACTAGGAACAATGAAAAAAAAAAAAAAAAAAAAAAAAAGAAAGGAGCTATAAGAGACCATGGGAAGGCTTCAAGAACCAAACATGGACCTCGTGTTCTCTCACCTTTGTGTGGCATTTGAAGTCCTGCACAACTAGGTGTTTTTCTCACTTTTCTGAATCTCCATTTTAGTTCCTGGGCTCCAATCAACAAATATGTACCGAGTGTCAGGTACCATGCCAAAAGTTAAATGCAGAAGTCAATGAAGCAGACAAGCTTGCTGTCCTCGTGGGACTAATAGTTTAGTAGAAAGGATGTTAAATAATTAATTTGCCAAGTGAGTGCTAAGAAAGAGTAAGTACAACAGCAAACCTAACCTGGATTCACCCAGGAAATTAGCAGCAGAGGAGGCAGGAACTCTGTCAATCAGTGGATATGATAGACTCCAGTGTCCTTGTGTGAGAGAACACCTGGTCTGCTCAGGAGTTTGAAGGTGATCTGGAGTAGTGTGAGGAAAGAGAAGGAGGGATTAAGTTGGGGAGGTGAGGCAGAAGAAGTGAGTGTGGGCAAGAGTCAATCATCGAAGGCTTTTTCAACCAAATCCCCAGGCTAAGAGATTTGGATCTTAATCCCAAAGACAAAGAGGAAGCAATCTAAAAGTCACATTCCAAGAAGGCAATTTTTTTAAAAAAATATATTTTCTAGTTATACATGGATGCGATATCTTTGTTTTGTTTATTTACTTTTATGTGGTGCTGAGGATTGAACCCAGTGCCTCACACACAGGAGGTAAGCGCTTTACCGCTGAACTACACCCCAGCCACCCAAGAAGGTAAATTTTACAAAATTGCATTTTTAAGATTGCTATAGCAATAAAGTTCAGAACATTTTTTGAAGGGAGACTGTCAGTACAGGTAGAAATGGGAAGAAAACTCCTGTAATCAGCAGATAAGAGGAGGTGGTGGCTTGGAAAAGATGGTTTTTAGGAAGTGTTAAACATCCAAATATGGTTTTTGAGCAAAATTCAATTTAATATGTGATTACTGTTGACATAGAAGGTGACGAAGAGGGAACATTTAAAGATAATTCCAGTTATCTGGGTATAGTAGTACCATTGCCCATAAAGAAGCTTATTCCTGGTGATTGTGGAAGAGGAAATTAAATTTAAGCCATGAAAATCCAAAAATATTCAAGTGCACCCATTTCTCTAAGGATATAGCCCTCTGTATGTTGTATTTATTTCTTTCACTCAATTGCTAAAAGTGTAGGAGCAGAAACCATGTCTGATTCTTTCATATGATTCACCAGTCCCCTACTGCCAAGCATCAAGGCTGGACTTTGCATCAAATGAGAACAAAAACATGCTTACCTGATGAGCAAAATGGGCCAGTTTGGTTCCTTAGGCCCCGGTTGGAAGAAGCTGCTCACCTAACCTCCAATTCAGGTCTCATTGCTGATTCCTTGAGTCAAACCACTGTGGCTTGCAAGTTGTACCCAGATTTGGTTCACCTGAGGGGGGTGCACCAGTCGTAATTTCTTAGTCAAACTGAACTACTTGTATTTTTCTGACTTGGGAGATTGTCTTTAAAAATGCATTAAAATTATATATATATACTGTTTTGACTCCTTGGGAGATGTTATAATACATCCTGTTTCAATAAGCTGCAAGTATCTGGAAATCAGAACTCTTTCGGACAACAATTTTACTCAACACACCCTTCACCTCCTTTAGACCTCGGAGGAAAACAGAAAAAAGAGCTAGTGCAAAATGACTATATTCATCATGACCTGTGCAATGTAGTTTATGGGCTTTGGAATGGACTGATGTCTATTTTAAAACACATAGGTGCCAAAGGATGACTGAAATATCACCATGAGTACAGTGTTCTTCTGCTGAAGTCTTTGGTTCCTGCTGAAAGACAAATCCGTCTCACTTCCCCTCAACTCTCTCCTCCCAAAAGTGCTGGGATCATGCCTCTGGCTATTTGCATTCATTTATACTTAAGTTCAAATAAGATTTAGGTTCTTTCTTGAGAGCAGGATTGCTTTATGAAAACCATCTGGTGTTGTAGCAGGGACACAAGACTAGAATCAAAAGTCTGGGGGCTTTGCACTTTGTGCTTTTGGGGAGATAAATGAACTATTGGGATTCAGTTTCATGGTAGACTCTGATCCACGCCCTGTACCCGATAAATCCCCACAAAGTCTTTAATAGCGAGTTTCCACGTGTAGGTCCAAAAAACCATTTCTTCTTCTTCTTCTTCTTTTTTTTTTTTTAATAAGAAACATCTTCCCATTTTCCCCAGCCAAGAAGTGAAGTCTCAAGCAGTATGAGTCATCAGAGCAACTCTCTCCCCCAGCCAGAGCTGAGCAGGTAGGGATGGACCCTAAATGTCAGCTGGAGCAATCACATGCTGGATTCCAGAACGTTGGGATGGTGGTTGAAAGGTGACGGCTCCTCTGTGCTGGTGAGTGCAGCTGGTCCTTGCTGCCTGGGAGCCACAAGACACCCTTACTCTTTTTTGAGCTAATTGGGGAGTCCAAAAATATGATCTGTAGAGAGAGGGAATGAAGCAGAGGTACCAAGAAACCCAAGGAACAGAGACTGCGTTCCTGCCAGCATTCCAACTCCTTATTCCAGACTTTTTCTGCAATCTAGGAGTAATTTCTCTGGGAGTTCTCAGAAACTCCCATATCATTATAATCTCCCTCTTTTGTCTCAGCTAGTATAGGGTGATTTCTATTCCTTAAAAGTAAAATGTCCTATTGGGTCAAGCATTGGAGTCACTAGGGCTGGGGAAAGAATCCCCCATCCCTCAGGAGTGATGAGGCAGAAGCATAGTCCATTGGAAAGTCTGCTTCCTGCTGCTGGATTCCTCTCCATTGATTTAACTAAATCCGGAAAACATTCAAATCTAAGGGACATTTTTGCTCTGACCTTCTTTGATCTTTTTACAGCATTCAACATCTTAACCAACCCTAACATTTTTTTCCCCCAGTACGGCATTTTTATTTGTCTTATGCTTTAATATTTTATAGCTACATTAAGCTATAATTAAGGTACAATGAGTAGCACATGTTTAAAGTATAAAATTTGATGAGTTAAATACACATGTATACCTGGGAAGCTGTCACCACAATCAAGATAACGAACATCCCCATCACTCCTGAAACTTTCCAGTTGCCCCTTGAAATCTGTCCCTCTGCTATCCCCCACCCTTTTTAGGTTCCCTGGAGACCACCAATGTGCTTTCTGTCATGATGCATTAGTTTGAATTTTTTAGAATTTTATATAAGTAGAATTAGAGAGAGTGTACTCTTTTTAGAAACCAGTCCTCCAGTGAATGTTTGAGCACTTAAGCTCTGGTGACACAACCAAGAAATGGACAGACACAGCTCCTGCTTGCTGTCAGGGAGGTTCAGTCTACCCAGAAAGACAAACACTGAAGAAATAATTATAATAAAGCCTGCTGAGAATTGACAAGAGGAGATGCATCCATGGAGGTGCACACCAGGAGGATCCAACTTAGGAGCTTAGAAAGGATGTGAAGATCAAATAGGAGAAAGGCCAAGAAAAAGTGCAAGGGTGAGGGGAGATCCAGACAGAGGGCACAGAGTAAGAGAAGGTCCCGAGGAGGAAACATGGCCTATTTAAGGAATAGTGCCAAGAGCAGCGTGGCTGGAGACTTCCAGGCGAGGAGCAATTCACAGCTGCCCTTATGACAGGTTCTTTTGTTCTTCATATCTGAGAAATTTCTGTCTCCTGATCCTCATACAATCTCTCCACTGGTGCCTTGTCTCCTTTTCTCTCATTGCCAAGAAATCTTCACCATTATGGTTGAGACAAAGAAAAAATTAAAATTAGAAAGGGAATTGAATTGCCCAGACTTGGCTCACTGGAGCCAGGGTGTTATGACAACTCAGCTCTTCAAAGTTCAAGTGCAATGTGTCTGTATGCCCAGGTGGTTGGACAGAGCCTCCAGTACCCAGTGCTGTGGAGCACCGGACACCATAGCAGACTCAGGTATGGGTAGAGATCAAGGACAGGAGACTTGTCAACTGTCAAGGTCACAAGGCTGAAGGAAGTGTTCAGTGACACATAGACAGCCCCATGCCACTTAACACTTGATTACCTACTGGCAGCGAAACCTCTTTATGCCATGCCTTACATTTTTCTTCAACTTAATGAAGTAATTAATGCTATAAAAAGCTATGAAAGTATAAATGTAAGAAAGCATGTTGCATAATTAATAATATATGCATATGCATGGCAGGGTGTTTCTTTCTGGCATACATATGCATGTCATTAATTGACACATAATCACTTTGTTTAACTGCCAAGGTATTGGTACGAGTCACACTGCCTATACAGCAACTGCCAGCCTGACTCCAAGGGTGTGATCACACAGGAAGACCTGCAGGGACCAGGCCAAAAGGTGTGGGGCTGGAGAAAGGCAAGCAGACTGGCTTCCGGAGTCATCACTGCGCTAACTCCCTGTGGGACTCTTGTTATTTTTCTCTGGGCCTGAGTCTCCTTATTTGTAAAATTGAGGATTGGACTGCATCAGTAGTTTATTTAAATAAAACAGCCTATCTCTTATTCAAACAAAATTTCAATTGGAAACTGATCCATAAAATATAAAAGCAAAAACTCCAGTTAAGTTTTGGGCAGGAACTTTCCTCTAGTTCAGTGTTATCTTCCTCTATCCTCCTTTTGTGCCCCTCAAGCCTCATTGCATTTGAGGGGCACTAGGTCACTGAAGAAATACCCCCAGTTATTTTTTTGTTTTACTCTTTTAGGAATATCAGCTGCAGAGGGGTACATTAGTTCACACGATATATTGGGGAATCCTAGGTGGGGATTCAAGAGACCTGGATCACACATGGACTCTGTTCCCTATGAGCACCGTGATCTGACACCAATATGTATGCATCATTATATCATTATTACTTTTATCAACATTGGTGGTAGAAAAGAGCTAATTATGATAGACAGTGTTTTTAACATAGTGAGTAGCACAGCAGTTGGGTTCAGTCTGCATCCTTAGCCCTGAAAAACAGAATCTCTTTATCTCTCCACCATCTACTTCACCTTCAGAGCACTTGGACATATTAATATATAATATCTAATTTAATATCTCTGTACAACAAGAAGGGTCAAGGATTTTTTTTTTCTTGACAGATAAGAACAACATGCCATACAAGTAGAGTGGAGACTGGTATAATATCACACCCCCAGGACCCACTTCCTTCAACAACACATTACCTACCTACATTTACCATCCATTTAATCCCTACCAAGGGATTAATCTACTGATTGGGTTACAACATTTATCATGTTAATCTTTCACTGATGAAATCTCCTTCCATTGTCCCACATATGAGCTTTTGGGAGGACATCACACATTCAAACCATAGCAGGACCCTTATCAGAGAATTCTGCAGATTGCATGAGAGAAGAGATCAAATATAATATTGATATTAAAATGCTTTGAGAAGTTAATACATCTTTACAAATACCAAGCTTAATTGTACTTTCCAAAGACAGCCCTAAATGAAGCAACAGTATGGATAAATGATCACTAGCGTTAAATGGAATTTTAGCAGGGCCTTCAAATTTTCCATCTCAGTTTTGATTGAAGTGTGAAAAAATAGATACCATATATTCAAGTAAGAATATTGTATAGTATTCCCCAAAAGAAGATGGCAGAAAAAATGGCTTACAATCCTGAGTTACCCATTCAGTTCAGCCTATAAAGTTGGACAGTCTGAGAAATGGAGAACAGAGAGATTGAGAGAGGATTTGGAGAAAGAAATATTAATGTGCTTTGAATCTTCCTACTGTGGGGAGTAATGGGCACGAGTCTGCCCTTCACCTAGGTAGAGGCCTTTTAGACTAGGAAGGAAGAGCAGCTGTGTTTCTGGTGCAGTCAGAGGAATTGAGGAGTGGGGATAGGGAAAATGACAGTAGACTGCTTATCATTACTCAGAAAAGGATTGGCCACCTCCTCCAGGGCCAGAGTGAAGGGAAGGCTGTAGAGCTGGGGATGAGACCATGCTCTCACAGCAATATTCTCAGGGTTCCTTTGCCTTAAAACCAAATTTCCCTGGACCAAATGTGAGCCATGCATGATCAACACTGGGCTGGGATCGCCTTCAGCATTTCCAAAAGGGCTTCTTGAAGAAATGAAGGGGAATTTCCCAAAAGAGGCAGAAGAGATGAAATCTCAAGGAATGAGAAGGAGCTGGAAGTATTGAGGCAAAACAGAGATGCACTAACCCTCTTCCTGGGAATTGTAGATGTCAGATATACGTTAATAAAAGCTCACTGGAATCCCACTTGCAAAACAAACAAACAAAACAAAACAAAACAGAAACAAAAAAACAAAAACAACCACAAAATAGTACTCACAAACTGATCCCAAGTCAGGGAAATGCAGTGTCAGAACAGCACACCATTTTCCAGAACTCTCCCATTCCACTCTCCCACCGCCACCCTAGTCTTGCAGAGATCAGGAATCAGTTGGAGGAAGGGTTTAAGCACAAGATGGTGGGGCAAGAGATCACAATTCATCCATGATCTGTTTTCCTGCCCATGGTTTACAACTTGTCATCTGTGAAGGTATGGTTTGGGTAGAGGGAGAACTTTTCCTTTTAAATTTGAAGTTTTCACTATCACATAAGACTGGTTTGAGAACATGCAAACAACCTCAGGAAAGCCGCGAGGCTGCTGTGAGCAGGGAGGATAGGAAAGGCAACAGAATACAACAGACACTAGTATGGCAATATGTAAAACAGTGGATGTGTAACCGATGTGATTCTGCAATCTGTATACAGGGTAAAAATGGGAGTTCATAACCCACTTGAATCAAAGTGTGAAATATGATATATCAAGAACTATGTAATGTTTTGAACAACCAATAAAAAAATTAAAAAAAATAGAGTTGCTTGATAATATCTCAGCTCATGCTTCACTTTTTTACCAGGTGCTCAACGACATGTTGCTGAAGTCAGATCTCCTTTTGTACACATGGTTAGAGAAATTTGTTACTTTGTTTTTGCTGTAATCTGAGAAAGAATTTAAGAAATCAGTTGTGGACAAGGTTGAACAGTTCACTATCCACACTGTAAAATTGTAGAGGCATGTACCCTGTGCTGAAAAATACATGTTTTTAATATTCCATTTGCTGACCATAATTATCCCTTTTTGTTTTAAACCTTTGGTTTCTGATGCAATTAACATCCCTATGGCTGGGTCACATGATGTCATCCTTAGTCATATATGCCCTAGGCTAAAGGACAGGAAGCCTTTCTGAATATAGGCTTTGATGGAAGAGAAGAGGTGGATGGCCATAGGCTGGGGTGGTGGGAGTTAAAAAGTACGCTTAAAGGAGAAAATACTAGGATGACACAGACAAGCTCTTCCTCCTTGTAATGGACTCAAATAAGCTCCAGTGTCCTATGTTTCTCTACTTTCCTTTGAATTCCTCTAAGCCATATTAGAGAAGAGAAGCTGAATTTAACAATTACATTATAGCATCAGAATATCAGAAATGAACCTAAGGGTCATTCAGAATTGTTAAGGTAACTGTGTCTCGCTTTGCCTGTCAATTCTAAAATGAAACTGAGAGACTGGGGAACAGGGTTGAAGAGGGCTGCAAGGTCCTACCCTTACCAGGGGACTCAGGATTAGATCTCTAGGGGAGAGGACTAAACAGAAGTCATCTCTTTTCCAGTCTGGATTGCCACAATATGCATGCACCCAGTTTCTCCTGCTCTTGCCTAACTCTCTCCAAAGCTAGGGCTATTTGACTTCCAGGTGCCTTCTCCATAAAACAGTAAGAATATTGTTTGTATTATAGGATAGTATGAGGTGTAATGAGCTAATATATAAAAAGTGTCAACACATACACCCAGCTTACACTAAATACACAGTGAATTGTATTTATTCAGTGTTTCAGTAGCTTTACAAGACAAGTTTTATTCCCATCTTTCAGGTAACTTTAAGAGATTAGAAAGGGTTCTAACTGTGAAGCACAACACCATACAGTTGTGATTTTCCAAGTTAAAGTTTGAGTATCTGTCTTTTCTGGCTCCAAAGCTGCTGCTTTTCCCACCGCAGCCCCCTTTCATCATGGGAGGCATGTTTCAAGTTGGCCAAAACTGGATTTTACTGAAACCTCATATTCACTGGTTGTTTTCCTATACATACATACTCATGATAAACTTTCCTCTTGTTCACTTATAGGAAGCACTTTTATGGCTTTACTTTGCCTTATCTAAAGTGCTATTGTCACTTCTCTTGCACTTTGGGGCCATTATCAAGTAAAATAAGGGTCACTTGTAAACAAATACTGTGATAGTGTGATGGTTGAGCAGAAAACTGAGATGACTATTACGTTACTAAAAGGCAGGTACTGTATACAGCATGGAAACACTGGATAAAGGGATGATTCACATTCTAGGCAGGAGGGAGTAGAATATTTTGAGATTTCATCATGCTACTTAGAATAGTGTACCATTTAAAAATGATGATTTGTTCATATCTGGAATTTTCCATGTAATATTTTCAGACCACAGTTGACCACATGTAACTGTGTATGTAATGTAATGATTAATGATGAGGATTAACATGTAATGATTAAGGAAGGGAGCACTGTATATTATTCTGCCTTCTAGGAAATAAAACTTCATCCTTTATATTATAGCCTTGGAACTGGCTTGCCCATCATCTCTTAGATTATGTGTGTCTATAGAAACTGACCTGTTTCTGGAACTCTACTTACAATTGATATCCCTCATCCAATAACTAAGTCTTGAAGATTGATTTCTTGCTTGGACTAGGATATAGTATCGATCCCTGTCCCCTCAGGTAACATGTACAGGGATCTGTTCTTCTAGCTGTTGGGCCAGTGAGTTATATGGCTCATTCAGTGATTATTGATGGAGCCCAGCAGTAAGCAAACAGTTATAGCCTGTGTCCTAATGGAGTTTATAATCTATTGGGAAGGCAGGCATTGGACAAGTCACACAAATTTCTAAGTATGAGCTTTGATAATTGATATGAAAGAAAAGCACAGGGCATAACAAGGGACTCTGACCTAGTTTGGGGAGTCAGTTTTTGAGCCTTTTAAACCATATCTCTTTACTGATATTTTGGGGATGAGAAAAATCATCACCTCATGCTGGTGTTACAAGAATTAAATGATACGATAGTTGCAAAGCACTCAGCACAGTGTCTGGCACATGGAGCATTCTCAAATGTTAGCAATGGCTGCCATTGTCATCATTTTTAATATTCTTATTTTCTATATCACAGGCATTTGTATTGAGACCTGCAGGTGCTGGAAACTTTAGCCAGGAATTTCTCAGTTCTCACCTGACTCCCTTTCCTTTTCCTGCATGGCTAAATCTCAGTATACCAAGTATGGAATGTTACGGTCCATTTCAAAGAGCTAAGATAGGTAAGATGTTGAAGGTCACTCAGAAACTAGAGGCTGAGAGCAAAACCTGTTTATTAACTCCCCCTCTATTCTATCACATCACATGTCCTGTTATAATTCTTCATTTCAAGGTTATACTCAATGAAGAATAAATTTTCAAAAGTTGAAAAAACATAACATACAACAATCAAAACTCTAGCTATGCAACACAGCTTTAGGAATGTCTGTTTTTTTTTGCTTCCTTCTATTCCATAACCAAGAGTTTAAGCAGACTGGGCTATCATGGGCACCTTGTGATGTCTTTGGTTTCATCAATTGTTTGAACTTGAGGTCCTTTCACCTGAATTTTCTCAGTGGGAATCCTATCGGGAAAGTCAATGACAGATTGAGAAGACGGGGCTGTGCAGATCAAAAAATACGATTTGATGCTTGTTTTTAATTCCTAGCTTCAGAACCAAGCAGAGCAGAAAACAAACGTGAAATGAGAAAGATAAAAGGATGCAGATTAAAATAGTGGGGGGGTGGCCAGGACAGGAGAAGCTTGGAGCAGTAGCAATTGCCACAATTCAAAATGTTGGGCAGAATTCCCATCTGTGTGGTGGGAGCAGCGTTTCCCAGGTCTCTTGCAAACCTACCAGATAAACCCACACGTGGGCCTCGTCCACAGTGACTGATCACGGACTTTCTAACAGTTCAAGGAATGAAAGCTTTGAATGAGACTTGCTTATTCAAGGAGAAGCAATAGCAATTTTTATTTCTTGCAGCAGCTTGAGATCCAATTCTCCTTTATCATTACTGTACTTAAAGAGGACAAGCAAGCCAGCCAGCTGAGCACACACGGCTGCCTACACAAGGAGAAAGGCCCCTCTTTGCTCCTAGTGTGTACCAAGGGTGAAAATCCACAACTACCTTCCTTCAAGTTTTGCTCCACAGGTTGTCAACCATTTGGTAAGCCTAGACAAAGCAAACATGACTTTGTCAGTAGATTCCATACTCTTTGTCATTAACACGTTGGCTCATTCATTCACCCATGTAGCAACTGAGCTCTTGCCGAGCCTGATTCTAAGCACAGGAGAGTGCAGAAAAATACAAGAGACAAAGACATTGCTCCATTACACTCACTTGAGCTTACAGTTTAGTGACCTTGGCTCATTCACCAGTCTTATATTTACTGAAAACCTTTTATTTGTAAGGATTTATTCCACCTCTGGGGAAATAATTATGATTTAGGATATGGACCCTGCCATCTACAGATACCAAGAAGTCAGGCAGATAATTATATCACAAAGTGACAGGGACAGTATTGGAGACAGGTTTGAGAGGGAAAAACAACTTGGAAAACACAGGAAAAAATAGGAAATGAAATTTCTCAAAAGCATTTCATCTTTCGGTTTCATAGCTATTTATTCATGCAATAAATAGTTGAAAACATCAAAATGCTTTGAAGAATATCTGGTACACATAAGCCCTAGATAAATGTTAGCTTTGGTTGTTATCCATATAATTTTCAGCCTGACATGGTCTTAGGCTCCCAGTAATGGTTGAAATGTAGAGACTACCAAAGCTATGAGAAAAATGAGATCAGAGAAATTAAGTAAATTTTCCAAGCTGGGAGTGGAATACGAATATCCAGACACCTAGTCTGATTTCTCTCCAATACGGTGCTGTTGCACATACTACGAACATAGCCGTGGAACTCATTGCGTAGTTCTCTATTTTTAAAAATGAATAATGAGTTTTTAACACGCTCTTTGTAGACAAGCCCAGAGAGCAAACGTGTCTGAATTCATCCTTTCTCAGCTGTATCAGACCCAGAAAATTCTCTTGGAGTAATGCTCAGAGAGAGAAAGCTTGGGATTCTGTTACCATCTGTTCTAAGTAAATACCACCACGGGCCTTTATTTAGCATCTCTCCTCCCAGGAGCTTCATGTTGGGTTGAGGGGAAAAGGATACCAGGACACAGGGCAGTCAGCCAAGGTCAACTGGCAAATAGATAAAGAATAAAACCAAGGCCAAGGCCATTCACAGTCTCTGATAAAACCACAGAACCCGCTGAACACACCAGCACATGGGTTTGGAAAAACCCTGCAGAACACAATTCCTCAATCCCTACAGCAAAGCAAATCCAAATACAGTTTGGATATTTAAATCCATGCATATCTTGTCTGTGGGCTATGTTTCCAAAGGCAAATATTGTTGAGCGAGTCATTCGTCATGCTGTGCTGTGGGTGGCAGAAGGTTGAGGGGACTGGGACCAGAGCCAGGGATGAGGAATATAGCACTGAGGAGACAGAGGGTGTTGAGGGAGTGATGGGGTCTAAAGCTGGGAAGTCAGGTCATAAATGTTGCTGGGTAGAGCAATGTAGGGGGTTCAGAACTTGTGCAACCAAGAACCCACTAGAAACACAGTCTTTGAAGTTTGATGGCTCCAGATTCAGGTGGAACACCCGGACACTGAGCCCAGTTAGGCAAACCACTACACATTACCAGCAGCAAGAAAGGGACCACCACATGGAGACCCAGCCTCACCTCCCTTCCCTTCTGTTTTGTTCCATTGAGAGCCCAACTGTAAACAAGCTGACCACAAGTCTCTAGGAGGTGAACTTTCATCTGTGATTTAGTCAAGTTCTTGTGCAAGGGTAGGGACAGGTAAAGCTTTGACTGTGGCAATTTTATGATGTTTAGCTTCAATGAAAAATCTTCAAGGAGTGAGCTCTTAGTAAGAAATGGAAAGGGAACATTTATTCATTCATTCAAATATTTATTCAGCACCTTCTATGTGCCAAACACTGTGCTAAGTTACTGGAAATAGAACTGGCAGACAAGAGCAGCCATAATCTCTGCCCTCAACGAGTCTGCAGACTGGTTGGGAAAACAGGTAAAAACCAAAGAATTACCAATGAAAAGAGGGAAGACTAGAGGGAGGGGAAGGGGGGAGAGAGAGAGAGAGAGAGAGAGAGATGCCAGGGTGCTCTAAAGTTTGTGGAAAAAGAAACTAGAATGGGGAAAAAAAAAGAATATTCAAATTCTTCTGCTAATGGACTTTAGTGGGCCGGGGGGAGTATATCAAGGATAATGGCTAGCTTATTTCAAAGTTTAAATTTTGTGATTAACTAATGGACTCATAAAGCAATTGACACCTGGCAGTAGGACTCACATTTGCTTAAAGTTCTGGACCTTGTCCTGAAGAAGATATATTGAAAGAGCTCTGAATCTACGTAAGGTTTTGATGGGATTCCTCCTGTGGTTCACATGCTTTGCATTTGCTTTTTTAATACCAAGAGGGCACCACTATTATTTTCAATTAAAGGTGGGGAAATTGAGACTCAGATGGATAACAGGGTCACTGACAGCCGGATGGTTTTATCTTTGCCTGACTGCTGAGCCCACCCACTCTTCACATAGAAGTCCTACACAAAAACATACAAGAAGTATTTTGGAGACCAGTCATCAAAAGACCTGAACGGCAGACATGTGTGTATGCAACCATAAATATATATTGTTCAAAACTTCCATGTTTTAGTAGTATATGCTAAGCGTTCCATGTACATAGACTGAAGTTACTAATATTTCAAAGACCTAGATATGAAAATGTACCCAGACCTAAGCCACAGGGAACATAAATTTAATCTTTTGTTTTTGTTATTGTTGTTTAGACTGCCCTTCAGTATCTTAAACCTGTGTTCAGGGCATCATATGGACATCAGTTATCACAGTATGGTAATGGGCTTGATGTACTACTTAACAGAGTGTGACCAAGTCATAAAATCCCAATATTTAAAAACCACCAAGGTCTTTAATTATCATTTCCCCCCACCCTGGGGTTTGTCAAACTATGTTCCACAAGAAATTTAACTCTATGACAGTAGAAGATACAAACCCGGTAAACTAGGTGAATGAAACACACACACACACACACACACACACACACACACTTATTTGATCAAATAAATTCAAGAAACATTGCCTTTCTTAAGACCATCATGGATCTTCTCAGGACCTATAATACAGCAATGGGAATGTAACACTACAAAGGACAGAAGAATAAACAGGATTTTTAAAAATTTACTTATCTATGGAATGGAACATAGTATCCTTTCCTGGAATAGGTTTTCAAGACAAAAATACAGTTTTGTAAGAGAGATTATTCCAAGATGCTTGTTTCATGCATACATATATAGAAAGAGTGATTAGGTTTCCTTTCACCAGAGGTTTCTCCCAGTTTTTGGCAAAAGTAGGCCCAGGATCTTGGATTTAAGTCACCACTCCCAACCTTTCCACACTTTCTATCCTGAGCCGACAACTCATATTTTTCAGTGTGTTTGGGGGATGGAAACATATCGTGTTCAAATCTAGCTTTTCTTTTATTCCCCCCTCACCTGTTCTAGGATCAGAAATTCAAATGGCAAAGCTCCATAAATAATAGCTCACTCAGGTTCAAGGAAAATAAAGGGAATAAAGAGGTATGATTTTAAGATTATTCAAAGACATAAATAATTTTCTATTATTGCCTGAGTCTTTGAGGACATAAAAGTTCCCTGGGGCTTTTATCTCCTGGTCTTTTAGGTCCTTGTTACTATCCATGGGTCTCAGAGGGGGCGGTGCATGGAAGCTGGATGGCACCATCAGAACTGCTGGTGATTTATGTAGAAACCCACTGTTCCTCCGGCTTTTCTACTATGGCATTTTTTTTTCTTTTGCTCCAGTCTCTGTGATTATGAAATGTCACCGTGGAAACAGTTCAATATTCTCTTAAAAATATAAAAGCAACCGAAATGAAAAACTACTCAGAATCTCAAGTCTAAGCTCTCTGTAGAAGTGAGTGGATTGATTTTGTTTAGGGCCATGAGAATGCTTGTCCTCTAAAAATAATCTTGCTTCCACTGCCTGATTAGGCCTCTGAAATTCCACCATTAAGGAGGCACGAGGCCCCTATTAGAGGCACAAATGCCAGCAAGCAACTTAGTGGAAATGCAGCGACAGCTAAGGGAGAATGCAGACTTACAGAAACAGAGCCAGGTTCAAGAGCATGTCTCAAAATTTGCTTGATAACACCCACGTATCTCTCCCTGGCTGGCCAGCATTCTGTACACATTAGAGTATTTTATTAGAGTTAAATCTAGACACCCAGAAGGATGAGTTTGATGAAACGACATACACAGATTTAACTTACTAAATAAAACTATGCTTATTTGGTGAACCAGAGAGATGGTGAGGCCCAGATCCACTAGGGAATTAAAGTAGCTGCCTTTCAGATCTTATTCTGGACTCACCCTCTGCCTGCCTGGGAGTCAGTAAGAGTCAGAGGAAGTCCATATGGTATTCCTGAGAAGGACTCAGCCCCCAGGGTTCTCATGATGGGAACTACTGATACATTAGACTCTCGTGGGTTAAAGAAAACATATATATTTTTGTTTAGCATGTGAAAAAGCAGGTGAGAAAATGCCTGTACCCAATGGCTAAAGTAAAAGATTTTTAAGGGTAATTTTAACAGCCTAAGATTTTTGTCTACCACACTGATTTGACGCTTCACAGCACATAAGATCAGATTCTACCAAACCAGCTGTCATTTGTATAGCTGTAGAATCTCATGCCCCTAGTGGTTACTTGCAGGAAGTCACACAGTTGAGGACACAACCAAATTTCAAAGAAGGCCTTCTTGGGAAGACAATCCTGCTCCTCTGTATGTGGCGGACATCAGAAGGGCACTCACAAGGATAGTAGAGACATCCTTCTACCCACCTAATATCTATTTTCCCTTCTTTCTTGGCACGAGACGCTTTCTTTGATTTCCATTATTGTGACTAAATACCCAAGAAAAACAACTTAAAGGAGGAAAGAATTCTTTTGGCTCATGGTTTCTGAGGTTTCAGTCCATGGTTAGCTGGCTCCATTGATTCTGAGAGTGTGGTAAGGTAGATCATGGCAGAAGGGGGCGGTAAAGCAAAGCTCTTCCCCCTCATGACATCTAGGAAGGAAAAAGAGACAAGATAGAGTCCCCAAGGGCACGCTCCCAAGGATCTACAACATTCAGCTAGGTTCCTCCTCCTCCAGGCTCTGTGACTTCTTGCTAGTCCCTTCAGTTATGAACCCATTGATGGATTAATCCATTGATGAAGTCAGAGCCTTCACAATTCCATCTCTTCCCCAAGCCCCACCTCTGAACATTGCTGCACTGGGGACCAAACCTTCAACACAAGAGCCTTCGTGGGACACTCCAGATACAAACCGTGACAGATACCTAAATAGTTAGGTGTGACAATATTCCTAGATACAAATTTCTATTTTATAATTTCCTGGCTATTGGTAGGGATTTGAAAAGAAGCTGACACACAAGAGGACTATGCTCTTATCTGTTGTTTCTGTTGTTGTTCTTTCCTTCCAGCTGTCTGAAACATTTACTTAATAACTGGAGCTTCTTCCACCATTAAGAACCACAGGAACAAACTCGAAGAGAACAGTCAGAACAGGGAGAAGGGGGGTCCTGAGTCCCTGATGACTGGGAGCCCAGCACTACACGTTTTTCATATGAAAATAAAATGAAATCGTGGTTTGAGACACTATTATTTTGGGGGGTTCTCAGTCAAAAAGGCATACTAGATGATATACTGTAGTTTCCATAAACATTTCTATTGTAGATCATTTAGCAATCAGAGAAAAATTCAATTTTGGAGATGCAAGAGGCTAGTTTGGTCCAATTGCCTTATTCTATAGACTGAATAATGGAAGTCAGTTATTCTTTCCTTTGAAAAACATGTATCAAGTGGAGAGGATACCTCAAATTCAGGGAAATTGATATAAAAAGAGAGAGTTTTTTTCCTATGAAGTACTCACTTTATTGCTGAGGAGTTTTGTAAAAGAACTTTAAAAATTCAGCCAGATGAGAGCTATAATGGAGAAAGGTACCCAAAGGAAGGCACTTTAGGAATATAGAAGTCAATTATCTAATCTTTAGAAGGGTAGAAGACATCAGGAAACACTTTTAAAAGAAGCAAGCCCAGGGACCAAGTCTCCAAGCAGGAATAAAAGCGAACTAACTGTCTACTGCCACAAAAAAAAAAAAAAAGAAAAAAAAATATGACAAGGTCAGGGCTTTGACCTTGGGCTCTTAAATTCTGCTACCTGTTCTTGCTGTGACATCAATTACTGAAAATATTTCTGTGTAGCAGCGCTTTGACTTTATCCATTTTACTAAACATGAGATGATTCTTCATTTTGACAGTAAGCAACCACACTGGTGAGCAGCTGGGGCTTCAGGACAACCTGGGGGCGGTGGTGGTGGTAGAATTGATAAATATTTTAAAATATAAAATTAAATGAAATTTTGATTTTAAAAGGCATACATGTTCATTATTAAAGAGATAATAATTCAGAAAAGCATACAGAAGAACAAAATCCCAGAATGCTACCACCATGACAAGCCCAGTTTAAAATAGCAAAATCTCCTAACTCATTTAGTAAGTACAGAAAGGAAAGATGAAAAGAAGGAAAAAAGAAAGGGAGGTAGGGAGACAGGATAGCAGCACATATCTTGACCTTGACATTCATCACTTCCTCTCTGAAGCAGGTAATAACTTTCAGTCTGCTCTACGGTACACATTCTAACTCCATGGAAAATCTCAGATACAGGTCAGACTCCTCTCACCATCCCACAACCATCCCACCATCCCAGTTGGAGTAGTGTTCCTGCTCCAATTAGAACAATTCAGTATTTATCTAATTTTATGTATCTATTGATAAATAAAGATCATATCTCAAAAGTGGGCTGGCTAAATGCAAAGCCAGGGACATGTAGATGAGTAGGCAGGTGTTACAGTTTGGATGTGAGGTGCCCCCCAGAAGCTCACCTGTGAGACAGTGCAAGAAGGTTCAGAGGAGAAATAATTGGGTTGTAAGAGTTCTAACCCAATCAGTGAATTAATCTCCTGACAGGTATTAACGAGTGGTAACTGAAGTGGTAGGGTTGGCTGGAGGAGGTGGGAATTGGGGACGTGGCTATGGGGGTATAAATATTTGTATCTGGGAGTGGAGACCTCTCTCTGTGCTTTCTGATCCCCTTGTGTGCCTCTTCCTTCCACTACACTCCACTATGATGTTCTACCTCACCTCAAGTCCAGAGGAATGGAGCCAGCTTTCAATGGACTAAGACCTCTGAAACCATGAGCCCCTAAATAAACCTTTTATCCTCTATGATTGTGCTGGTAAGGTCCTTTAGTCACAGCAGGGAAAAAGCTGACTAAAACAGCAGTTCCCAAGCTGGGATGCCCTCCAAATGCTGACCAGTTGTTTCTGAGGCAGGACTTTGTATGGGGGAAAAAAGGACCAAGAAGAGGTCTAGTGGGGCACAGTGGCACACACCTGTAATCCCAATGGCTTGGGAGGCTGAGGCAGGAGGATCGCGAGTTCAAAGCCAGCCTCAGCAATATAGTGAGGACTAAGCAACTCAGTGACAACTCACCTTGTCTCTAAATAAAATATAAAAAAGGGTTGGGATGTGGCTCAGTGATTACATGCCTATGGGTTCAATTCTCGGTACCAAAAAAAAAAAAAAAAGAAAGAAAGAAATCTGGCTGTGGCTATGCTTATTTGCCTCCCTTGTCCAGGGAAATTCTCCCTTGCTTCCTAAGAGCATAAGTTACTTAACCACTCTCTTTAGAAAGAAGTTTTTTTTGTGGTAGGATGCTTTTGGCCACAGGTAACAGAATCTCTCCTTTAGGTTGTCTTAAATAATGAGGACACTTCATGTGGCTGGAAGGTGAATTTCAGGGTTGGTTGAGTCCGTGTAATCCAGCACCCCCATTCTTTCTCTTCCTCAGCACTGTTATCCTCATTATTGTCTTCACGTTGTCCCCCTGTGGTACCTAAGGTAGCTTTTCATAGCAACTGCAAAGGCCTGGAAAGGGAAACCCATTCCATTTCAGGGAAGAAAAGTCCTTTCCTGGTGACTAATTGGGTTGGCCTAGGTCAAGTGCTCACCCTTGGTCCAAAAATAGACTTCAAAGGAATGTCAAATGCTGATTGACTTACACCAGGGATCTGCAAGCTTTTTCCATAGAAGGCCAGATAGCAAATAATTCATGCTTTATGGGACATGTGGTCTCTGTCACCATTCAGCTGTGCCATCATAGTGTTAATGTGGCCATAGATAAAATGTAAACGAGTTTGCATGTGTGCCCGATGAAACTGTATATATATGAAATGTCCAGAACAAAATCTGTACAGACAAAAAATAAATGAGTGTTTCCTTAAAGCTTGAGGGTGGAGAATTGAAGGGGAATGGGATTTCTTTTAGGGCTGATGAAATTATTCTAAAATTTATTGTATTAATTGTTGTAAAATCCTGTGTAAAAAAAAAAGCCATTGACTCATATTCTGTAAATTGGTGAATTTTATTGTATATGAATTATCTCAATAATTTCAAGGTTAAAAAAACTTTATGAACAATAAAATTTGAATTCCATACATTTCAGGTGTCAAGAAGAATTATTCTTTTTTTCCCCCCAGTCATTTAAAAATGTAAAATGCATCTTCGTCAGCAGGCAAGCTGCAGTGGATGGCCATATTTGGTTCATAGAATTTAATTTGCTGACCCCTGGCTTAGACTAAATAGAATGCCTCCTTCCTGGAGGTAAGGACATGGTAGGATGGAAGATACATGCACATATGGCAAGCACATGCATGCACGTGCATACACACACGATCAGGAGTTTCTTAGGGAGGAAGATGGGGTAGTGGATGACTGGAAATCAAACAGCTGTGCCTTTGG